>NW_017803909.1:8652480-8807013 GCF_001625305.1 Branchiostoma belcheri | reverse complement strand
AGGAATTCATTCTTTCGGAAGGCCTACCACTTATTATGCTTCTAGGTTTCTTCCTGTTTTATTTGTATGTCTTTTGAGTTTTTTGTATTATTTTAATGATGTATTGTACATGTGTTATATGGGTTTTTACCTGAAATAAAAGAATGAATGAATGAATGAATGAATGAATGAATGAATGAATGAATGAATGAATGAATGAATGAATGAATGAATGAATGAATGAATGAATGAATGAATGAATGAAAAAATGTTACATAGGAGACGGACTTGAAAGGGTCGCTGAAATTGTAAATGTTGGCTTCCTTTTTCGTTAAGTTTATTAGTTTGTAGAAGTTTCTGTACATGTCTTCCAGAATTCCACAGTTTGCTGCAATCAGTTCTTTTGTCATCCCCCTGCATTTTATCACCTATTTAACCAGTCTCCCGCGAGTCTTAATTAAACGAATGACGGCCTTTCTTGCACATTTTTGCCACACTGGGTAAGTACAGGTCAACACAAAACATGATGAAAAAATTGATACAAAATAAAACTAGCTATCATTACATAAATTTAACTTCTCGCTTTTCAGTTATAGTAGAGATAAAGGTATGTTTTTCGATGGAAGGTTTGTCTAGTTGCATTAGGAATATGAATTTTTCTACAGTGCTCAAGTGTATGAAGTAAGGTAATAGGTTTTGTACAAACCTATACAGATCATTTCTCTGTTTGCTATATAATCTACATTCTATAACAAAGTGACATTCGTTTAAATACGAACCACGAAATCCGAGAAAGAGCCGCCATAGTATCTGTATCTGTATAGCCGGTATAACCGCCTTTCGGCGTAACACATGTACACCAGCTTCGCAGGCACGCGGCGCGGCGGCAGCTGGCTATATTACACCGATCGACTTGTTACACCTAACCCTTGAACTTCTAGCTCTAGACTTTGTTTAAAGCTATCTAATGACAATGCCCCTACTGTACTTGGTGACAGTGAATTCCACTCTGCGATAGTTATAGGAAAGAATGAATTCTTGAACACCTCAATCCTTGGTTGATAACTCTGGTACTTGAAGGCATGGCTATTTCTTGTTCTCTTCTGGGCTGGTATTAGGTACTTAGTAGTTGGGACATCCACCAGTTTATTAGTCATTTTGTACATCATGCATAGTCTGGACATCTTTCTTCTGTCTTCCAGTGAGGCCCACTAAAAGTGCCTGAAGCAAAGCAATCTATGACAATCATGTTATCAGAAAGTCCTAGGGAAAAAATTCCTATGAGACAAAACGTTTGCTGGAACGTGAAATTCCTATAGGACAAAAAAAGAGCGAACAAAAGGAATGAAGATCACCGGATAAGGTCTGAAGACGCTCCACAGTGCTTATTTAGCATGACTTAAGACATCCATAACTCCCACAAGGCAAGAAACAAAGAACGAAAGACATAGATATTACTAGACAACATCCAAAGACAATTAACGGTAGATACTTAGCAGCACTTAAGCTATCCGTAACTCCCACAAGACAAGAAAAAAAGACCGGAAGACATAGATATTACTAGACAACATCCAAAGACAATTAACGGTAGAACTTAGCAGCACTTAAGTCATCAGAAACCCCCACAAGACAAGATGAAAGGAATTAAAGACATAAAAAATACTAGATAACATCTAAATACGATGCGCCTGGGTAGTTTATCAGAAACCCTTAAGTCATCAGCAACTCCCTCTACGGTAAGACAAGAAAAAGGGAACAAAAGGCGTAAAATCTACTGTCAAACAACAACAATGATAAGTAAGGCCACAGCAAGTAATTTTTTTGGATGACATCCTCCGCAGATTCCAAATCTAATGCGAGCGAGCGAAAGAAACAAGACGGGCCGAAAAAAAAGGTTCCTACAATTTACAATTTTTACTCAAACATTGTACAAATGGTTTTGATTCAGTAGGAACATCACATATACACAGCCAGCATCACATGTCACTGCATCAAAGTAAGAAACAAAACATTAAATCAGAGCCTTTTCTTGTCTCCTCTCTTCATAGTTATCTGCCATCCACCTTCCGGCATGGCAACAGACATCTTTGCACATTTTCGGCATGGTGATCACTGTCAGAAGACAACAATTTTTTTTTTCAAAATCAGGCGAAAATTAATGCGTGCTGATAGCCATCCATAAAAATCACTTGCTGTAGCCTAACCTGCAATATTTAGTTACTTCTTTTAAAAGAATGCGGTCCCAAACGTCGCTTCTTGAGGAGTAAATGAAAATATTGTTAGTCCCTTATCATTGTTTTTTGACGACCTATATGTACACCTAACGTGTCATGTTTGGGCGTAACGACACCTAGCAGCTGTGACTGGCAGAGAATCAGTCAGTCAATATTGCCTGAAGGAATCGTCGAGTCCATTGGATAAAAATCGTAAAAGAAAGAATGAAAGATCTTTATTGTACATTTTTGCTCATTGCGAACTAAGTACAGGTCACGGCAAATACTAGTAGTCACGGTAGACTAAAATATATCTATAGTAAAACTACATATGTACAGGTTCTGCTTCTTCTCGCTTCTTAAGACAGTTGTAAATGTAAGAACAGATGGAGCTTATAGTACGAGGATTATCGAGTTTCATGAGGAATGTGAATTTTTCTTTTCTATCTAAAAATCTAGAATTAGAACTTTGCTGTACAATCCGTCAAGTATAGATTGAGTTGTTGCGAATTTTTTTTTGTTTTTTCCCGCTGATTCTATGCATGTTTCATTGTGGCGAACATACAATACTCTGACCCGTTCGAGTGAGTTCTAACATTCAAAACCAAACACAAGGCTTTCTACTGATTAAACTTCCTTTTTCAAACTTCATACACCTAGATCCATCGTTTGCAGTTTGTCAATACCGAGTATAGTTAGTATGCAAATAACAAAAATTAAACGTTTATTACGCTGAATTAATCTAGAGAACGTACAGGTTCATTTTTTCCTCATTTGTATAGGCATGTAAATATGTAAATATGCAAGAACAGATATCTTTCCCAAGGAAGGTTGGTCTAAACGAATTAAAAAAAAAAAATTAACGTGAATTAATTAATCATTAGTACCATATGTTCATATATCTACAATTGTTTTAACAAGAAGCGAGAAGAAGTTGAACATGAGTATATATGTATATAGTTTTTATAAGATATTGCTGTAATTTTGTTACTTCCGCTTTATTCATGACCTGTACTTAGCTTGTAAGTGCACAAACGTACAATAAAGGTGTTTTTGTTTTGCCTGCAAATGTGTTTGCTCTGGTTGGGGTCACTGAATAAAACAACGTCGCAGTTAACAACCAGTGTTTTACACGTGAAGCGACGTTACATGTACATGCAAGGCCGTGTTTAAGTGAATTTTCGAAGTCACCCAAGGCGCTTTACATGTGGTTTACCCCGAAGCCGGTTTCAAGTGGCCCCATCTGAACGCTCCGAAATCACATTGAAAGCGCCTCGATCCCAAGCCACTTCTAGAGGTGGTTTCTAATCGGTTTTCCCGCATCGCGATTTGCGTCTGAACGCAATGTGATTTCAATGTAACTTCGCCTGGTCATGGATTACGGGGTGATATTTCTTTATTTATATGCAATACCAAATTTTACGTGGCAGCAACTTAAAGAGCAGTAATGGTCAAATAATGTGTCCGTTCTAGGGCGAGCTTCACCGCCTCTGGCGGGACCACATCGGCATTCGGCCGAGATACGCTGGGAGGGGGACATCAGCAAGCAGGTCGTTGACCTCTGACATTAATTACACGCCACCTTGCGTGTTATCATCAAACAGCAATAAATGTAGCTCAAGCGAATTGTGATCGGACACGGTTTCACAGGAGTGTGTGGCACGTGGACCAGATGTGAGGAATGTGAGTTACCCGAATCGCGGTTTGGGTGACTTCACTTAAACACGGCCCAAGGATGCTCGTCGATAAAACCCGGCCTGTTGATACAATGTACCAACACCTGAACAATGCGTGCTATTCGTTCCTTCACTCATATTCTATTTACGCGGATACGGTGCCAGCTGGTACGGTCTGCAACTTTACAATGATACGGCATGTTGGTCGGACTCTAGCCTCCTGTGCAGGCTCCGGGGCGGGTGGGGATTGTGATACAGCGTTTTGAAGAGTTTTTCATGAACGCGTTCTTTTCATACCCGGCCATCCTACAACCAGCCGCGAGAGAAGGTCCCATTCCGCCCACGTTGTAACTTGTAGGGTGGCCGGCTATTAAAAGAATGCGTTAAAAACTCTTAAAAACGCCGTATCAAAATCCCTACCCACCCCGTAGCCTGCACAGGAGGCTAGTCGGACACAGCGCTCATGTTTTACCTTGGATGCCAGACCCATGCTTGGCACGCTAGGCGGTAACAATGTCCCCACCGCAGCGTTCTAGGATCTAACTCAGGGCGAGAGTGCTGTGGTATAATTTTCCAGCCAAAGAGCTGGTCTGTATATAGGCTCTGAAATCAGCCTGGCATCCAGGATACCCAAATGTTTGTGTCGAAAACATGGACGAGACAGATGTCTACAGATGACTAACATAGGGGTTTGTAAACGTGTGGAACCTTCTGTATATATCGACCGACCTGCGCCAGAAAAACACAGTTCGACATCAGACATCCGGATGTACCTGTGAACCATAGACAGACGGTGTGTCCATTCTACCGGATGCTCGTATCTTCTACTGCTTGAGCTGAAAAGTCTGTATAGTGAATACAAACAGGTTTCTACGTGATGTATCCATCCCTACAGTAAGTTGAAGATCGCCATTTTGTTCTTGTTGGTAGCAGCTCACAACAAATATGGTGGACACCGTGATAGTGGTTAAGATAGCGGCCATCGTGGTCACCTTTGTTTTGACTATACTTTTCGGGCTGGGGCCTGCTTGGTTCGTGTCGGCCAGGAATCAGCGGTACAAGCAGAGAGGAAGGACGCCGGCCTTGCTGAGCTGCTTCGCCGGCGGAGTGTTTCTGGCCACCTGCCTGCTGGATTTGATCCCCGACGTCGAGGAAGAGTTGAACCTGGCCCTGGCGGGCGCACACCTCTCTTACCCGGGGTTTCCCCTCCCGCTGTTCGTGGTGGCCATGGGCCTGTTCATGGTTCTTACGGTGGAGCAGGTGGCCCTGCAGTACCACCACAGGCCGCTACAGGCGCGGCGGAACGGGGCACACGTCGCCTTGGAGACCCCCGTGTCTCTGATCAATGAGGAGGAAGACGTTAACGCTATGGAGATGGGGGAGATGCGCGCAGAAACAGCCGAGCCTGACCAGGGTGACGACCATGAACATCTACACGCTAGGTAAGTGATGTAGAACCACGCACAACAGATCCTGAATATCTTGTTAGGCCACAGCAAGTAATTTTTATGGATGGCATCAGCGCGCGCTGATTTTGGAGAAAAAAAAAGAAATTTAGTTGCCCCTTTACACATGCCGAAAATGGGCAAAATGGCATGCCTTGGCATGCTGAAACGTGTATGACAGGTATACATGAAGAGAGGAGACAAGGCTCTGATTTATTGTTTTGACTTTTACTTTGATACAGTTATGTATTTCATTCCTTTTATATGTTCCCATTGAATCAAAACCATTTTTGTACAATGATTGAAATCTTTTCCAAAGTTGTTTCCGTGACAAATGGATGTTGTGATAGTTGGCAGTAAAGTTAGCACAATACAGGTACCATTTCTTGTTAACAGGGTTTATGATATCAACTTTTGAGAATATAGGAATCTTGTTTTTCGAAACTCCGGATTAGCTCCCACAAACTCCACATAGAAAAAGGCAGACACAACCACATTCCCTTGCAGCAAAGAATTTGCCGATATTGTGATTTAGTTAAGATAGAAGACGAGTGTCATTTTGTTGTAGATTGCTCTTTATACAATAGCGAGCGAAATATTCTTTTTAACTGTATTCAAAATAAGTTTCCTAGTTTTAAATATTTGAATAGTTTAGAAAAATTTATATATCTTATGAAATTAGACAAGCCGTGTTTTGTAAGTTCTATATGTTCATTCATCTACAATTGTTTTAAGAAGCGAGAAGAAGTCGATCCTGTAAACAATAGTATTATTTAGTTTGTCTTCATGACCTGTACTTAGCTCGAAAGAGCATAAATGTGCAATAAAGGTCTTTCATTCTCTATTTATTAGCCCGTCTTGTTTTTTTTCGCCCGCTCGCATTAGATTTGGAGTCTGCGGAGGATGTCATCCCTAAAATTTACGTGCTGTGGCCTTTAAAGTATTTGCCAATAAACCCACTTCGACTTTCGTCATGAAATCCCTCGGTTCTCTAACATGGACTTAAGAGGGCACACCCTCAGACTGCACTTTGGTGAGGGGAGTTGTGCTTAGCCGTATGACATTCACATCCGCCTACGAAAAAGGCAACAAATCGTTACTATTTTGTGTAGAATAGTTGACACAATATGACATCGTCAGTTTGACCCAACAACAAGATTCCAACGTCCCATAATATCCTGTTCCGACTATGCGCTGTTTGAATGTAATAAGACTGAGCTTTGTTTCACTATCAGGACAAAAGTAGTGTAAAGTTTGAATAAAGAGACTCTTTTTACTCAACTAATTCTTTTATTCAGCCGACGCTTCGGTGACCGTCTGTCACCTTCCTCAGGGCAATTCTGACTGGTTCACATTGTACTGCAGCACAGGTGTCGCTGCTACAGATGCATCCCCAAATGTATAATATTCACGGATAGTGTAAAGGTTGTGTGTAGACCATAATTTATTGCCGTTTTCTCAGCAATACATAATTGTATATTTTTCGCAGCTTACGATCTTGGTCCCTTCTCCTGGCCATTTCCCTCCACTCTGTGTTTGAAGGCATCGCGGTCGGACTACAGAAGGAGACCTCAGGTAGGTGACGTCATGACGTCAACACAGGTGATGACGTAGTCGCCCCGTTGGGTGCCGGGAGATCTTAATCGAGCACCTAGGAAAATATTTGGTATCCAGTCAACTATAATCATTTTTCCTGCAAGACTACACAATTGTGTTTACCGAAGGAAAACATATTGTTTTTGCTACGTTTCTTCTTCTTCTTCTCCAAACAATGACCTCTGACCTGACTGAACCTGACTGTCTCTCACCATGGTAACTGGTGTTGGGTTACATAATGTTGCAATTTTATAGTAGGAGGGATTTAGACTCCTGTCACCATATGTGTGAATGTGTTTGAGTAATAAGAATTAACGGAGCAGGCCATATGCGAAGGTAAACATTCTGCATTTGCTTTGCAAATGTTACTTTCCTAGTTCGTTTGTTTTGTATTTATTGGTTTAGTCCACATTTTCAAGTACGTCACTCAAGGAAGTGGCGATGCAGTTGCGTAGCTAAGAACGTTGTTTACATCAATTTACCACCCCGATGACGCTATTTCCGGTTCCGTTCCAGCCGTGTTACAGCTGATGACAGCCGTGGCGCTGCACAAGTCTGTCATGGCCTTCAGCCTCGGTATGGCCCTGGTGCAAAGCAGCATGGGCAGGACCACGACGGTAGGGCTCAGCATCTTCTTCGCCATCACGGCCCCGACTGGCATGGCGATTGGTGAGGGACGTTCTATCACGTTGTGTATTTCAAATTTGTAGACTTGGCCATGTTGATTTGATTATATAGATGACATCCGCGCGCGCATGAATTTTCGGCCGTTTAAAAAAAAGGTTTTCAACCATACTGTAAATCATACAAAGCAGTTGCAAAATAAGAAAATACATATGAGTTGCAAAAAAAATAGATACCTATGTCGGAAAACGATACCAATGTCGTAGAATGCCAAAATCAAACGAAAAAGACGAAGATGTAAAGAAATGAATTTGAAGAGTAGATTATTTGCCATACCATACTGTGTCATTTGTTCAACCTTCATGACCACGTAAATTTCATGTTGAAAGCAACTTTTTTTGGCAAACCTTTTTTTATTCGCGCGCTCGCATCAGTTTTGGGGTCATCAGAGAATGTCATCCATATAATCAAATCAACATGGCCTTATGCATTTCAAATTTCTAGATACTAGTAGGTGCCACCCGAGTTAAACTTCAAACGGTGGTCCACTGTTCATTGTGCTTGTCAAAAAGAGCTAGGGGAATTTCCCCGGCAGAATGAACCTGTACTGTAAATACCGTACACATAGAGTCTGTCTTCTCTGTCACGACCGGTGGGAAACTGGAAGAGATCACTTTCCTTTTACCATATGCATCCGCATATGCATCTACAGGCATGGCGGTGGAGTCAAGCTCCCAGTCGTCGCACCACCACGGCGTAAGCGGGGTGCTGACGGGCCTGGCCACCGGCACGTTCCTGTACGTCACCTTCCTGGAGGTTCTCGCGCACGAGCTCAAGTCCAACCGGGACAGGCTCCTCAAACTGGCCGCCATCCTCCTCGGGTTCTTCACGGTGGTGGGACTGATGTTCCTGGACGCAGACATGAAGGAGGGCCGGCATTTCTGTCCGGAACAGTTTCAGAACTTAACTTTCGCCACAGACGCCGAACTGGTACAGACTCCTTAGGGATAACGACTTTATTACGAAATGATTTTTATTACGATGATCCAACAAAGTATAACGGACTTTCGGCCACAAAATGTGGGCACAGTGGGACAATCTGAGAAATACGGCAAACGAAATTGCTGAAACGTCGACAAGATACAGAGCAAATATAGTAGAGGCCCTTGTGATATGACGGCACCATTTGAGCTGGAAAAGATTATTTATGGCATATTTATTGCTCAAGTTGCTAGGCCAGATTTCAGCAGATTCTAGGTTTAATTGTTCCATGCAATTCATTTTCTTTACTTTGGTAACAGAGTAGACTTTTCTCGCGTAAAACCTTAAAGTACATGTATGCGACTGGATGTCATTGCAATCGGAAACGTTATTACCACTATGGGCGATATTCTTTGCCTGTTTGTTTGTCTGTTTGTGCGGTTATTTCAATATGCTGCATACTAGTATAATGTACTTCTCGTGTTGTAACTGACAGACATTCCAGGTCATGTTCATCAAAATTTTATGTGCATGACTGGTGTTGAACAATACACGCGAGAACCTAAATATTTAACGGAGGTATGAGATCTTTGACCACTTTTCCCAACACATGTTGCTGCTGACACATCTCAATATCGATTCTAGACTGATTTCTTGGCTGGGTCAATGAACTACATTGACACAACAGCTGGCTGTAGTCTCGGAGAACAAAGCTCAACATACAGGCCCTACGTTTTGGGGCAATACTTACTTTTTGGCGACGCCTCAGGGGGAAGCCTAATGGTACAGTATTCTGTGCAATTTGCAAAGATTCTCGGAATCGTACAGGAATTTTTCCACAGGCATGGAATGTCCACAGGAATGTTTCCCAGCTCTGTTTGCTGACACACACCTGGAACATTCCACATTCCTGGAAACCCTTTGGAAAACCTGTCTGCCCCGGATGCCCTACTTTCTGTGACCCCGGGGCTCGTTCACTATACACTCAGGGGAGGAGTGTACTAGACTTAACAGGTACCAAGGCTTCCTCAAAATCATGAAATGATGGCAGTGCCATGCAAACAATAACCCTAACAGCAACCAAAATCTAATCTTTTCTAGACGTATAAAACAAATTCCATGACAATCCAACCATCGTTTAATAGGTTATTCTGCTAAAACCACATACAACCAATTTGAACCAAACATACATCCATACATATGCATTACCAACAATATACTAGTAACCTTCTACATGACAGAAACAATGGTAAAGGCTTAATAAAGTACATGAATGTCTTTGTCTTGGTGCTATGTTTGTTTACAAGGGCATTCAGCAATTCGCAAAACCTGAGATCTAAACAATAACATTGTTAAACAGTCCTGTCCTGCTGTACCCTATGTGTCCTTATCCTGCCGCACATCCAGGTATGGTAGGTAGAAACGTGCCACAGGGCACACGCTGCCACTGCCAAGCACAGAATAATCTGTATCAGGCAGGGTGACCTTCTCTCTCCAGACATCAGCAGACCTGTCGTACACAAATACCAGGTGGCGATGCTCGTCCTGTTCCTGGCCAACGTCACAGGGTACCAATATGTGCACCTGGTTCTCCAATAGGAAAAGAGTGGGCCGGGTAAAGAAGTTATGAATAGCGAGGTTTGCCGGGTTTGGCCAGCCTTGCAGTCTCTGCCAGTAGTCTAACTCTGTGTCATACAGCATGGTGTCGGTGAAGAAAAAGTTTGTGCAGAAAATCTCCGTTCCCATGGTGACAGCTGTGCAGACATCAGGGATGAGTTTCGGTGGGGTCCACGCATGCCAACAGTCAAGGCTTGGGTCATAGCGATACATATCATCGTTTGTGATGAAATAGATGTATGGACCGCAAGACAACACAGTACCATAATCTTCGTCTTCTTCTTCGTATTCTTTGTAATGTTCCAGATGTGAACATTCTTGCCATTGGTCGGTGTGCTGGTTGTACTTTCTCACCTCCACCAATGCACCATCTCTTCTACATGCTACATCAGTGCCGATGTAGAAGAAAATTCCCTTAACCTCAATTAAGAATTCCTTGTAATGAGAAGGCACTTTTGATACTGAGGACGTACCAACTTGTTCCCATACATTGTCCGCATGGTTGTACTTAGACAGGGACACTTGTTCATCATCCTCTGGCTCACAAGTCAGGGCATAAATATCGTTATCACTGGTGACTGCAACATCTGTGATATGAGGGAGGTCTTCATACCTGCATGTGATGTGCTTCCCTTGCTGAGGGTTCATGTAGTGGACTTCATTTTTCCTGAAACTGGAAAAAAAACATGAATTTTCAATACAATTGACAGCAAAGTCCTCTCAGAATGTCTCACATCAAGCAAGTAAACAACAGTTCAGATGTTGGCTTTCCATGTAAGTTTATCAATATAGTTTTCCACATATTGAGTACAGAAAATAGAGAGAAATAACTAGCCGTCATAGATTTGCAGCAATTTGTTATGAAATAATATCCTATGTCCTTTTTACATACCTTTTACTCATTAGAGTGATAAGCAGAAACATTTCCGTGGTCATGCCAAGCCTTGGCTTCTGGTTGGAAGCCTCCTTAACCACATTCCTGATGACCTCAGCACTCCCAGGCTCCTCTCTGACCAGGGGATGTTCCAAGATGGCTGTCGTGTCGTCTGAGGTCAGCAGGTTGAAGCGGATGTGAGGGAGGATGCTGGGAAGGTAGTGGAGTCTGTAGGGTACAGGGTGAGGGCATACTAGTAATCAGCTGGTTTCCTGGCATCACAATCAAGTCATGAATTTCAAACTTTCGGGAAATGGATATAGTTTGCATTAATGAATTATATCAACGAATGCATTAACTCATATGATTTTATATTAATGAAACTTACTCTGCAATATATTACTATGGTTTATGTTTCATACATTCATGTCGACCACATCATTGAAACCAAGGCATACAGGGTCAAAACTCAATCAAGCAAAACCCAGTCTCCACATCTACACATCAGTTCAATGTTGTTGCCCACCTGTCCTCCCTGCTGTGCTGCACCCATCTCACCACAGCCTCCCACACTCTTGTCTCCTCCTTAACCTCCAACTCATCCTGGCTGATGATCTCAGTCAGCTGATCCACACTCAAGCTGCAGAACTCCTCACTGGAGGAAACCTGTGGATGTATAGAGAACGTACATGTTAGACAATGTGGAAAAACAACCTTTATTTTGACATCCACAAGTGAGGTGAAATGCAGCATGATGCTTTTTTTAGTGCAATCTGGCTACAGACTGCATATTTAGCCAAACACACCAGGTCAACCTACGCTTCTTGATACGTGTATTGGGTTATTTTGAATCAAAATATGAGACCTACCTCACCGAAGTTTCTATGGATACACTGCAAACAATGTTTCCGGACAATGTCCAACGAGAAGACATCAGCAAACTTGTAGAGGTCCAGACAGGTGGAGCGCTCCACGTTCATGGCCATGCAGCTGCTGCAGGTGTCTCTCACATAGTCCAGTTGGAGGAGGTCAGCTGCCTGGTACAGGGGCTGCACTCTGTCCAGGGACACATGGAGGGTTCCCGAGTAGATGTAACTCAGGATCTCTGCAAATACGCCTGCATCAAAACCCTAGCAGAATGATATAACACTGAACATTGACATGGCAGGAAAGGTCACTAAAAAGATCACAATATGTTCGTTTATAAAATGATGAATCGCTGGAATTTTTCCAAACTGGTTATATGCTTTACTATTAGACTAGCCCCTTTGGCGTCGCCAAAAATGCCTATCGTGCACTCGCGTAAGTGGGGAGGGGGGCAAGGCGTGGGGCCAAACAAAACGACTTGCTCGTTTTGGTATAGAAGAATGGAGCTTTACATTTCTGCCTATTATTATGATGATCGTAGCATATTTCTCTCTTTAGCATCTTAATAAACAATGATATTTCAAAGCTCGCTTCGCGCCAACCCTAGCGTTACCTGTAAAACAACCGTCTTCTGCCGACTTTCCGCCATGTCGCTTGTAAACATGGCTCTGAAGTAGGGGCTGGCTGTGGACAGAACAAGCCGATGGCAGGGAAACCGCCGGCCCTCGACTTCAAGGACGACATCCTGCAGTTCCCCTTCCTTCTGTAAGTCACCCACAGCTCCAAGAAATCCGCGCAGGTAGCTCTCGTCTTGGTAGGAACGAACTAGTATGCTCTGGTCGTGGAATTCATGTGTCGAGTTCTTGGAATGCGCCATAGAAATAACGTTACATCAAACCAGGCCGTAAAATATGTCAACGTGATGTTGGCGAGTCAAGAAACCTCGAGTTGTTTCCAAACACTAGAATAGAAAGGGTTACCGCGTCAAAATTTCCTCAGATTTCAGGACTCAGACTCGGAGATAAATGCACGCACGCGTTCACTTGGTCGCTGTCTGGTGGATCCAATGCAAAAGCGTAACCTAGCGGTTTTAAATATCATTGCTTCAGGGTGAACGCCACTACTCACTGGGTAAATTGTGGACCGGAAATTATCTCTGTAATTTATCCAGTACTAAAGTTTTACTCGTCTATGAGTAGAGTTTACTTTTTGTAAACTCTTGCCCGAATTCGTCTTTTTCGTTCTTTTTTTGCTTGTTACATTTGCTTATTTTGCAACTGTACGATTGAAAGTGTTGTTTTGGCCGAAAATTCATGCGCGCGCGGATGTCATCGGAACCATGTCATCCATATAATCAAATCAACATGGCCTTACCGAGCTGCCCTGTTATCCAACTCGTTGCCAACCTTACAATGACAATTCCAATTCTTCCTGTTATGGGTAATCTACAGCACATACGCACGTGCGAACGCATACACACACAGTTAGGTTTACAACCGGAGGGATCAATGAGGTAAGTATTTTTAAATAATTAAAACTTTCTCCACTTTCATCGAGGGTAGGCCTTAAAACTTTGCATGCTTGGCAAATAGACGATACCTTTATTATTGCATGCTACAGGGCAGATATCACAGTTATGGTTGGTCATAGGTCACAGAAAACAAATGTTGTAAAGAAAAATAAAACACAAAACATTGCAAAAAGAGTGACGTAACTGGAGTGAAAATGCGTTACCAAAATAAAAGAAACTAGAAAGGCCGACATTTGCTTGAGAGCAAATGCAGCAGATGGCTTCACCACATCCCCCATACCGAAAATGGATCTATCCTACGATGGCTGCCAATAGTCTACACCCCCATGCAGCAATGGAACCTTCCAATGCCGGAAATAGCCAAAAAGCCCTATTTTACATAACTTTAAAGTGGTGTATGTCAAAATCGTGAATGACATTCTTTGGACATGTGTCCAAGGTATCCCCATACCGAATTTCAGGTCATTCAGATTTAATATTAGGGCACAGGAGCCAAAAATGTACATTTTTGGTCCGAAAATAGCCAAAAAGCCTTATTTTTCCCAATTATAAAGTGGTGTATGTCAAAAGCTTGAATGAATTTTTGTAGACATATGTCCAAGGTATCCCCATACCAAATTTCAGGTCATTTGGTTTTAGTACCTCGGAACCAGATCTCAAAATGTATATTTTTTGCCTGAAAATGGCCAAAAAACCCAAATAAAACAATTTTTCAAAAAAATGAAAAAAATGCGTCAGGGTATTTGCCCACTCTACCTTCATGCCAAATTTCGTGATATTTGGCCTGAAAACGGCAGAGATGAATCCATTTAAAGAAATGGCAGGAGAAGGAGGAGGAGGAGAAGAAACATGAGGGAACACAATGTCTTCACCACTTTGTGGTGAAGCCATAAAAACAGGGAGGTCTGATTTTTTAAACTTCCTTGGAGAAATTAAAGAAAGAAGGTAGCACGAAATTCAATGTCAATTTTTTTTTAAATTTCAACTTGAAAGAACCTCTTCTTATTTCCAGAACTTGTGTTCAAGTGTAGATGTGACACTTATGACAACTTACTTTTTATTTCATTTAGTATCTGTTTTACATTCAATACTATGTACGAATTTTCCGTTAATGAAAGAAAGTTGGCCAAATAGAGCTGCATTATAATACTAGTCAATTCAAAAAATTTCATACTAAATGTCAATATAGACATCTTTGAATCTCACTCACACTGGTACGTAAATAAATATATTGAGACTAAAACGACATGTCTTTGCTTGGTTGTGTTGAACTCTTTTTGTGCTCGAGCTAGGTAGGTTAAGTACCCATAGCACCTAACATGGAACTTAAGACTCAAGACTAACGCCCTTTTCAATCGTTTAATGTTTCTTGACAACTTATACATTTGTCACACAAAATATAAACATCCGGTACTAGTATCATCTTCATCTTCTTCAAAGTGCACAAATAATCTGTAATGCTACAATGCATCGGTAACAATATTTGGTAAAACATACAAGAAACCTGTACAACAGTAATTCAGTACAGTTCAGATATTTACATTTTAGCTATACACTCTTATTTCTTTATATTATTAGTTCGGCTTACAATAGCTGCAGGGTTGCCCAACTAGTCATAGACTATTGTTAAGGGTCAACCATGGCAAAATAAAGTCGTTAGGTTTACGTACAATCAATAAAATACGCGTTCAAAATTTACAATGATATGTACATGCATATACAACTATATACATCAAACAAAAGTAGGGTTTCTAACATTAGTGAGTGTCCTAGTATGTATACATAGCTACCGAGGTAGCTCTTGTATAAATGATAGTATAGAAGTCTTGCTAGCAGAAACACATACAGTTTAATGAAACCCAAAACGAACGCCCTGAAGAAGACTTTCCTATACAGATCTTTTTTATTATTTCCCACATTAGGTACAAGCATGTTGTATGTAAATAATGTTGCAATTTTGATATAGTGTAGTTGTACTATTGTAGTGTACTTGTGCTATTGTTAAGTACTTTAACCCCAGGAAGATTAGCTACATACTTGATTTTGTACCACTGCCTTGTATGTCGCCAATGGAGGTTTGATAAAGCACATAAAGCACCTAAACCGTTTAGTCGCACGTGACGGATGCCATGTTACTGAGTTATACAGAATATGGATCCCGAGGGATTTCCAGGCTTTGACTTTAAATAAATTGTAACGGGTAAGATGTACGGCAAAGGACAAACAACAAGGGTATATACATGAACTATACTAAAATACAATTCTAAACAGCTAATCCATAATGATACTAGCTAAACTAAATTACAATTTTACCAGAGCTAATCTATTGTATGTTTGTCTTGAGGAGAGTATTATTACATTCTATAATTCAGGAGATATGTCAGTTATTTACAATATACGCTGTCGCTTTTGTAGTGATTCGTATATGCTACTACTGATTCTAGTGTTGCCAACACTACTCATAGAGTCACGTCTACATCTGGGACTATCAGTAGAAATGTGCTGAGAGTACTGCTCAGAATCAAATCATTGTGATTCTGAGTTCCTCAAAGTTTGCAGGTTTATTACGCATTAGCTGGTCGATTATCTCCTGATGCCCCTCTGATTCTGAGAACATTCCATCAATCGTCAAAGTCTTCAAACTTCTGTTCCCTTGTATCGCCAAACATAGGTCGGACAGAGACTGGCTGCTACAGATTCTCTTTGCTGTGATGGAATGATCGATTTTTTCTCCATCATGATGGAATACTGGAATATTGA
Organism: Branchiostoma belcheri; assembly: GCF_001625305.1. Classification (NCBI taxonomy): domain Eukaryota; kingdom Metazoa; phylum Chordata; class Leptocardii; order Amphioxiformes; family Branchiostomatidae; genus Branchiostoma; species Branchiostoma belcheri. The sequence continues at coordinate 8,790,850 of NW_017803909.1, read as the reverse complement.
ATATTGAGCTTGCCAGTGGTAGTCCTGAGAAATCAAACCGTCGTTCTGTGTTTTTCCAGCTAAGCCGTAGTCTTCTAAGCAATTTGTTTTTACTTACGATTTCTGTCAGCTTTTGTACCATTGCATTGACATCAAATCTCTCAAGTCGGTCGCATTCATCAGATGATGGAGAAAGGCATTTCATTTTTTCAACAGGATGTTCTAGCTCCACGACCTCGAGTCCTTTATGCTCAGAGATACTTTGTAGAGTTGCTGTTAGGTTACCAACTGATGGACAAGCCCACTCACCTATTTTCACGCTAAGGGACCTCAGACAAGTCAGCTTCATAACTATGCCAGCCAACAGTAAGTCGTATTTTGAGAAGTCGACGCAGGTGTTACACCCTATGTCGATGTTGACATTTTGTAGACTTTGTTTCTCTGACAGTCCCTCTAACATGTTTTCCACTGACAGAAAACCAGTGGTCAGTGTGGCTACGATATCTATGTGCAAACTTTCTGTTCCATGCCGAGGTATGAATGTACGAATTGGGGAGAATGTGTATCCCCCCGCCAATGGGACTCTGCTCTGCAGTGTCACGCATCTAATTGTTTTACAATCTGAGAATACATCTTCTAACATATCAAGTTGCTGTTTTGGCCAAGGTAGACTAGAACTGTAGTCAAGGTTGATCGTGAGATTTTTTATCAACCTCGGATCGTGGTTCATTGCCAATGTCCTTTGACATCTTATTACTTGTATCAAACCGCCAAGCCAGTCATAAATCAAGGTAGCATCCATATGCGTATCCTGCTGGTTAGTTATGTGCTGGGACAAACACGGCGCCACAATCTCTGCCATTCTACACCCCATTTTACCCTCTGCACAGGTTCTACCAAGAAATATGATACAGAAAAACGACAGGAGATCCTTGTCCTCTCCTTTACACCCTTCCTTACCTAGTTCCTCTGCAAATATTTCATACAGAGGGCCTGAACTGTCACCCAAGATAGCAAGTAACATGTTTTGAACCTCTCGATATCTCTCACGGTTTGTTGACATCAGTTCCAGATCAACATTACTAGCTGTAGCTTCTGTCATCCCAAACAAACTACGAAGACATTCTCTGCCCTCTTCTCGTTTACTTTCCTGCTTGACCAACTCACTTATGTAGCATGCCGCCAAATATTCCTGAAATGTAAGAAAGCGCAAAAGCAGGTGCGTTTGATTCTAGAGAAGGAGTTATCTCTTGTTAATAAACCGATGTTCAACATGTCATCGGCATTTCCACCAAACTTCTCTCTGATATCGTCTATGTTAAACTGGAGCTGATCCTGCTCTAGTCCCTCCCAGGACAGTTTCCCCAGACCTCGCAATGCTTCTTTTATGTTTGAAGGAATTACATCGCCTTCTAACGGGATGTCTTTCTTTGCACAGTATCGCTTGGCAACAGAATACACGATCATTTCATACAGCTCAGCCTGGCTGGAAGGTAATCTTCCATCATTGTCTTCCCAGACAATACATATCAGCACATTGTTGAGGGGATTGACTAATATTCTCAACAAATTTTGGTTACGTCTAAGCTGTTCCTGTAGCATTCCGGCAGATTCCGGGTTCTTTCTGAAGTATTTCTGTATGAAGTCAACAGAATTTATTCCGCTGTAACCAATGATTTTGTAAAACTCGTGACATTTCTCCAGGTCTTTGACACAGTGGTACGGCCTGGAGGTCACCAGGACATGACAGTTTCGGAGGATTTTACCCTGAATCAAGGCCACCACATCTGTGTTCTCTCTAGCTGTCTGACTGAGCTCATCTAGACCGTCCAGGATGAAGAGAACATCATCCTGGTTCTCTTAGATGTAGGACCAAAGCTGGTCCGGGGTCATGTTTGTATCCTCTGGTAGAAGCTGCTCAAATATTGCATCTTTCACTTTCCCAGACATGTGCCGAATTTCCAGAAAGAAAACAGCCTTGAAAATGTCCAGTTTCCCAGAGGACCAATCATGAGCCAGTTTCTGACAAGAGCACGACTTCCCAATTCCAGGATCCCCCTCTACCCTTATCCTTCTAACATTCTTATCTTTAGCTCTACTCGTCTTGTAAATATCTGCTAAGCTTACGATAGTGTCTGTGTCCTCGAAGCGCCCCTTGTCATCCTTACGCTGATGTCGAAGGTTGGTGTAGACTTCTCCCAAAGGCAGTTTGGGATCTTCGCACCACGGAAGAGGCCGCACATGGGCATGTTCCCTGGCATAGAGTTCTTTCAGACACGCGATGACATCTTCAACAGTGCAAGACGGTCCTGAAATATGATATATGCCATGGGAATCACTTTGTGTTCTTCAATGTTTCATTGTAATTAGAAACAGATTGGTATCCATGTGTTAGTCACAACATGAGCAATATCTCGTTCATGTCATGACAGCTTATATTTCCAGAGTCCATCAATGAAGAAATTTCTTCATTTCTTTCAACTTCATTTCATTTTCATTTCATTTTTATTTATTTATACAGGTTAGCATATCGCCCTTTTGGCGCTTTTCAAAGCCCCCTGTGACATACTTAACATAATAAAAGGTAACTTAAGTACAATCAAATGGTAGGTATGATAAAAGAAACGAAAAGAGACTAATAAAGTACTTCAATTCCAATGACAAATAGGTTGACCTATCTAACAAAGCTAACAGTCAAATGAGGCCATTACACCTGTATGTCATCATCAAATGCTTTGTTAAACCCATGTCCAGGCTTGCGCCATGGTATGTTAACTTATTAAAGTCCACATAGTACGTGCGCGCGCATGTGTGTGTTGCATCAAACGTTCTGAAAAGATCAATAGTTTACGTACCTCCTGTTTTTTCCCTTTTCGCTACGTCCTCTGCTTCTTGAGCCAACTTCGTCTTACCAAGGGCTTTTAGAAGGTCCACTAGCAGCGCTAGGTTTCCCTTCCCGATCTTGTTGTCCGCTTCTAGCATGTTAAACATTTCTAGAGGCGTCGCATTTTCCACCCTTGCCTGTCCAAGATGGCCGTCAGTAACCAGTGTAGCTCTCAGGCTTCTGACGTCATCCTGGGACAGGTTGTCGTTGATCTTCAGGTACAGCCTGGCACGGAGCGAGACTTCGGCCATGGTCGGGCCTCAACTCACCTGTATTACAAATGACGGACATGATTATTAAACGAGTGGAAATTGAGGTTTATTGAGGTAAAACTCTCCTTTAGCTGCCCACCCGAAGGTGGCAGCTATTCTTCCAGGAGAGGGTACATACATAACAATACATACATAACAATACATCACGTACAATTACATATACATTTACATTACATAGTATACATTACAAGTGTGTAACATCGTATGTGCTCTACTTATTCATGTCCCTTATGTGTTTAGTGGGGTCGTGTGGCGTACAATTTTACTAGTATACAGTGCAATTTTATTAGTGCTCGACTCGGAACCCAGACGTCCCGAGTTCGAGTCCAGACATGCCACCGATCTTGTGCCCTTGGGAAAGGCACTTAATTGCCTTCGATGAGAAGGCTATGAAATCGGTTTCGGCCTGTTTTGTAGATTATGCACAGTAAAGTTTGAAGGCATGGTCCGAGGTTCACGATTTTTGGCAGGCAGGTTGATTTGGGGGTGGTCATTGTCAAGGCTAAAAATGGGCTTCGTGGGGGGTTCCTAAGTCACTGTAGTTGACCTTGGTTTTTGGTGTTTTTTCCTTGTCATCAAGATATCTCGAGTATCCTTAAATGGATGTTCATGATTTTTAGTGGGCAAGTTACCGTTGAGAATGCCGAGGTCAAGTTCAAAGATGGGTCCCGTGGGGGTTTCTATGTCACTGCAGTTGACCTTTGTTTTTTGTGTTTTTTCCTTGTCATCAAGATAACTCGAGAATCTTTAAATGGATGTTCATGTTTTTTAGTTGGCAAGTTACCATTGAAAATACCAAGGTCAAGTTCGGATATGGGCCTCGTGGGGGGTTCCCATGTCATTGAATTTGACCTTTTGTGGTGGTCGTTATTGTTGTTAGCGGGATAATTCGAGAATCTGCAAATGGATGTTCACGATTTTTTGCGAGCAAGTTACCGTTGACGATAGCAAGATCAAGTTCGAAAATGGGCGTCGTGGGAGGTCCGTACGTTACTGCAGTAACACTGGTCGCTTTAAATTTAGAAAAGACACCAGCAACCCCAAGTATGAAATTCCAGGCAGTTAGCATTATGGAATTATTACATTTTCTCATTAATTATGCAAATTAAGTATTAATTTACATAATCAATATCTGCCTGTGTTTCTCTCGTTCTCAATTACATGTCACAAGCTTGAATAGTCCTACAATGTAATGCAGCTGATTTATAGAATTTCTCCATTAATTATGCAAATTACATCTAGATTTGCATAATTGCCGCATAATTATACCGACCATCAAGTAAGCTACCTACATACCAAAATCACGACGATCCGTCCACCGGTTCTTGAGTTATCCTCTTTTGAATATTTTCAAACAGATAGACCTGCAGTTCCTGAGCAAGCCGCTAGGAGGCCCAAGCTCACGCCACTTCTTCCCCAGCAAAAGAGCTACCTACCATCCAGATTTCGTCACCCCAGCATGTGTAGATCATGAGATATCAAAACTGGAAGTTCAGCTGCAGTACCACAACAAGCCGCTAGGGGGTCCAAAGTCTAATCATTTCCAGGTCCCATCAAGACCTACCCACCTACCAAATATCAAGATAATCCACCTAAGCTTTCTCAAGTTATGCTGTTGACAGACTATAGGCTATCAAAAACTCATCTGTAAATCCTCAAATACACAAAAGGGAGATAAATCCCCAAGCCATCGCTAATACACGCAGCTAATAGCAGGTAACAAGATCACAAGTTTTTAAAGGCTAATAACAGGTCAAACCGTGACAAATGTCAGACTTTTTGGCCATATTTTAAAAATATACATCCTTCTGTCCTTCTTACCAGAAATCTGGGCCTTTCTGAGCATAATTTGCACAAGAAAAAAAAATTATCTAAAAAAGAAGTACCAAAATAAATCGTCGGTGTACACACTGCTAGTATGGCAATTACCCATGACCCGCAAGAGGCCCTCTTTTGGCTCACTGTGCCCCACCGCAGTACTCAGGTCAAAGTAAGCGTATACGTCCGACAATCGCCCGGACGCCGAAACTTCCCTGCCTGATCCTGTCAGTAATAAACAGGCTTTCATCTCAAATCCTTTTTAGATCAGGTCTGAGGGATGAAAGGGATTTTATGGTGGACCTAAACTCACGCTGTTCGGACACAATCATTTTTTTATCGGGACTCTTTTAGACCCTACACGTGCGGAGTAATTTTCTTTCTTGAGGAACATGCACTAAACGGTGCACACCCCAGTTCTTCCGCGACAGCGCGATTAAGTCCGTTGTAAAAAGTGACGAAAGGGTTTTGAGGGTCCAAGTTTGAGGTGACATTTCTAATAAACTGCCACGAAGTATCATTAAACTTTAACATGGCTGAAGAGTGTAAGAAATGGTGATTTTGGGGTGAAAATTTCTTTTGGCTCCGAACCTTACTTCCGGGTATTCTTGCGCGCCAAGTGTAATCCGCCCGTTTGACCTAGATTTCGCTCTGCGGCTTCGTAGGGGTGGATTTACAACCCCTCGCGCCGTGGACTGTTTAGAAAATTACAGTACTAGAATTTTCTTTATAATTTACTCGGGTATAGTCAAGGCTTGGGTCTTTCTGCCAGCATCAGTCATTTCTGCCGGAAAATTTTTTTTGTGGGATTATCCTACGCGAAAATTCGCAATTTTGGGCATTAATTTTGGAGTGAAAATAATGTTTTTTCCGTTGATTTTTACCAAACTTAAAAAGGTCGAAGAAACCAAACTCAGCTTGTCTTGTAGCTGAAGAGATATCATTTCGTCCCATATACAGTTATTCTCCTTCCGAATTATTCCACGCCAGAGACGGTCGCTAGATTTGAGGGTGTGCAGCTTCGAATAGAGGCCCCAAATAAATTGGGGTGTGCCCCCTAAAACGCTGTTTTCCACGATTGCATAGCCACATTTAGTGAAAATATGATTGCCACAATTCAAAGAACCTTTGGGGAAAATATATATCTATTTGCGGATTTATGGCATTTTTCCACATAATTTTACGTTCGTTCAAGGACCTGTATAATGTCCTTGTTCGATAACCCGGAAGTGTAAGCCACGTAACCTTCGGCGTGACGGCCCGGTGCTCTCTATACATGTTTCCGAGCAGATCGAGGTCTGTCCCGGCAAGAAGCTTTCATCACACGGTGACAGAATGTCCTTGGTCCTGGTGATGTCCCGTACTTTAGCATACACCACTTTACTACTCGCAAAACTTGCGTTCGATTGTATCTAATTTAAAACGTCAGGAACAACTAATATCTCACCACGTCCACCCGCCAATGATACCAGTGCCTTGTTGAAAACAAATCTTTCATCGACACCGAACACCCCCTCTGTGGAACACCCCTCTGTAACAAAAAAGTGGACCAATCTCATAATACCACAAACACACCAAAGGTCAACCCGGGCGACCATTTTCAGACTCAAACTGAGTCAAAGGGGTGTCCGGGGGGCCGCCAATAAAATTCATTTTCACGCCCGAAAACACATATACAATAAGATCAGAGAACAAAAGAACGTGCACCATCTACAGCCCAATAGCAGAACGTATACCGAGTCCCAATTACATCCGTCCACCCCAACGCGAGATACAACTGCGATCATTTTTCTTTGGTCCTGACGGAAACTACGATAATCATCTTCAAAAAGCCTACACTATACATACACACAATACCCACGAAAGCAATATCACACTGTCGAAGGCATGAGTCCTCCGAACTCTAGTTATAATACGAAGTTCCTCACTTAGCTCAAGTAAAAAATGAGCATTGTCCTGTTCTTCGTATTTGTCCTCTGCGTTGGTGACGGTATGAAATAATTTGATACAACTTTAGTGTGCCATCACCATGTCCAGTAAAAAATTAGAACAACTTGATACACAATCAAACATGGTGTAAATGTGCACTTTTACGCAAGATCAAAGACACAAAATAAGAAACTAACGTTGATCTTTTTTACAACAATTAAGGGATTATAAGTGCGTACATACGTTCGTTTAAGACCTTCCCTTTTAAAGATAAGGTATTGGCTCTTTCCTGACAGCCCTTATGGCAGAAAACGCCGTAAAAAGAATTTTTGAACAATGGCGGACATGGGGGCGTTTCGTACTTTGGCCCCTATCCCTCCACAATGGCGAAACAACAACCTGTTCACTGCGGCAAATTAGAAACAAATCTAGACGACCACCATACGTCATAAAATCTACTTCATTAGTACGTATTTATGAGTGTTTGTCACTACAGAGTGAAACCACGGATAATATTAACTCACCCCGGTTCTTTAAATGGCGGCTGGTTCAACAGGGATCGTAACAGTTGGTAGTTTGGGAACCGTAAGTTCAGAGGAACAAGTTCGCCACGTCCACGTCTGTGTTAAAATGGCGACTAGTCGACAGTTTTCGGCATGGACTTTGCTCCTTACAAAAGAGTCACGTGATTCCCCTGGGGCGTTTTCATTCGTCGACTTTTATTTTCGCAAAGAGAAAATATTTTGAACCAATCTTTACTTCGTACCTACGCACTAACGCATACACACACAGTTCGGTTTAACACACAGTTCAGTTAGAGGGATCAATGAGGTAAGAACGAATGCACATTCATCGCGGGTAGGCCTTAAAACCTTGCTTGCTGTTTCCTCCATAGCTATGGCACGACCACGAACTCTACACGCCTGAAATTATGGAGGGAGTCGCTAGGTGGCGCTTGTTGGCCAACCTGTTGTCACTCTTATCGCGCTGTTGTCGTTTATGACAGCCGCCCCGTCGACAAGTGAACAGAGAGTGAGCACAACGTTAACAACACTGTATGCCCATGCGGGCTTAAGTCAATTAACATTGGGCGTCGTAAAACAGGGGAGGATCACATTGCACTCATGGGGCACCAAATTACCGCCCTAAAAACAAATTTTCCCCGAAAAGCTGTCGAAAATCAATATGTCAGAAGCACTTTCCAACTCTCTACAGGGAACACATTATCGTTCTCAGGCTCATCTATAAATATATACATTTAAGAAATAGCTGTCACCCCTATCAACAAGGGTGCCAGAGTATACAGTGCAATTTTCGGAATACAGTGCAATTTTACGGAATACAGTGCAATTTTACTAGTATACAGTGCAATTTTACTAGTATACAGTACAATCGTATCAGTATATAGTGCAATTTTACGGAATACAGTATAATCGTTTTAGTATATATATACAATGCAATTTTACTTGTATACAGTGAAATTTTCCTAGTAAAATTGCACTGTATTCCGTAAAATTGTACTGTATACTAATACGATTATACTGTATTCCGTTAAATTGCACTGTATTCCGTAAAATTGTACTGTATTCCGGAACTGTATTCCGGAAAATTGCACTCTGGCACCCCTGATCAAGAAGACTGAATGGTAGGGTCTGATCCAATCACCGGTGCAGAGTCACGCCACCAACACGAGGCCAGGCCGCGGGCAGGTCGCGTTACGTTACCGGCTCAGACGATTGTTCTACCCCGCCTGGAATTTTCCACACACACCGGCAACTTGGCTTTGCTTCTAATATTTCACCACAAGCTCTGGGATTTCGGAAGAGACGCCGATTCTGGTTTGGTGGAGAATCGACTGCGATAATCTAAGGTGAGCTGTCTATTTCTTGTTCTTCTGTCACGTCAGGTAAGTTTTTTGGTGTAAGCCTTGATTGCATTACTAACCGACACATAAAATGATAAATTACACCTAGAGGGGTCACAGGGGGTTCAGACGCTACTTTTGAATATGGCCTTTTGAATAAGTCTTACGTGAGGACAGTGGACTGTCATGATTATGTTTTTCTTACGCTGTGATGGTTTGTGATCGATATCGGTACAATCAATGATAGTGCGTGATGTACATTATATGGTCGTTATGTCATGTGATGGGCCCAGGCATTTTTGACATGCCCATTCCTCTTCCAAACTGCCGAATCAATCACTATTTTAATACTGACATCACAAACCTCCCTTTTCCGTTTATTTCTTAGTCAAACCTCAAGCATCGGTCTTGAAACTCATTACGGCGAAAGCCTTCAGAGAAAACAGAACTAGCTGTCGTGATTTTATAACGTGGCGACGTGCCACTTCTTTTCGGCAGTTTCTCCCCCTCTCCTAATTAGTTCCACCCCCCTTTCCTCTCGGCCCATTTCCTCTCAGCCTATAGCTAGCCCTGTTATCTCTGTGAGGGCTGTGACGACTAACCTAATTCTTTAATCCGTGTCTTGTGTGCATAGATAGGAAGTGGACTTCTTTTTCCGAACGCGTGTAAGACGAGAAATTGACCCCTTCGGGCATATGCAGCGCAATTTGCATCATGTAATGTCAAGCAGATATTTTCAATATCCAAAGATGCATACAGATCGACCAACTGACAACGAAGAATATTTTATGGCCTAAAATTGTTTTCTATTAGACGCAAACACGTTAACTTTGAGTTATGCATCAATCGAATTACTCTCAAAGCAAGGACATTATATAACGTCCTTAGCCATATTAGTTCCAGAAAGACGTTCATGCATTTGCTGGCGAATATTTGCCTGATCAACATTATTACACGTCAGCGCTGACGTTAAATCAACTGACTACAATGGCCTGAATGTCACGCAAAAATCACGCGATATTCCGATCTACCATAGCCCGACCCACCTTCGCCAAACCGGCAAGCCATAAAATCGTAAAAATGCAAATATTTCACGGGCGTGCAGCCACTCTCCGATTGGTCCGACCGCTAATTACTGTGCTATCATTGGTTGTAGTGTTAATTGTGATGGACAGTCGGAATGTCATGCAGATATCACGCGATATACCGATCTGCCATAGCCCGACCCACCTTCGCCAAACCGTCTAGCCATAAAATCGTAAAAGTGCAAATATCTTCCGGGCGTGAAACCGCTCTCCGATTGGTCCAACCGCTAATTACTGTGCTATCATTGGTTGTCGTGTTAATTGTGATGGACAGTCAGAATGTCACGCAGAAATCACGCGGACGCATGAGTATACCGATCTACCATAGCCCGACCCACCTTCGCCAAACCGTCAAGCCATAAAATCGTAAAAGTGCAAATATCTTCCGGGCGTGAAACCGCTCTCCGATTGGTCCAACCGCTAATTACTGTGCTATCATTGGTTGTAGTGTTAATTGTGTTGGATAGTCAGGAGTGGTCTATTATTAGCCTGTGCGATGTCAGACGTCTGGGTGGCGTGAAGGATCAGGTGACTGTTTGGGGGGTGTGGCTGCCACGCTTGTTCGCCGACGTGTCGGCTGACCAGGTGTACAAAACGCTTCATGAATAGACCTGCCCGACGGGGGAGGGGGGCAACTCTAAAAAAAATCCCGGTCGGGCACCTGTAGCTAGCATCTTTTGTGCTTCATCTCAGACGGACCCTGACCCAAATACATGACCTTTTGAGACAGATAAAATGTACCGGTTAGCCAACAATGTTTATACCGTAAACTTAACGCCTTGATCGCCCTACCCGACAGGACAATGACCCGACGAAACCCGACCTAACCCGGCAGGTGTCCGCTGTATGCATGCACCGACTCATGACCACCCGATGACGCAAAGTCGGGTCTTTGTAGTCTCTAACAGACTAACTACGCTGGCTATATATAGGAGAATATTTGCCAGGGAAGTTTGGCCGCCTTGTAGGTTTGACTGGCCGCAGAGGGAAAGACACTACCTCCCCGCGGCCGGACTCCCTTGGCCAATTTTACTCTCTTTTTTTGCCAAATTCTACGATCCATATTCCCGTAGAAAGGCCTGGTGGATGCTAGGGTCTTTGCCCCAGAGGACTTTTTTTTCAGAAATAGGGTTTGGCCTCTGAACAATTTCAGCGGGATGTCCACTCGATTTCTTTGTCTTCTATTTTCTTTTCTTCTGTGAAAACTTTTATGGCTCGCTTTCATTCTGATGTAGTCGTTACTAGTCAGGCCATGTTGATTTGATAATATGGATGACATCCTCTGGGAACCCCAAAACTGATGCGAGCGTGCGAATAAAACTTGAGGTTTTGCCAAAAAAAGTTATTATGTAATCTACGTGGTCATGAAGGTTGAACAAATGACACAGAGTTTGGCTTTCGAATAATCTACACTTCAAATTCATTTCTTTACATTTTCGTCTTTTTTGGTTTGATATTGGCATTCTACGACACTGGTATCATTTTTTTTTTGCAACTTACAGTATACTTTTGCTCATTTTGATTTGTTTTCTAAGATTTACAGTATGGTTGAAAACTTTTTTTGGAAACGGCCGAAAATTTATGCGCGCGCGGATATCATCCATATAATCAAATCAACATGGCCTTAGTAGGTTATCATCGGGAAGTCAGATCTGTTGGTGTTGGCTAAGGACCAAGTCATCACGTGTAGTTTGTGATGGCTTCGGAAGAGTCTTAAGTAAAGTTATGACTGGCCCTTTCTCAGGATGGTGTAAGATGAGATAGCATGGATAGACAAAGGGAACTGTAACTCCCCGTGTCAATATTGTCGAGTTTTTGTCCTAATTTCAATGGCGAGCTTTAAATAAAAGCAGTGAAATTTGACCATGGACTGACCGGTCCTAATTCACAGTGCTCACAAAGCCCCGTCTACGATGTTGAAACAAGGTCTCTACTGACCAGCTCTACTGTACATATACCAACTGTAATGCTAGTATTGGGTCAGGGACTCAGTCGGAAATAGCACGACCGCATCACAAGGAAGTCTTTCATAAGTTCAAGACGCGCACAAGTATACGCACTTCCGATAATATGTTATGGGTGTTATAGTATGTACCAAACTTCAATGGCTTTTCTGTATCAGTATAGCCGGTATAACCGCTCTTCGGCGTAACACACCAGCTTCGCAGGCACGCAGCGCGGCGGCAGCTAGCTATATCACACCGAACGACTTGTTACACTCAATCTTTGCACATTTGATTGCACGAGTTGTTTAAAGCTTTCTAGTGATGATGCCCCAACTGCGCAAATGGTGGCAAAGAGTTCCAGTCTACTATACGATACTTATGGGGAAATACGAGTTTTTGAATACCTCAATTCTTGGTCGATAACTCTGATATTTGAAGGCATGACTGTTTCTTGTTCTTTTCTGGGCTGGTATCAGATACCAGACACTTAGTGGTTGGTACGTCCACCAGTTTATTAGTCATTTTAATGCTTTTCTTGCGTAGATGACACAAATGGCCATACAACCGCCATCTCTCCCAGACGTGTTGTATCTAGGCGACTCAGGAGCTATAAAGCTGTATTAAGATATATCAGAGCTCCTTGAGACGACATAATAAACATCTCGAGTTTGTCTAGACCCTAAAACTGTCCATTATAAACAGACTTCCGGCGAGACGCCCTGGGGACGAGATCTGTTTCCACTTACCCTGCCGCCAGAGGATGTGACTTTGACCTTCTGATTTGATTGAGTTATCGTCATGAAAACACCCCGGGTTGCTTTCGAAGAAGTGTAGGAAGTCGTCTGGTGTTGGTTAGGCCACACCGACATGATTTTATGGATGACATCCTCTGAAGACCCCCAAACTAGTGCGCGCGGGTGAATAAAAAAATTCCGACCAAAAATAAAAGTGGTACCAAACAACATGCACAGGAATACAAAGCTGGTATCCTGAATTAGCGGTAGTACATATATAGGGAGGTGTACGGCAAGCCGGCACATGCTGGCTTTTTGCGGAATTTATGAATCGGCACTGTACGTAAGTACTGAGTTCTTGAGTCGCGGAACTTCCGTAGCCTGGGTGTCATCCTCCATTGTTACCAGCGGCCTAGAACCAGGCCAGGGTCTCGGATGACGTGATCTTTTTTGTTTTTTGTTTTGTTTTTTGAGAACAGGCGAAAATCAATGCGTGCGTGGATGTCATCCATAAAATTAAGTCGGCGTGGCCTTAGGCAGTACATGGAAGGGCAATGTTCTACTAGCGTTTCCGGCTTTAATTCCTTGAATTCAGTACCGTTCAGAGACTCACCCGTATGCATGCCTCTCTCTATCTGATTTTAACAAAGTAACACAGTAACGATTTTTGCTTACAGATAGACAGATAGCTTTTTAATTCTCGCATGACACGTGTACATAATATTACATGATATACTATTCATACAGGTTGCTGTCCTTCGTAGTGAAAGAGAACAGGGCTGTCGCTCCGCAACTGGACGCTGGGTGGAGCTGTTGGGATGTTGTATCACGACATCATCGGCGTCTACCGCCAAGTCTGGGCCTTCCTCGCCATATACGTCCAACTGACGCTGTCAGCCATCGCAGGTAAGAAGTTAGCGATTTACAGGTTCCGTTTGTTGAAATTTACCTTTTGAAGCATCCTGTCTAAACATTTTCCTAGATATGATCGTGTAAATGATCATGTCCTATCACAAACAAGCACATACAGTGGAAGCCGTTTACAGTATTTGAAAAGGAAATTTGTTAGCGCATTTTTTCAATTACCCGGCCTTTCCGATTAAGAGACTATGAGGCTCAAACTCTCGGACTTCATTGAAACTATGGGGGTGGGGATGGACGTACAGGGCATCGGACACAAATAACGACACAAAGAATACAAACACGAGTCATATTTACGCATTAAAAACAGTGAACTTTATTAAGATCGGCAAATTTGCTCAAGGAGGTTAATTTTGCTTGTACTTTTTTTCGCTCACGTATTATTTTTTACACTATGTGCAGTTCCCCCTCTAAACGCCCTGTCTACAAAATCGTCCTATTATTAAAGATGGCTTCTTCTCCTTGTCTGAACAGAAGCCAGAATCATTTTGAATAAATATGAGTTAAAGGACGCAGTGTCAGCGTCCTCTGATTGATGCAAACTTATTTGATATCGCCGCCACTACCCTAGCCGCGAATGTCCGTCGAGTCGGGCGTTTGACGTTGTCCGTCGAAGCGCCGTCGGCAATGTCCGTAACGTTAGAACCTTGCGCTGTAGCCTTGATGTTGTACAGACGGGCGAACGGGATGTCAATCAGTTCTAGATGTACTGTCACGCCTCCTTCTGATTGCGTGAATAAGTGCGCGATTTCGTTATGCGTCATGGCCGAGACGTTCTTGTGGTTTACTGAGACAAGCCTACCGCTCGGTACCACGGAAATGGACTTGCGTGTGCTTTTTGTGGGAAACATCACCTGCATGGACCCTTGCTGCCGGATGGTGATCCCGAAGAATCCCTTGGTCGGTTTAAGCAGGAAAAAGGTCTGGAGCTTAGAATTGGGTACGGAGACACCGGATTGATCATCGAGGATATGGCCGCCGTCCTCTGGCGGGGTCTGCTGGGTGGAGGCCGCGCCGTTTTCTGGAGAGCTCTGCTGGGTGGAAGCCGCGCCGTTTTCTGGAGAGCTCTGCTGGGTGGAGGCCGCGCCGTTTTCCTAGGCGGGGTCTGCTGGGTGGAGGCAGCGCCGTTTTCTGGCGGGCTGTGCTGGGTGGAGGCCGCGCCGTCCTCTGGCGGGCTCTGCTGGGTGAAGTCTGACCTCTTGGTGCGACGGATCCTGTCAAGCAGTGGGCTTCCATCATAATTTTGCAAAGCTTTTACATCTCATTACACAAGTTAATTTCACAAGGTATTTCCACCAACGCAGAGGACGAATACAGGACAAGACAATACTCATTTTCACTTGAGTTAAGTGGGGAAAGTCGTGTAAAGTGCCTTTCCCAAGGGCACAAGATCGGTGGCATGTCAGGACTCGACCCCGGGACCTGTTGGTTCAGAGTCGAGCACGCTGCCGCTACGCCACACGACCTCACAAGAAGTTCTAAGCCTGGTTCCTGCTAGACGCGTTTAAAGTACATCATACAAGTTGACAAACACACTTTAAATACTTTCCGAAGGTGTGAAATCTTTGGCTTCTAGATATTTTTTTGTTGTGACGTTAAATATTTGATGTGTAACATGATGTGTTTCAGCTGACGACTCTGCCCGGCAGGAGGACGAGCTGTGCATGCCTCCCCTGGGCTGCTTCAGTACCGCCCCGCCCTTCTCTCACCTACCGCTACCCTGGCACAGGGAGGTCGTCAACACCAAGTAAGGAAGGCTCTAACTTACATTAACGTTACTTACACAAAAATGCGTCATGCGTGTTATTGTGTGTTATTAATGTGTGTGTGTGTGTGTGTGTGTGTGTGTGTGTGTGTATGTGTGTGTGCGTGTGTGTGTGTGTGTGTGTGTGTGTGTCTGTCTGTACGTGTGTGTCCGTGTGTGTGTTCCACGGTTTGTTAGCATGCACTCCTCGAAGACAAACATGATTCGACCCAAAAGAATCTAGATGTATTTATTTATTATGATGATATGTAGTATAAGCAGTAGATAATATGTTTTAAAGAAATATTCAACTTACAAGTAAAATAGGAGGTAGACTCATCGGTTCATTTTAACATTACACAGATTCCTACTGCGCACGCGCTCCAACCCAGACGAGGACCACCAGATCCACACGGGAAACATGACGTCACTGATGACGTCAAACTTCGAAGACCGCGTCAAAACGTACATCGCCATCCACGGCTTCACCCTGTTCTCCGCCATCCCAGACACGCACTGGCGGTTCGAGTTTACCAAACGGTTTGTCCTCTGAGTTTTGGGGTGAGACTTTTGAATTCCTCTCTGTCAACTCTTTTTTTTCTCTAATATAGCTAGTATCTTGACTATCTATCAAAGTTATTAGCTGCATGTCCTTCAAGTATATTTTCATACATCCGACGTTTCGGTGTCGTCTGTGTACGTTTGGGACCGCATCTGTAATACCACAGCAGCGACACCAAGCTGCAGTACGAATCAGAACCAGCAGTTGTTGTCGGTTGCCCAAAACCACTGGTTGTTCAGTAAAGAACATTCCTATACAATCCCTGTCCCTTGTGTAGATGTGGGAAGTACAGGGGTGCCAGAGTATACAGTGCAAGTTTACGGAATACAGTGCAAGTTTACTAGTTTACAGTGCAATTTTACGGAATGCAGTGAATCGTATTAATATTAGTACACAGTGCAATTTTAATAGAATACAAACCAATTTTACTAGTAACTTTGCACTGTATACTATGATTGCGATAATACGATTGCGCTGTATTCCGTAAAATTGTACTGTATACTAGTACGATTGCACTGTATTCCGCGTAAAATTGCACTGTATATTCTTGCACCCCTGAAGTATTAGCGAAGTAAATAAAATCTGTGGCTTGTCTCCCCAGACTGTTGGAGAGGGAGAACGCGAACGTGTTTTTCGTGGACTGGCAGGGCGGCTCCCAGACCGGGGTGGACGCCAGTCAGGCCGCCTCCAACGTGCGCGTGGCCGCCGCGGAGCTGGCGCACTTTTGTACATGGATACAGGTAGGAGGGCCTTATAACAACCTTAAAGCACATGCACATGGTTCCAGGTTTTGAAACAGGAGCCTCTACCAGGCTTTGGCCAAATAGAGAGATAACATGACAGGGGAGTTTGTCTGCTGGGAGAGAACATTTTGCCGCGCCGTTCTCTCCCAAAAGACAAACTCCCCTGGCATATTATCTCTCTATTTGGCCAATTTCTACTCTTTCCAGCCGCCTCCCGAAGCCTGGTAGAGGCTATGGAAACAGTGCAAAGCATGTAGCTGATAGCACAGATTTGCACAAAAACACGTTATTTGACTTTTCTACATTTAGGAACGTTGACGTTGACTGTAATTTGTATGGTCGTCTTGAAAATTGCAAGACATGGTTTCACTGGATACTTTCAACGTTTATGGTTGGAAAATTCAAGCGGAATATGTTTGGTATGGAATGGTTTTGTGTTGTATTTCATTTCATCTTCCAATGTCTTACAGAACCAAACCGGAGTTTCCCTGGAGTCCTTCCACGTGGTCGGCTTCAGCTTCGGTTCTCAGGTGGCGGGGCTGGCGGGAGGACAGCTCAGTAACCTGGGCCGCATCACAGGTGGGAATATTAGCGCTCATCCAAATTGAACTCTTGTTTTAACGCCGAGAAGCGGAAACTCAGAAAATGTCGACTGCGCCTCAATTCTAGCCTCTACTAGGCTTCAGGAGGCGGCTGGAAAGAGTAGAAATCGGCCAAATAGGGAGATAACATGCCAAGGGAGTTGGTCTGCTGGAGAGAACAGTTTGCGGCTCTAATTCCCTTGGCTCCTATTCCCTTGGCATGTTATCTCTCTATTTGGTCGATTTCTACTCTTTCCAGCCGCCTCCTGAATCCTAGGAGAGGGTAGCTTCTTTACCATCGTTAGTCATCGCACGATTTTGATGTCGTATAGCTGGCATTTTCAAGCAGATTGTGACAGAAGCAACCATCGAAATGGTTCTAAGCGCTGTCCCCTTTCGGTTTAAAGACAGGCTCAAATGCGTCCGACACTTGCACGACTTTTCCACGACAGTTCCCTCATTTGCGATTGTACGACGTTCGTACGATGAATCAGTGTGACCTCGCCTTCAGGAAGAATGCCGCCAGGTATGAGCCAAGGCTAACACAGAACCTTGTTATCCACTGTCTCTGTCAATGGACGCCTAAGATTATTATTACAAGTACAGTTTATTTTCCATATTGAAAGTTTGGTTTATTTGGACTCAGGGTTGGACCCGGCCGCCTACGGTTTCGAGGACAACCCTCCTGACGCCCAGCTGGACGAGACAGACGCCATGTTTGTTGACGTCATCCACACTGATGGCGAAGTTATCGCAGGCTGGGGTGAGTTCCTTCATGTGTTCATTTGTTAGTTAGTTATTTAGTTAGCTTGTTAGTTAGTCAGTTACCTTCGGCTCGTGGCCAATATTGCATACAGGAGCTTGCAAAATACTTACAGACACACGTACAAAAATTTCCCTAACTATAAACTAGTACCTTGGCATATTGCAACCAGAACGATCTGCGGCAGAAAGCATTAGAGTGGACAACTGGACATGTAAATTGATAATGACTTTCCAAGGCTTCTAGCTTTCGACTGATGCTGTATGTGGAGTTATTTTCAATATCGATATCTATAACCTATTTCAGGACCAAGTATAAAGCGGCCGATTGGTCACGTGGATTTCTACCCTAATGGAGGTCTGAACCAGGCTGGCTGCGATCCCTGTAAGTTTTTTTTTACTTCCGGGACGGAAATATTGTTTTCGGTAGCGCCAATGGGTGGGCTGTGTGTTTGTGTTGATTCCGCACTGTAACACAGGGAATTAAGTCATAGGTCGTGACCTTCGGGTTCCTTTGGGGGTCATGATGTGGTTTGTGGTGGGCAGGAATGTGTGACTGGTGGTGTGATCATTGAAGGAATTTGCGTCGTACAATCGATATCGTATATGTAGCAATGATCCATTGTATGATGTAATTCAATCGGGTATTTCATTCTGATTTTGATTCACTTAAATCACCCGAACAGAGGCCTGGCGAATGCTGTCTCGTATCAGCCACATGCATGATGATTTACATCATCACCTGGACGGAGGCCTGGTGAACCCCGAATTGTATTAAGCTTACGAAAGGGTATACCACCTTGTGGTATAACCCTGACCAGTATACGGTCGACCGATATGATAATTTTCCTCTGATCATACCCAGTCTCCAAGTCTGAAAACTTCCATGCACTTTTCTGCAGCCTTCACAGGGCTGGACTGGTACTGCGACCACAGCAGGGCGTACCGACTGTTCCTGGACACGATGGACCCCTCCACGTCGCCCCTCCGCGCCTACAGGTGCGACAGTTACGAGCGCTTCCTAGCGGGGACCTGCATGAAGTGCAGGGCGAACCGCTGCAGGAACCTGGGGATGGACGCCAGCAGAGTTCCCAGGAAGAAACACGTCAAGATGTACCTGAAAACGACGGGACAGTCTCCATACAGAGGTATCTAGAACTGTTTATTTGCAAAACGTCATGATCTGTTTGTGAAGAAGTAAAAACAATGATATCCCAAGAAAAAGGCGGAGGGGTACTTTATATTGCAATATTCCATCTTTTTCCATAACGATTTCGCATCCATCATATAAATCACTGTTATTGTCTGGATTATAATAACAATAGCAATGGCAATGACAATGACATTGTCTGAGTTATAAGAAAGGTAACGAAAATCAGTTGCTAGGTGAAGTTACATACATGTACATGTAGAAGGGGGAACTTCAGCTATATGTAACATACCACAAAAATGTGACACTAGCCCTGGCATTCCTCGTCCTGGCACAATATTTTTCAATAAATTCATGTCTTATTTAGATCATAGACCCCTTTTTTGCCCTGCAATGGCGTAGTTACTTCCGCGTTCGTTGCGTTTTGCTGCGGTGTGATGCGTTCCACGAGAAATACCCCCAAATCAGGGTGCTATATAGATGGCACTGTATGTGCAGAACAACAATTGTTGTGCTCCGAAGGGCTATTATATTCTTTCAATGAAGCCATTTCTGAGAGCGAGATGATAGAATTTCGCCCCTCTACAGTCTACCACTACTCGGTGAAGATACACTTCCGTCCCGGCCGGTACCACAGCTACAGCGGGACCCTGTACGTCACCTTACACGGGACGCAGGGCAACACTGAGGAGATCACACTTAGTGGGTGAGTTCAGAAGACTACATTGTTTTCTTGGACAGGGGTGGAAACTTTCATTCTGATGATTCAGCTTTAACATTGCACACTACAAAGTTGAAAAGTAAGCAAATTGTTGTTGAGAAAAACAGTACCTAACGATATATATATGGTATGTCGTTGACTCTGTTTTCTTATTTTGATATGAGTGATATTTAGAGTGAAAACTTTGGATCCAACACAAAAATTTATCTCACCTAGAGCTTTCGACCAGTCACTCTGGTCTTCCTCAGTAGACTGACCCAGTGAGGCCTGTCACGTGGCTTATTTGAAGTGTGACGTCAACACTGGGTCAAAGGTATCTGGTAGACGATGTCGACCCCCGTCGCGGTTCAGTGAAGGGTGAAGTTGTAATTTTGATCTAGTTGTTTGTCATCTGAACCGAAGCATGGTGTCTTGATTTCCAAGCAGATGTTGGGCAAAGGTCTAACCGTTTTCTGACTGCCAATATACTGACCTCCCTTAAAACGTAGCAAAACGTTACGATCTTCAAAACCCGACATACATCTGCTTGGAGACTGATGGTGTGTCGTTTCCCACAGGGCAGAGTTGACGATAGAACCCCGGAAGTCCAGAACTTTTCTCGTCACAACGGTGCGAACAGTGGGCAGGCTGCAGGGCGTCACCTTCCGCTGGGCGGCGCCTCTACCACCTCAGGAGGACTCAGGTAGCTGGTTCTCCTGGTGGCGCAAAAAGCGTTCGGTGGATGATGTACCACCTCTCAGTGGCAATAGACGCTCAGTACATGGTAAACAACGTGTAGAATTTCCCGTGAAAGAACGGCGTGAGGGACAAGACGTCATCGCCGGTAACCAACATCGACGTAACCGACGTTCCTATTCGGAAGACGACGTACTTTACGTCAGAACAATCAGGATCAAGTCTGGACTCTCTCAAGAAAGGTCAGTACTCGACAGATAAGTTACTAGATACTAGACTTGACGGCATCTAAAGAAAAATTAGATTTAAGCAGTCAACACACCTAGGAACAATTGTAAGAATGAGTTTGCAACAATCAACACAGAAAAGAAAATACTAGTAGAACATTTGTTACAAATGCACAGATTTTTCCACCTTTCTCTCGTTTCTTTTGCTCCACGTAATGTGTACGTGGAAAACCGCGATTGTGTTTTAAAAATGTGACACTTTCTTTCACTACTAGGTTCCGACTCTGCAACCCTCGCGAACGGTCCCGGACGGAGGGCATTCCTCCCAACCAAAGCGTCAAGTTTCGGGCTTGTTGACATCCGACAACCACTAGTCACAAATCATAGATAGATATCAGCTTACAGCAGAAAAATCAGCAGCAGTTTTTAAAAAATCATTGACACTACAGTTAGTGGGATTTCTGATAGAAATGAATGGTGTTAGTAGAGCATATTAGAGTAGAGTATATACTGTGTTGACAGTATGTTTTGCTATGATTCAAATTGAGGTGATTTGAGTTGAATTTTCTTGTATATGCGGATCTGCCAAAATATAAATCGTACATGCTATGCAACCACAGTCAAGCACTCATATCTGTGTGTTTGTTTGTTTGTTTGTTTGTTTGTTTGTTTGTTTGTTTGTTTGTTTGTTTGCACGGCGGAGGGTCACTCATGCAATCCTCGGCCTCCTGAATTCCCCCATGCCCACCCCTGATTCCTAATGGCTCCCAGACAAACTCTGGCACACCTTCAAGTTCAATCCATTTACTGCGTCTGACATATTGTGTCATTCTGCATGTCAATCTTCCGCACCCACGTGCTTTCAGCCTCCTCTGTCCGGATAGCACGCACACAACCCCACAGACAGACCCACTCAAAACAATACTTTCGTACTCGTAAGTAATATGAGATAATGATACGACAATGACATAATTCAAGTGTTCTCTCTTATCAAGTAAAACCTGTATTTGATCATCGATATATCCACTCATTAACAAATTCAGGCTATTTCTTTACGTATATGGATGTTGACATCCAAAGGTTCTCCATGATACGAGAGAAGCGTCATACAATATATACAACAATATTCAACCGGCCATATACACGGGATAAAATGCAACAACTAATACACGGGGCAACCAGTAAGCTCCTGTAAAAATTTCAATAGAAAATCCTTCAAAGTGGCCCCTTCAGAACCCACTGGTTTGTCACAATACAGTATTCTTAACTCTGCATCATTTACAGAAACAAAAGAATCATTTACTCAAAAAATACACGTCAAGTTCAAGCAAAATATCTGCCCATTGTCACGTGGGGAGGGGCAATGACTGGTAGCATAATTTCATGTAGTCTTTCTTCTGTATATAGGAATTTTCCACCAACAAGCATCTTTAAAAACTAACAGAATATACAGTTTTGTGCAATTGCAATCGTACAGGTGTTACCTCTCCATATTAGAGAACAATCGTTTCATTCGACAAACAGGTCAAATACAACAAGACAAAATGGTCATCATCTACAAAGCCATGTCATACTCTACAAGTTATGGTCAGTCCGATACACTGACTTCATGGATTTTTTTTAGTATCCAGAACTGTGCTTTGTCCAGAACCATGCTCAGGCGCCGTTCTGGATAGTACACGTGTAGCCAGAACCGAACTTAGGTTAGGCCATGTTGATTTGATTATATGGATGACATCCTCTGGGAACCTCAAAACTGATGCGAGCGTGCGAATAAAAAAAAAGTTTTGCAAAAAAAAAGGTGCTTTCATTATGAAATCTACGTGGTCATGAAGGTTGAACAAATGACACAGGGTATGGTATGGCGAATAATGTACTCTTCAAATTCATTTCTGTACATTTTCGTCTTTTTCGTTTGGTTTTGACATTCTACGACATTGTTATTGTTTTCAAATATTTTTTGTGCAACTTACAGTATATATTTGCTCATTTTGCAACTGTTTTGTACGATTTACAGCATGGTTGAAAACTTTTTTTTTGGAAACGGCCGAAAATTGATGCGCGCGCGGATGTCATCCATATAATCAAATCAACATGGCCTTAGGACAAATCTATATTCTTGGAGACTATCCAAAACCGTGCCTAACCCTAACCCAGTCAGGCATATGCATGGTGATAGATACAATAGCTTTGGCACTACCCTTGGAGCCAGACTAGTATCGGGCCGTTAGCCGGTTTCTTTCGGTAGCCAATACTAGTAAATAGGACTGACCAACTTAGCCTCTACCAGGCTTCAGGAGGCGGCTGGAAATTTCCCGAAGCGGCAAACTGTTCTCTCCAGCCGACCAAACTCCCTTGGCATGCTGTCTTTCTATTTTTACTCTTTCCAACCGCCTCCAGAAGCCTGGTAGAGGCTATAGCCAAGTCTCCGCGGGCTCAACTCCCCTGTAGCGGTAATTTAGATAGGCGGGCGTAGTGCTCTTGGCTACCGAAGAAAACAGGCTAGCGGCCCGGTACTAGTCTGGCTCCAAGGGTAGTACTTTGGCACGTTGTCGTCTCACATTCTACAACCGGGCGGTCTGATATAACAAAAGACTACCGACAGCCGCACTGGTCTGCCACCATGTCGTCGTACTTCTTGTAGACCACCGTGTCCTTCCCGTCAATGTACAGGATACTGATGGGGCTCAGCTTGGTGGGAACACAGCAAACCTGGTCAACAGCCCTGGGGGGACAGGAAATATAAGGAACTAATGTCGTAAATAAAAACAACGGTGCGGTCACATTCGTCGTAACTACTAGTAAGTGGTCGCGCGATTTTGATGCAGTAGAATTTTTAAAGGCATCCAATGCGATTTCAGGGCAGCAAAACTGGAAATACTTTGAATAAGGCAATCTTTGTGATATTGCCAAGTACCGCTTCACATCAGCAAATTGAAATCAGCATTTCATATTTTGGACATTTAAAACAGCAGAAACAAGCCCCAAGATGAGTCCTTTATTTTCTGGGTGGTACCCTAAAAATCAGCCCAGGGCCCTTCCAGTAACCATTTTCCGTCAGAATTTTGGTAATTTTTGCTCCTTGATGGTCAATATACATTGGGATAGTGAGCTAGGTTCAACTCAGTATCTAGATAAATGACTACGCAGTCTACTCCGTAAAATAGAACTGTATTTTGCTGGACATGTACAAAAATACCCCAAGAATGTCCTCAGTTGACGATCGTGCGCATATCTTTACAGGACACTGGAAATGTTTCAGTGATCTTTAGAAGTCGATCCTAGGTTGTGCGATATCAAGTCTCTCCGAAGTGGCGTGACTTCTGAGTCTGCACGTGTGTAGTAACATGGGTGGTCGTTCAGACCAGGTCTTATGAGTCATTAAACAAACTCTACCGATACAGTAATAGCATACAGCTGAAATACAGTCTCACCCTCATTTAGCGGTCTTGCACTCAATCTTATTTTGTTGTGGAAATCAACATCATTTTAGTCCTACATTTTAGAATGATAAGATACATAAGATCTTTTTTTGTGTGTACAGACTTTCTATTTTGTTAGCTTTTCTATTGGTATCCTGTACCAACGATACATGCCTAAGAACATGCCTAACCTCTGCTTGGAAAGTATTATAACTACATGGAGTCGTGGACTCAGTGGTCTCATCATATGCTACCCTCTATCAGGCTTCGGGAGGCGGCTGAAAAAAGCAGAAATCTACCAAATAGAGAGATAGCAAGTCAAGGGAGTTTGGTCGGCTGGAGAGAACAGTTAGTTGGCCGATTTCTACTCGATTTCTACTACTTTTCAGCCGCCTCCCGAAGCCTGGTAGAGGCTAATCATATGCTAGAATACGATACATATCATGATACAATGACATGTTGAATATACAGAGTAAACGTTTATAAGCCCTACCTTGGGTTCATAGAGTTGACGAGTGTCTGCACGATGGCGTGGTTGGTGGGCTCCAGGTGGGACCGTAGCGGGAAGGAGCAGGCTCCGGCGCAGTAGTGCGCGTTGTAGTTGGTGGGGGCGATGATCCAGTCCTCCCAGCCCAGGTCGTGAAAGTTGACGTGCAGCGACCTCCGCATGCAGCCGTGCCGCCTGGCTCGCCCCCGCGGGCTGGCGTTCTTCCGCCGGGACCGCCTCTTCTCCCGCCCGCCGCCGCTGGCCACCGCCGCCGCCGTGCTGGTGGCATTCGCCAGCGCCCCGATGAAAGGTGACTCCGTGATGGATCGCGGGCCGGACGACTTGGATGACACCAGGAGGAGGGACGTTTTGTCCGCGCTGCGCGAGGCGTGCCCGAACCCTTCGTTGACGACGTTGACCTCCCGTCCGGAACGTAAGGAGCGCACCACCAGCTCGAAGCAGCTGACGGCGACGTTCCTCCGCACGGCCTTCCTGACGGCGTGACGCACGTCGAACTGGTACCAGGTCTTGGACTCGCCGCTTTTCGGGGACAGGTTTTTGGAGTCTAGCCTAGCGCGTCGGTGACGCCCCCTGCACGTGTACAGCTCGGCGCGCTCCGGTGGACCGTCCTGCTCCAGAACGGTGAGCGGGGTGGGCTCGCGGAACACCCGCAGGATGGCCGACACCACGTCGTCGTTAGAGAGAGACGACGTGTTGAAGACGTAACGATGGCGTTTGTCGTGTTCACCCCGTAGCCGTTTAAAATCTACAGATGAAAAAAGAAAAAGATTACAGACATCAGATTGACCTGCGACACAGAAATAAACTCAAAAAGATTGAAGAAACCATTCAACTTTTTACATCAAAGTCCCTATGTTACATGATGACCTGCGTAAAATTCACCAGAAGAAAAATATTGCGGGTAATTTTTTCAAACTTTATCGATACACTGTCATAGAACGTAGAAACTAGGGAGGAAAAAATAGATGACCTAAAAAATCTTTCCCAGAAGTCTATTGTCTGGATAATTGGGAAATGAGTCATAGGCTAACCTGAATACCACCAGAATTGAGAAACATCGCCACCTGACACAGACATAATTATAACCTTTACACACAACCATTGAAAACACCGTTTCGTGTCGTCTTTTTAACGGTTATATTTAAGAACGGCGACCAACGTCTGAACCCACCCTTTGAAACGCGCCTTGTGAGTGTTGGGTGTAGGATACGTTAAACGTCCCTTCCCTTCCCACGAATTCGTCGGGAACTTTGACAGACGAAAATGAGATTTCCGTTTCCAAAAATGCCTCGTCTGTGTTTGGGACGTGTTTACCTCCCTGCGTTAGAAACAAAGTTAAAGCTCTACTTACTGTGTTAAAGTTCTTGAAAGCTTTTTCTCAGTTTCTGGTCTACTTGCGCCTTCAAAGGTCTTCCTTTTTCAGCTCTACTTCTACTCTGTGAGGTACTGTTGGTTGAACTTTACAATAGACACAACTAGGAAGCGAAGGTGTCAATGCTGCGGCTTTTCTGGAGCACACAGACTCGTCAAGTCTGGTGGCAGACGACAAAACAAAGTGGGGACAAAAACCACTTGACGCGGTCCGCAAGCCCCGCAGAAAAGCCATCGAGGTCTTTTGATAGTCGGCCGGACCATTTACCGACAAGGACGGCGTTTTGTCCGGATGTTTTCCGGGGTATCACGCGTCCAAAAGTGTGCGCAGGTGGTTTCGGGGGTGTAAAGGGTCTACATTATCGTCGCGAGACTGAGAGTCTGGCGGGGAAAGACTATCCACAAGGGGCTGACTGGGCGGCCTTGTGCCCCTGTCAGTCGGTAATGCACCTAAATCGAAGAGCGGGGGAAAACTGAGCCAAACCGGCGGCTAGCAAACAAGGAGGACATGTGAAGACAGAGGGCAAGCGGCCGCACCTTGTCGATCGAACTGATAACGTCGCTATGACGACACACCTTACCGCAGACCAAAACTTCCCCGGCAGAAGATAGCTTACGTATAATTATATCCTACCTACAGCCTTGTCGACGAACGCCCGCACCGTGTCCGCTTGTCCCGCCTCCACGGCTGACACCAGGCCCTTCTTCCGAGTGTACAGCCCGAGCATGTACCGATAGGGGACCGCCGCTTTACCCGGCTCCTCCCCGGGCTCCGAGGGGCTTAAGTTTCCTCGCCTTCCCGCCGCCTCCTCCTTACCGAAGGATGGGGATGAGATGAGCAAGACGCACAGCGCGCCCAGTAAGATGCTTCTCCACGCCATTTTGCCCCTCACAAAGCTCTATCCAAACCTGAAGTGTGCGCGCGTGCCGGAGTCCCAAGAACATATCTGATACGCCAGCCGACACAGGAAAACTGGATCGAAGTAACAGAACGCACTGTTCTCTCGATCACCCCCTTGCTGAAAAGGTTGTAAGTTATTCTAAGCGAAGAATAGAATAGAAATCAATCTACCCTTTCACAAAAGCGCAGACTGTTTTGCTGCGCGTCACAAACCGTGCAGTCCTTAACCTCCGTTGGGGTTACAGAAACTGTACTTCTGAACAAATAGCCAAGAATATCAAAGAGTTCCTGTGTCCGAAGTGAGGAAATCTTTCCGCTACGTCATCAGAAAAACTGGCCTATCAATCGGGAGGTTTTATGCGGAGGGAAACGCGGCTTGTAAAGGTGGCTGTAATTCGATGACGCTGGCCATTTCCTGCATCCACGCCTAATGGTCGTCGCAGTATCAATCTTTTCTTTCACCGATCCTCGGCCTGAGCTCGTTTTCAGCGCATTGTGGGGAGGGAGGGATTGTCTTTCCCTTGTTGTTGGCGGTTTAGTGGAAAGAAAGTCACACACAACGGTACTCTCCAAGCAGAGGTTGTGGGGGAATGATCGTTACCTTTTTAATTTTTATATATGGCCGTTTTTTGGCGCTAACCCCACCACCGTCGGTGGTCGGCGACCTTCTCTGGCTAATGGATACTGCCTGGCCAATTTGGTACTGTCTGTTTGCCACCGATAGGGATCTGCTTGGAGAATATTAACACAACGATGCTACAGAAAAGCCGGAAAGTTTATTGCAAATACATGCCCGATGGCTAATTGTAGGTACATGTACAAACAAACAAACAACATATATGAAGCAAAAACAAAATACAATGGTATGTGAGACTACGTCTAACATTATACTATATTCTACAATGTACATGATACTAGTTTTTCTGGGTTTGACTTCTTCTTTTGAGGCAATGGAAGACGACTTTACCCATGCCACTTCTTCTATCATATGTGGGTTGTTTGATTTATATGGACCTCGAAAGCGATGATACAGGTGCTACAAGTTTAGATGTAGGAGAGAACCCATCTAAATCGAAGTATACAAATATAGTCAACACTGATCAATAGACACAGCTCAGGGACTGATGAAACCTGGTCTATGTTAACAGGTGGTTTACTCAGTCACAGGATTCTTAACGCTTGTGTCAATGGGGACCGCCAATATGCGGCATTGGCCAGGTGACCCTTATATAAAGGTGGTCACTTGCACAGGTTTGACTGTATATGAGTAGACTCCACCAGGCCTTTCTACGGGAATACGGATCGTAGAATTCGGCAAAAAAGAGGGTAAAATTGGCCAAGGGAGTCCGGCCGCGGGGAGGTACTAGTAGTTTCTTTCCCTGCGCGGCCTGTCAAACCTGCAAGGCGGCCAAACTCCCCTGGCAAATATTCTCCTATATATAGCCAGTGTAGTTAGTCTGCAGCTGTTAGCGACTAGTATATGAGTAAGTAAACATAAGTGTTATAGTTTAAGAAGTAGAACGAAGTATAATGACATAAACTATGTTTCCCACCTCCAGGCAACACCCATCCACATTCCGAAATTCTTCCGCCAGTAGACATAAATAAAACATGGGTTTTCTTAATTTTTTTAAGATCCATGTTCTCAAAATTTACATCTAACACATTTGACGCAGAAACCGACCAGTATTAAGAACAATGTATTTTTATGCCGATCATGTTATGGTTCAGATATGAGAAGTGTTAGTAGTATTAGCTAGTAGTATTAGTCCCATCGAAGTGAGAGATCTTTTCTGTCCACTATGGGCTTTTTATGATTTCGCCGTGTTAATATGTTGCCCCTCTCTCATACTCCTATTACCACAGATTTCTACTATTTTCAGTCCACGAAGAGGTCTTTTGAAGACTAACATTGATAAATGAATGATATATAAGTAACGACGCAAAATAAACAATTATCTTGACATGACAGAAATGGAAAATGCTTGTCGAGTTGATGGAAAAAGCATCGGCACCTTAAATAGATTATTAAATAGATGTATACGTAGATGACATGTACTCAGCGGCTATATAATTTGGACACTTGTCAGTAACTGTGGAGCTACGTACAGCCAGCTACTGTGGATTTGAATCTACCTACTTTACAGTCGGTAGTGGTTTATAGTAGTAGTAGTTGAAACTGTAACCAATATATTCTATTCTATCAGTGTTGTGTAATAGACTGATTGTGTTTTGTGATTGTAAAATCCATTTTGTTTTACTTTCATACACATGTAGGATGAGTCTCTGAATAGAATTTATCCAGTCGAGTGTTTTACAGGAAATATTTCAAACGTTTCCAGGTGCAGTTTGCGTCAGCATTTCCTTATCTCACGTTGTAACCCAATGAACTATCGCGACACCATCGCACATTCCTTCTATTACAAAAACTGTCATCTAACATTGTCTAAGACGTCTCAAGTTTCGCAACGCGAGGTCTTCAGGAAACTGTTCGTCCTTCTCGTTCGCATAACTCAAATTCCTGCGGACTGTCACCGTCCTCGCCGGCGGTAGAAAACGCCGCTGTGACGGGTTGACACGGCCTCTCGAGACGGTTTACCCAAGAGTTACCCGCACAATGGCCATTAAGATAACCAACAATGCCAGCAAGAATAACAACACAACTTAGAACAAAGGGAGAGATCGCGTTGCCGGGAGTAATGTTACAGATACAACAAAGCGCCTTCTTCCCTAGAGAAACTGGGAGGATATGTGCCGGGGCAGGTGAGCACAGGTGGTCGGGGGGAGTATCACTTCCTCCGGGGAGCGCACGCCGGACAGCCGCGGCAAAATAAACTCGGGGATTATTTTGATATCGGTTTCGCCAGGTCGGTTACGAGACCTTGTCGCGGACCCTCTTGGCCCCTGATGTGTCAATGAGGCTTTTCATGCTCGGCAGAATTGATCCCACGCGCCCGGCGTGTTCTGTGACCCCGCGGGTCGGAACCCCTTACCCCCAGGTGGGGCGAATCCTCTTTGTCAAGGTGTTCACTTGCAGGTGCGACAAAGGAATATGGGGCTCCTCCACTTCGCACCTTTTCAGCGGAGAAGTGTTGTAAAGAAAGAGCTAATTAAGGGGACAAATTACTCTAAAGAGCCGGAACACGGGATCGCTTTGTGTGTTAAACACGGGGTTAAGACGCCCGCCGGGTCCCACGGTCCGCGCGGCGGCCACCCTCACGGCGACTTCCGCCGGAATGACGCAGGCTCCTCTTGTTGCTGAAAAAATAGAAGAAATTAGCCAAATGTGGTGGGAAACAATTTGCTAGAGGTGTTAGGCAGCTATAGAGCTACATACATGTAGTTCAGTGTGTGCACATTTTAGTTCTATTGACAGCGAACTCATCTAACAATTTATCTACCTTATTTGGCAAGATATGGCAAAATTTGTGCTAATTTTTCAGCAATAAAATGTGTTTAGTGAAGACTAGAAATGATGACGCATAGAAACAGGCATGCTGGACCTTCCTGCGCTTTGTCCACCTGCCGGACAGTGGAAGACCATCCGGATTTTCGCTCCGCAACGCAATTTTTTCGAGCGATGCGGAGCGAAAATCCGGATGGTACCCAGGCTGTGACAGTGGAGGAACTTCGGACTTTGATCTGTCATCGGCATCGCGAGGACAGAGGCATCAGTCACGTGGCAGCCGTCATCCTAGTCGGAAACCTCCGTTACACACCCCACGGAGAATTTATGTTTTAAAGGCATCCAGTGCAGTTTTTAGGGCTTGAAACCCGACTTTTCGAAGTCAATATTCTAGTCACTTATCTACATACTGAGTTGAAACCACTCACTCACTCACTCAATCCTCTTGCACGTGGAGCGTAGAGCTGACTAGCTTCGTTGAAACCACACCGTCCCAATGTATATTGACCCTCATGGGCCAAAAATACCCAACATTCTGACGGAAAATTGTTGCGGAAGGGCCCTGGGCTGATTTTTAGGATACCACCCAGAAAATAAAGGACTCATCTTAGGGCTTGTTCCTGCAAGTTTAAATGCCCAAAAGTATAAAGATACTGATTCAAATGTGCTAATGTGAAGCAAATGTACTAATGTTAAGAGTGAGTGAGTGAGTGAGTGAGTGAGTGAGTGAGTGAGTGAGTGAGTGAGTGAGTGAGTGAGTGAGTGAGTGAGTGAGTGAGTGAGTGAGTGAGTGAGTGAGTGAAGCAGTATTTGTCAATATCATAAAGCGTAATTCACAATATTTCCAGTTTTGCTGCCCTGAAATTGCATTGAATGCCTTTTTTAAAAAGTTCTGATTATACGCTAGTACATGTACGTTTTTCTGAGTGGTGTGCAATGGCCGAATGGCTAGACTAGCGGATACTGGACCGAGAGGTCATCTCGAGTTCGAGTCTTGGCATTTCTGGTCTTGCTAGACGTTGCGTCCTTAATTTCAGAGAGGTATTTTACACGACGTTCCTCACTCTAACCACCTGTTAAGTGGATGTTTTTTCACTAGTAGCTTCGGTTAGGGAGGTAAGAAAGGGATGTACTCCAACTCACTACCCCTAGCCTCTACCAGGCACCGCTGATGCTGGAAAAATAGCAGAAATTGTCCGAAATAAAGAGATACATGTAGTATACCAGGGGAGTTAGCCGGCCAGAGAGGATCCAATTTGCAATCCTCTCTGGCCGTCTAACACCCCGGGTATACTATCTCTTTATTTGGCCAATTTCTACTATTTTTCCAGCGATCCGCGGTGCCTGGTAGAGGCTACACTACCCCTACGTTAGCCTGCCGTTTTCCTGGTTCTGATTTTAACCCCAAATTCTATTCTATTTATCTTTTTTGTTCAGTTTTGGTTAATTGTACCTCTACTGTATTTTGTACTAGTAGTTTATTCCGGTGTCTTAACCCATGTGGGCTGGGTGCAGAAAGCGCAAGACATGTTAATAAAGGCTTATTCATTCATCCATCCATCTATCTATCCATCCATCCATCCGTTCGATCATTTTCTCCTTGGGAGATCCTGGTCGTGCGGGGACCATACTATATTACAGGTGTGCACAACCTACCTTTTCCGCCAGGAGACGCTGCTTCTGCCAACTTGAAGCAGCGTGTCCTAGCGGAGAAGATAGCATAGCCAGTATGAAGTACTAGTGATGAAGTACGATGATCGTCACGAGTATGCGTCATCTGGTGGTGTACCGGTAACCACACCGCTAGCGGAGGGGACGTAGTCGGTCTGTTCTGTCAGCTGTTCCAACTCTGGCCTGATCTTCCGAACAGAAGGTCGGAGGCTGGGGAAAAAGACAAAATTACGTTAATATGACGTTCTAGAAGCAGCTAATTAAAGGTTAATGTCCCGCCCCGAGGTGAATATGGTGTGATAAAGCCTTGTCAGTTCCTATAACCACCGAATAAAGCCACCAAGTGAGCGAAGCGAACGAGGTGGCTTTATGAGGTGGTTATAGGAACTGACAAGGCTTTATCACACCATATTCACCGAGAAAGGGCGGGCCATTAACACTATTATCATATAGCTTACACGATAGCCTATCCAAACTGATGCAGTGAAGAGTGACACAACGTACAATTTACCCTTTGCACATGCTGAATAGAACATAAGAATATTTGTTCCATCTGGAGTCACCTGAGGTCACTGGGTAGAGTTCACGTTCTATGTCTTTTATCTGGGTCACAGGCAGGGAACAGGTGTTCTTATGGGAGTCACCCGAGGTCATCGGAACACAACTCAAGTTATTTTTGGATTTTTTAGAACTAGAGCCGTGTTCTATTGGTTCACCTGAGGTCATATGCGGGTGATTAATTTTGACTCTATTTCTGTGACATTACGGCGACATAAAGAATGTGGAATGGAGCCTTCTGATTGGTCAACGTCACCCGGCTATATGATAATATATATTATATCATACCCGGGCCGCGATAACGTTCGATAACGGGTTCCGGACCGGGCCGTACGTTACGGTACGGCCCGGTCCGGAACCCGTTATCGAACGCTTCCCTGGCTTCCATAAAACGATTCGAACGCGTTTCGCCCTACCCGCTTGTGCCCCTTTCGAAAATTCGAATACAGAATCCGGACGTTGGAATTGGTGTTGTTGCAGTTTAGGGTTCAATGGCACCAACTTTTGGCTCATCTTGCATTGAAAGGCGTGTTTTTTTGGGTGGGTATGATATAAATAAAATACAACACGGTGTATTCCGCATCGCCCTCGGTCCCGGCCCTCCCGCGAGTCGGATCGCCCTCCGGCCTGCGGCCGTCGGGCGATCCGACCCGCGGTCGGGCCGATACCTCGGGCGATACGGAATACCCCGTGTTGTATTCTATATATATCTGTTAAAATGGGCTGGAATCACTACAGATGGCATGCTCCAATACTAGTATTTAAAAAAAGTAAATGACAACTCTAAACGTCTCTACTTTTGTAACATTTTGGTATTAAAGTTGATTTGGTTACAGCTGGGCATGGTAAATGTAAGAATATTGAAATCACCACTATGTAAGATAATGGTGCTTTTAAATTTGATACACACTGTGTATCACTTGTCCATCCCCATAACCGCACGACGTCGTGTTCAAATCTTTCTCATCGCTAAGTCCAACAGAATTCACTGTATTGCCAATTCATAGAAATTCTTTATGGCCTGAAAGGGGTTTGAACTCACGACCTGCTGAATGCAGGGAGACACTAGCCTGAGTGCCAGCCTTGTTAGCTTTCGTCCGCTCCCCAAGATCCGCTCCGCGTTCGCTGTGCTCACTGCTCGGTGGCTTCATTCGGCGGTTATAGCAACTGGCAAGGCAACACCATATTCACCTCGGGGTGGGTCATCAAATCCAATACTTTCAGTTTGGGGCGTTTCCACCCAAAATCCTATTTGTAAATGGTGATTTATTGGTTTCTGCCAACCCCGCACATACTTGCTGTGATATCTGACAGGCTAGCGCCCGATTGTCCGCTAGGCGGCGCTGCGACTTGACCTGTTACGTCACCGGTTATATTGGAACAGATATTAGATTTGGAGCGCGCGCCATTTTTCAGTCTGTCTGCCAGTACGTAGCTCGCTGCAGGTATGCCACGTTGTGCAAGTTGTGGCTGTTGGTATGGTCCTGCGTCAAAGGAGCGCGGCGTAAGCTTCCACAAGTTTCCAAGAGACTACGATAGGCTACACAGGTGGTTGGTCAGCATGAGGAACAATCTTGTAAATAAACTGACGCCAGAGAAAATCAAGGAGTTAGTACACAAGAAGGGCTTCCACTGGCGGGTGTGTTCAGACCATTTCCAGCCCGGATGCTTCACGCGAAAGTCATTCTTGAAAAGGCAGCTGTGCCCTGACCACACAACTTACCTGGAACTTGAGAAAGATGCTGTACCGACCCTGTTCTCGGGACCGGGTGAGAATGACAGGAAGCAGTGCCGTCCACCTTCAAAGTATCAGCATAGGAATGAGCATTCACGGGTACGTGTGATAAAGATGCGAAAGGAAGACAACAGAAGGAGGCAGGAGCCAGGGCTGAAAGAGCTAAAGAACGCAGGAAGAAGCGGATCGCCGAACAACAAGCAACCCCGACTGCAGCGAAAAGGACACCGCAAAACCCCACTGTGCACCCCTGTGCAGGTCGCTCTTTCTGAGGAAGCCCTTCCAACCGTGTTTTGTGGTGAGAAGAAAACACGGGAGTCGCCAGATCGTCAACGTGAGAAGAGAGGTCGAAAACAGGTTCGTATTGTCGTTACCTCTGGCTTTGACAAGTGAGAATTGTGAGGTAGGATCATGTTTTAGAAAGAAAACCACATATGCTTTCCCGCGAGTTATGTTGACCTCATTACGTCACACACAGGTATAGTCTCCACCAGACTCCTTTTGCAGGACGGTAGATCGCAGAAGTCGGCATAAAAAAGGGGATTTAATTGGCCAATTAAAGTAGCTGGCCATCGAGGGTCCAATTTGGCGATGTAGCCTACCTTATCTGGCCAATTAAATCCCCTTTTTATGCCAATTTCTACGAATTATATAGCCTGCAAAAGGATTCTGGGGGAGACTATCACAGGTCACCAGCCGCCATTTTGGAAGTTGAAAAAAAGAAAACAAAGATGGTGGGTGTGCGGTGTGTTGTTTGCAACAAGGGTGGAACAGCTACTAAACACAAGGGAGTAACCTTTCATAGATTTCCTACAAACGCCCGGCAGCGTCAGAGGTGGGTCGAGAACATCAGGGGCCACACGATCAGCGACGTTACGTCCGAAAGGCTCAGTTGGATGCTGCAGGATGACACCATCTTCGGTAACTGGCGGGTCTGTTCACGACATTTTGAACACAGCTGCTTCTCAGAATCAGAGATGAGGAAAAGGATGAGTACGACCGCGAGGACGTTACTCAACTTCGACGCCGTTCCCACTCTGTTTTCAGAAGATGAGATCTCAAAGCAGGGACAAATATTTCCTAAGTTGTTGAAACCCAAGGAGCGACATGAGCATAGTGTGGTATGTTTGCACCGCTGGCATATAGAGTATATGTTGCTTTATGATGTCATGTCCCAAATCTCCTTTTAGAAAATTTGTAGAAGGTAAATGTATTGTGTCAAGGAAGATTATGGAATTCAAACCTTTATTTTTTACATTTGTGGAAGGAAGTATAGTGCGATGCGTTGGCATGGGTTTGTGTGTATGTTTGTCCGGACAGAGCACATGTAGGTTGACAGCACATGGGGGGGGGTGATGACAGGAAGGTCTAAAAGTCAGACACAGGAAATGGGGGCCGAGAACCTGAAGGTCACAGCCAGGGATTAGAGGTGAACATATGAGGGAATCTGGGGAAACCTTCACGGTGGTTTGATGTTTGCTGTTTTTGCACAGTGGTGCCAGAGCAGAGTATACAGTGCAATTTTACTGAATACACGTGACATTATACAGTGCAATCGTATTAGTATATATACAGTACAATTTGACGGAATACAGTGCAATCATGTTAGTGTACAACTTGCAATTTTACAGAATACAGTACAATCGTATTAGTATAAAGTGCAATTTTACTAGTAATTTTATTAGTAAAATTGCACTTTATACTAATACGATTGTACTGTATTCTATAAAATTGCACTGTAAAATTGCACTGTATTCCGTAAAATTGCACTGTATACATGTACTCTGGCACCCCTGTTGCAGTAACCTCACAAAGTAAATCCACTGCACACGTTTCAAGCTCTACACAATTTCCTCCCAGGCACCAGAAGTGGAGCTGATCAGTTCAGTGAAGAAGACTGCCAAAAGAAAGCGAACTGAGGACACCCCAGACGTGCCAGCCGAGAACCTGAGTGTAAACCTGCAGAGTCAGCTCAGCCGATGGAAGGGGGCCTGTAAGGCACTGAGGCTCACAGACGACCAGATGGCCAAGTTCCTGCTAGACAGGTAAAATGACATTTTGTATCAAGCATCTGGCATTGATGGATTCAATGCTAATAGTACTCTCCAAGCAGAGGTTGATGGTGGAAGATCGTTTTTATATATGGTCCGTTTTTTTTGTCTCTACCACAAGAGTAGTGTTACAGACAAAAAAAAAGGCCATATATAAAAATCAAACGATCTTCCACCATCAACCTCTGCTTGGAGAGTAGCTAATAGTCCGACTACATGTACTTACTACTATTACTACTACTACTACTACTGCTACTGCTAGTATACTACTAATACATATATGTATTACTACTACTACTACTACTACTACAGACGCTAGAAGGGGGCCCGCATGCCCTTTTCTGTAGAGTGTAATTGGCCATTTTAATTCTACGTAGAGTGTAGACAGACCGCTCTAATTCAACGTGGAGCATACTTGATACATTTTGCGTAGAGCATATTCGCCGTTTTAATTCTAAGTAGAGGGTTGTAGCAACTTGGAATTTATCGTAAAGCATAATCGGGAAATTTCCTGAATTCAGCGTAATACATAGCCAGCTCTCAAAATTTAGCGTAGAGTGTTGTCGGGACCCCAACCATGCAAGCCCCCTAGAAGGGTTCCATTTCTGACAGGCTGGCAGCACTACTGAACCAAGTATTGTGTCCCTGAGACAGGCACTTCACACAGCTTTCCTCGTCCACCCAGCCTGAGCCAGGTACATGTACCTGTGTACCTGACTTTAGGCAAAGGCAAAAGGGGAGACTTTAATTCATCAAAATTATACATGTAGCCGTAACTACAGCATAAGCACCTCACATTTTTAAAATCTCGTGAGAAAGGAATGAAAGTCATTCATTCTTCCATTGCAGGTATTACAAAGGCGACCAGTCTTCAGCCTACACGGGCAGTCAGAGTACCCACAAAACACTGCTGCTAGACCGGGGGTTACTGACTCTGTGGAACGACTCCATGGCAGACAAGGGCTTCAGCAGTGATAAAGATTTCCTCTGGTTCCTGCTGCTTGGGCCTCAGAAGTCTGGCACAGACAGTGAAGGGTTAACTGTCAGAGATCATGGGGCCTCAGACGAATGTGTGCCCGTGAAGGTACATTACGTAGGGCCTGGTTATACAGCTCCAGATACCAGCCAAGACTTACTAGTAAATGATGCTGCAAATTGTCCACAGATTTTACAACCTCCGACTTGTAAGCCCAGCCTCACACAGAGCAAGAATATGACTGAAACAGAGATGACGACACCTGTGCCTGCGACTTCACCAAACAATGAATTGCAGACGCCCACACATAAGAAGTGTAGAAAGCAAGTACATGTACTTGAACCAAAAAAAGATGAGCCAGTATTTCCTAAGACTTTGGGCAAGGAGGACAGTCATTGTGACTTTGTGAGGATTGGGGACACTGATACAGATCCAGTGCAACCAGAGAAGGTGGGAGTGAGAGAGAATGGAGCATCCACACCTTTCACAGCTACTCAAAAACCAAGCAACACACACTCACCAAACAAGGCAAAGAGAAGAAAGTATCTTGTACCAGGACCAAGGGAGGAACCTGCCAAGGACATGAATGGCTTAAGTACTTCTGAAAACAGCAACACATGTTCTCAGCCAACTGCTGGTGAACTTGACATACATTTGAAAGAGAAGGATGAACTAGAGATAGACCTTAATGACTGTGATGATAGCATTACATCCTCTCATCTATGTTCAAGTGCAGTTCCTATTCCTGTTAAACAAGAAGATGACCACAGCCCCATCTTGTCTTCTCAGTTAATTTGGGGTGGCACAGTCCGTACTAAGGTGGAGAAGGAAGATGAACATGGGATGAACCTTTGTAGTTTTGACAACACAAACGTATCATGTCCTCAGCTTGGTTCTAACATTAAGGAAGAGGATAAAGTAGAATATAACAATTATAGCAACACTAATAGTAATACATCTCAGTCGAGTAATGATACAGTTAGTATCAAAGTTGAGAAGGAAGATGGACTGGAGATGGACTTTCATACAGATACATCTTCACACCTGAGTTTTGATACAGATAACATCAAGGAAGAGGAGCTAGAGACTCACCTGGATATGGCAATCGTGACAACATCAAAACACCTGGACTGAATTGTGATGTAGTTGAGAAGTAAGGTGACCAATAGAGGAACATCTCAGTTTGTTGCATAGTGCACCCACATGTATTGTTGTTGCACGTTGAATAGAGAAAGAAAGAAACAGTTGTGATGTAGGACAGTTGGTACTGGTATGAAGGAGGAATTCGAGCTGAAGTAGCGACATTGGTTATAGACAAGTTATGAATTGAACCATGTGTTTTGAATAATAAGGCCACAGCAAATTCTCTATTATCAGATATTCTCTGCAGACCCTGAATCTAATGCGAGCGGGCAGAAAAAAAAAAAGATGAGCCAAAAAAAAACAAGGTTCCTACATTTCAAATTTTGACGCAATCATTGTACAAATGGTTTTGATTCAGTGGGAACATCACATATACATAGCCAACATCACATATCACTGCATCAAAGTAAGAAACAAAACATTACATGTAAATCAAAGCCTTTTCTCATCTCCTCTCTTTATAGTCATCTGTCATCCACCTTCCGGTATGGCAACAGACATCTTTACCCATTTTCGTCACTGTCAGAAGGCAACAAAATTTCTTGTTTTTTTTTCCAAAATCAGGCGAAAATTAAAGCGCGAGCTGATGTCATCCATAAAAATTACTTGCTGTGGCCTTAGTTTTGTCATACACATGGTCAGGTTTTTTTGCTTAAAGTTTAATTGGACTGTTTTGAAAAAAAATATGGATTTGTCTGCTGACGCAAAACTTGGATAAAACTAATCAGATTGTAGCAGTGTTTGTCAAGTGCTGTGCAATAAATTGCATAAATTTATTGATTTCATTTGTCTGTCGCCTCCTCGCCTAAAATGGTTGACAGATCCATTTAAAACATTCGACTCCAAGCGTCAACTGAAAGTTTTCAAAATTTTTCTCTAGACTACCACCATGGTTGCTGAGCTAATTTTCTCATAAACCCATGTACCCAATGTGGCTTTTTAAAAATAAATTATAATTTACCCTTTAAAGTAAGATCTTATATCCACAAAATATAATTTCATACAAGCACAGTCGATGCTTGCCTCCCTGCAAAAAAGTGGTTCGTCCCAACCTTTGCAGAAAAAACACTTCTTATAATCAGTTTGCATCATTCAACCATTTTCTGTGAGAGAAGAAGTGTCTGTGTTGATCCTAGAGGCAACCTCAGATATCATACATACAAGTCCACAAAAAGTGAGTACAAAAGACCTCATATAACCTTCCCCAAGAAGGTTATGTTTTCAGAGGCGTTCGTGTCTTTGGGTGTGTGTGTGTGTGTGTGTGTGTCTGTCTGTCTGTCTGTAAACACGATAACTCGAGAAGACTTAAATTGATTATCTTCATACTTGGTAGGTGGGTAGGTAGGTCTTGATGAGACCTTGAAATGTTTAGATTTTGTGAAATCATTGATATATGTCATGGAGATATTTCAGAACAAAAGTGTATTACGTCATGTATAAGCTGTGATGTTATTTGCTATTGTTAAATCAATGAAACGGAATCGCTTCTATTACCATTGGTTAAAAGCTGAATTTCCAAACGACACAGTGGATAACCTGGAGTGAATTTTTTTGAGACTCAGTACATTGGTGTTAAGTTTTAGTTGTGCAATTTCCTTTACTATATATGATTGTGCACTAAAACACTATACACGATTGTGCACTAAAATGCTCTCGTTCGTTTATCAAGATATCCTCTATATATTTTTATTAATATTCATATTTTAAATGCGAATATATTCGTATCAGTACATTGGCCATGGTGTGAAGTTTTAGTTTTGCACTTTCCTGTACTATATACATTTTTGTGTATACACGATTGTGCACTAAAATGCTGTCGTTCGCTTCTTATTCCTGTGCTTGTATTGCTACAGGGGTTGTCAACTGACACTAAGAATTAAATGGCGAGTCACTCATACCCAATGTTCGGGCAACAAGCCCTGGAGCCAAATCCTACGTCCGTTGGAATCGACCTAGATTTAGAATGTCCTAATCCGATGTACAATACAGAAAAGCCAAACGTTCAAACCAAAACAGTT
This sequence comes from Branchiostoma belcheri, assembly GCF_001625305.1. Lineage (NCBI taxonomy): Eukaryota > Metazoa > Chordata > Leptocardii > Amphioxiformes > Branchiostomatidae > Branchiostoma > Branchiostoma belcheri. Next base: position 8,750,493 of record NW_017803909.1, on the reverse strand, counting down.
TCCAAGTCCGCTGCACAAAAAGATAGCGACCCAAAAAAACAAGGCGACACCAAACGTGGCGCTACACGTGGCAAAAAACAAGCTAAATGTAATAACCTTTCCCCTGATGATAGTGACATTCAACCGTACGCTGTAGCATACAGGTGCCAAGATCGGTTGTTGTCTTTTAAGCCTGATCATGAAGGTTCCAAAACCAACGTCGATAACGTTGATATATCCACCAAACGTGGTGCTACGCGTAGCAAAAAACAACCTAATAACCTTTCCCCTGGTGATAATAACATTCAACCGAACGCTGTAGCATACAGGTGCCAAGATGATGAGTTGTCTTTTAAGCCTGATCACGAAGGGGCCAAAACCAACGATAGCGTTAATATATGTACCAAACGTGGTGCTACACGTAGCAAAAAACAAGCTAATAACCTTTCCCTTGATGATAGTAACATTCAACCGTACGCTGTAGCATACAGGTGCCAAGATCAGTTGTTGTCTTTTAAGCCTGATCATGAAGGTTCCAAAACCAACGTCGATAACGTTGATATATCCACCAAACGTGTTGCTACGCGTAGCAAAAAACAACCTAATAGCCTTTCCCTTGATGATAGTAACATTCAACCGTACGCTGTAGCATACAGGTGCCAAGATCAGCTGTTGTCTTTTAAGCCTGATCATGAAGGGGCCAAAACCAACGATCCGTCTAAAATAAGAAAAGATGCTCCAAACTTAACCAGTAGTACTGGTAGTAGTGGTACCCCAAGAGTAGAATGTCAGCCATCAACTAGCGCTGATGCTTCAGTCTCTAGTAGCAGAGATGAGAGTAACATACAAAACATCGGAGACCCGTCCACTGCACCTGGTCCAAATCACAGAGTCAACCATGCCGCCCCGGTCCCACACCCAATGAATGTGCCAAATCATGGTCGAGCAGTTCCACCTCGACATTGTGGTAAGATACAATGGACATCTCACTTTGATTTTTTAAAGCTTGTCAAAGACACCGTTATGTATGTATTCTGCATGAAATCATTAAAATCAAGCTTGATAAATGCAGTACTATTACCTAAGTCATTGTGTTTATTAGAACAAAATAATATGAGCTTTAAATAGATTTGAATTCTCTATGATAATATTTCAGTACATACCATGGTATGGATGAAATATGTTGTGTTCTCTCATGTTAAGAAAAGTTTCTCTTATCCATGACTTGGTAAATAGGATTTGATATTGGTGATCAATATTTATGTCTGAGCATTGCTTTTCGTTGATTAAGATTTGAGTCCTGGTAAGGTTTATTTGGGCAACATTGTTGTCTTCTTCGTTTTTATATGATTGGCAATAATTGTCTTAACACTCTGAGGGTGCAGTGATAGGTGATTTTTCAGGCTTCTCTTATCGCTGTATGAACACCATTCTGGTGCTGTTAATATTCGGTGGAACCTTTGCTGGGTTGTGTTTCAGAAGAATGATGCAGGATGTTCAAAAGGTGAGGTCTTTCGTCCGTGCTTTAGATTTCCCAGTTTGTATACGGTTACTATTCATTTCTTTATTAATTTTTTTCTTTACTATAGTTGTCTCCCCCGACCGAAAGTCTGAACGCAAACACACAATGTTTCTCCCCTTGTCGATAAGCTACTTTGTTTTGGTAGCTCTTTTTTTTAAGGAAAGCCACACCAAGTAAATTTTATGGATGACATCCTCCACAGACTCCAAATCTAATGCGAGCGGGCGAAAAAAAACAAGACTGGCTGAAATAAACAAGGTTCCTACATTTTAAAATTTTGACTCAATCATTGTAAAAATGGTTTTGTGTACAGTGGGAATATCACATATACACAGCCAGCATCACATATCACTGGTACTGCGTCAAAGTAAGAAACAAAACATTAAATCAGAGCCTTTTCTTGTCTCCTTTCTTTATCTGCCATCCACCTTCTGGCATGGCAAAAGACATCTTTGCCCATTTTTTTTGGCATGTTGACCACTGTCAGAAGGCAACAAAATTTGTTTTTTTTTTCTCCAAAATCAGGCGAAAATTAACGCGCGCACTGATGTCATCCATGAATATTACTTGCTGTGGCCTAATTGTTTACGTCTATCGATCAGTAGACGTCTTGCACACAGACGTATTATGTCACGTACGTTCATGTCTCGTCTCATACATAGATTGGTCCGTACGTTTTAGTTTTCTCACACCCCGCCCGGTTTTATTAATTATTTCGAATCGAAGGCAAATCCTTAACATTCGAGACTTTTCAGCAAATGTATGATATGATTACTGCTCGTCCTATCCTTTTATTTGATAATATCAACGAGAAAAATTGCACAAGAAAAATCGCAGATGTCTTTGCATTGGCAATCTGTAAACCAAAAGTATTAACAACGATCGAATCAATGTTTTATTACAGCTAATAGAACAATTTCTCCCATCTGCAGCCGACTGTTGCTTTGTCCACCGCCACTACTGCTGGTCACTCTGCACTGGTCACTACTTACACCCCTGGTCAGTCTACACTAGACACTACCTACACCCCTGGTCAGCCTACACTAGACACTACCTACACCCATTGCTCTGTCTGCTGCCAGAGATCTAGTGTGACCGATCAGAAGTCCCCGGTAAGTGGATTCGATCTGTAGACGTTATGTCACACTCTTATCCACTAAGCGAATTGTGACGTTATGTCATACTTAAAGATAGCCTGGTATCCAGTCTTACGTGATTGGGGATATTGGGGTGTTCAGGCAGGCTGTGTCTTCGGGAGCTCAGCTTCCCCCCGCCCAGTGCAACAGGCCGTCCCTGTTACGCTAATAAGTGACAGTATGCTTGGGGATTTGGTTTCCCCTCATCACGAACGTGGAGGGAAATGACCAAAGAGTACAGAGTACAAACATATTAATAGTAGTTGAGCAAATGGTGCAAGAATTTTGTCGTTCAACAGTAGTAGAAGTAGAAATATATCTGCATTGACCACAGCACTACTGTGTCAACTCGAGTGACTTTCATAACACACGATAGTGGATGTTGAAGATTTATATTTGAGCCCCCCCCCCCACACACACACATTGCAAAACGGAAGTTTTTTTGCAGCTGGTAAAATTAAACAAACAAACAAATAAACAAACCTGGCAGACTGCTCATTCTGAATTCATTTCTATGATTCATGATGTAGTCAAGCAATGGCTTCCCGGAGGAAACACCGTCCGCAGTGTCACCACTCCCGATAACTTCACAAGGTAAATTTTTGTCCTCTCTAGTTTTTACGCAAGGTGAATCTTTGATGCCCAGAAACTTAATGATGATGATTGTCAATTTTATAATGCACTACTAGCATGACTAGTGGGTTGATTTTAAAAGAGTTCCACGACCTCATACCTTTGCCAAATGATGTTAACCATTCCGACTGACGAAGTCATACCTTTTTTGAAATTGATTATGAAAATGAGGTAATGATTTGAATAAATTATGTTTATTGATGTCATCTTCCAAATGCGGCAAGTATGCACTGCCTGGCAGTTACCACTATGAAATTACAGCAATTTGCCATTAATTATGCAAATTAGGTCTTCAATGACATATTCTATATACTAGTATTCTGATGTACCTCACATTCCCAATTACATATGTCAAAGTGTTCCATAGGCCTATTTTGGAATACAGCAGATTTATAGAAATTCCTCGTTGATTATGCAAATTAGCTCCTGATTAGCATAATTAGGCATAGTGGGGTTTCATTGGCTGGATACATGCATAATTACATGGCCGCTGCAAAAGCATGTATTGCATTTCTAGTGTTACTAATTGGTTTATTAAATTAAGAAAGTATATTCTCTTGCTTAGACATTATATTGTGCGAGTGGTTTATTTACAAGAAGGTATGTTGCACTTTTTTTGCTTTTTCATGAGTCTTAAAATTCACAAAGAATTGGTGCCAGTTTCCAGTAGTAAGTAAAAGGTGCTACATTGTATAATCTCTCTATGCAGGAAGCTATGGGGGAATCGTGACATTTGGCAGGGCTGGAATAGGAGAGGGAAAATTCTTGGCAAACTACGGAGTGGCCATTACTACCGACAGCAAGATAGTCGTGGCGGATTTCATAAACAAGCAGATCCAGGTCTTCGACATGAAGGGGAAATTCCTCCGACTCTTTTCAGCGGTAGTACCGGGTGGGAATGGACCCATGCAGCCTAGCGATGTTACCGTCGATGGGGATGGGGATTTGTGGGTATTGGGGGGGACGGGCGGATGTCGTTGGGGTGCTATGGGAACAAGATGTAATGTAACTGTGGTACGGTATGACATACGGGGAGAAAGAGCATGTGCACGAACCACTTTAGACCCTCGCACAACCGGGGGGTTACGCAATGGGATTGCTAGAGACGCCCGAAATGACAACATCATCGTGGCTTTGTATAATGAAATTTTGATCTTCTTACCCAATGGCACTTTATTTCATAGTTTCAAAAAGGTTCCGGAATGGGACAACTCACATGTCACAATCAACAACGATGGAAATATCTTTGTTACGGACGTATTTGACCACAGTGTCCGTGTGTATGATTACTCTGGAAAAATGTTATTCAAATTTGGTGAGGGCCAACTGAAATCCCCTCAAGGTATTTGCATGGACGATTTGGGTAACATCATCGTGGCGAACTTCGAACATCAGCGGGTAGACATGTTCACAAGCGCGGGGAAATTCGTCCGTACTGTGGTTAATGTTCCACGTCCAACTGGTGTTGCTTTAGGGCCAGGTGGACAGTTGGTTGTGACTGACGGTGGGTATAAGATAACTATATTTCCACGCCATATTGCTTTTCCTTAAGGGGATTTATTGTCAGGCCAAAACAAGATAATTTATGTGATATCCATGCGCTCAGTGAGTTTGGTCTATTTAAACTGAAACGTCGCAGTAACAGGAAAACAAATCTCTTGTCTTCTGTATTGTGTGACATTGAATTAAGGGTTAATGACCCGCCCCGAGGTGAATATGGTGTGATAAAGCCTTGTCAGTTGCTATAACCACAGAATAAAGCCACCAAGTGAGCGCAGCGAACGAGGTGGCTTTATGAGGTGGTTATAGCAACTGACAAGGCTTTATCACACCATATTCACCGAGAAAGGGCGGGCCATTAACGCTATTATCATATAGCTTACACGATAATCTATCCAAACTGATGCAGTAAGTGACACAATGCACATGCTGAATAGAACATAGAACATAGTTCCATCTGGAGTCACCTGAGGTCACTGGGTCTATCTGGGTCACAGGCAGGGAACAGGTGCTCTTATGGGAGTCACCCGAGGTCATTGGAACACAACTTAAGTTATTTTTGGATTTTTTAGAACTAGAGCCCTGTTCTATTGGGTCACCTGAGGTCATATGCGGGTGATTATTTGGATTGTTTAATGTATGGATTGTTTGGGATGAATAAATACCCGATTTTGACTCTATTTGTGACATTACGGCGTCATAAGGAATGTGGAATGGAGCCTTCTGATTGGTCAACGTCACGTACCTAGCTATATGATAATATCACTTAAAGAATTCTAATTGAGAAATATATGTCATCATACATATTAAGGTATTGCAATCACACATTTGTATTTTACAAGGCCTTCACATTCCAACACCACATTTACAAACTTTGCAAAGGTATCGCCGACATCTTTTATTATGTTTACCGAAGGAAAACAAGTTGTTTTTGTTCTGTTTCCTCTTCTTCCTGTTCTCCAAAACCGAAAAGGTCAATGACCGTCTGTCACCATGGTAACTGGTGTTGGGTTACATCATGTTGCAATTTTATAGCAGGAGGGATTTAGCTATAGACTCCTGTCTGAACATATATGAATGTGTTTGAGCAAGAATTAACAGAGCAGACCATATGCGAAGGTAAACATTATGTATTTGCTTTGCAAATGTATTCCTTTCTATTTACATTTTGTTTTGTCACATATTTTGAATATTGAATAGAAACACAATGTACATGTATCTGTATGACGGCCAATGGACGTAACTCACCAGCTTCTGTATCTGTATAGCTGATATAACATGTATGACTGCCTTTATAATTGGGCGTGACACACTTCTGTAACTTGTTATAGTGATAGCTTCTGTATCTATATAGCTGATATAACATTAACTGCCATTATAATTAGGCGTAACACATCTTCGGATTCTGCATCTTTATTGTAGCCAGTACAACCGCCCTTTTGTATAACAAGGTAGCCTCTGTATCTGCATGTACCCGGTATAACCGCCCCTAGGCGTAACACACCAGCTTCTAGCATCTTTGTATAGCAGGTATAACAGCCTTTCGGCTTAGCACACCGGCTTCTGTATCTGTGAGAAACGGTCTCACAGCCATTCGGCGAAACACAACTTATTTCTGTGTATCTGAATAATTAGCCGGTATAACTGTCCTTTGTCGTAACACACCAGCTTCTGTATTTGTCTGGTAGATTTTACCATCAGTAATCTGTAAGATGATATTTCATTCCGTTTTATACTTCTAAGTCAATTTTCTTTCCGTCCACGGCAAACAATTCAGAAATATCTTTGACAGATACCAAATACTTAAATAACTGCTAATTTTCCCTAGTCTCAAAACTACTTATTTCATAGCTCTTGATCATTTATATTTGTATACTCTATCTGCTTTTCTTACATTATAATGTACTTTGCTTTGGTGGCGTAACAAAACGATGACTATGCGTGTGTCATTACCGTATATAGGTTTGTAAGCCCACATCAATTTGATTTGTTGGTTCTCAGATTTTTCAGAAGAAATATGAAGCGACAGGGCGAAAAAAATAATAAAAACAGATTTAGGCATGCTATTATAGCCCCAAATACTACGACATGAGCCATGAAGTCAACACAAAAGGCTGGGTTAATATTTAAACAACAGATTTTGAACTTTTAATCATGCCACTGCATTGATAGATGGAAAAACTGTAACAAGTAGGAAGAAAAGGACTTTCCTCAACTATTGGGAGCAAAATATAAGCATATTTTTGAGATGATTCAGAACCAGAATCTTTTTTTTTTTTGGCAAATCAGAAAAAAAACATGAAGAGGCGAATCCGAGAACCAACAAATTAAATTGGTGTGGCCTAACTACTGTATGTCAAAAGCAGTGGAAGACGAAATACATTTCATCAGGATAGAATTTAATTAAAGAAGCCACCAAGTTAAACTCACCATAATTTCCAAACGGTTACTGACGAAAACTATAACACCCACTGTGCAGAAAAAGTTGGCCACTTCGTCTTCGACTGCTTCCATAAAAGAAGACAAACCCTAGAAAGCTTATATTGTATACTTTGATTTGTTCTGCTGCTTGCCACCATTAATATTGCTACTAGTAACTTACACGACTGTTTGTATTGTATCTCTATACATTGTTTTGTGTTGCAGTCAGTCCTCAAGAATATAACTTGCAAAGAAATCTTATCAATGAATGTTGTATTAAAGAAAGAATGGTATACCGCAAGCACATGCTGTTTTTGGATCAAACATATGCATACACAACATTTGACGTTAACCAAAAGTAGTTCAGTAAATAAAATTGTGTACATGTACATATAATACCTACAGCCACATCCACATATGTAACTTTCAGTACTATCATTACAACGTTATACGACGAATTCAAAAATTCCAGCCGCCTCTGAAGCCTGGTAGAGACTAGAAGATATTTCGGTTTAGAGTTAAAACTTTTGGTCCAACACAAAAAAGTATTGTTTGTTATACCATGTTCTGTGTGTTCAGTCATATTTTATTGCAACTTCCTGATAATGAGGGCAATTTTTTCACCGATTTTTTTTTCTTCGCACACTCGCATCAGTTTTTGGGGTGCCCACCAGACGCCATCCATATACATGTACTTGCAATGTACGGGACCAGACCAACATATATTAAGGCCACAGCAAGTAATTTTATGGATGGCATCAGAGCGCATTAATTTTCGCCAAAAAAAAAGAAAGAAATTGTTTTGCCCTCTCACGGTGGTCAACATGCGGAAAATGGGCAATTATGCTGTAAATTCCTATCGGTTCGGAGACCATCACGGATCCAGCAAACAATAGTTCGCGTTTGATTGCAAATGTTGACACTGACAAGTTCCATCGCATCCCATCCAACCCAGTACTAGCTGCCTATGATGGTACGGCTAGCCTTTTTGCTAGAATGTCTAGATAATTGTGGTCTTTACACATCTACAAGGACAGGTATACTGTTGAATACAAGATCCTAGAATAAAAGATCTGTTGTGATATTAAATTATGTTTTGTCACAAGCTTCAATTTTTTAGCCTTAACGTTACGACGTCAAAATTTGAAAATGAAAGACTCTTGCCCCCCCCCCCCGTTTTTTCGCCCTATCGCATTAGATTTTAAGTCTACGGGGGATGTCATCCATACAATTTACTTGCTTTGGCCTAAAGTAGTCAAACCAGTAAATCCTGGGAGTCATGTTGACCCGATGACGTCAGAGGTCACCCAGTCAGGCCGCCATTTGCCATGAAAGAGAGAAACACCCGGACAAAGATGGTGCGCTGTGTCGCTTGCAACACGGGGAGGGCGACCTTCCACAGCTTTCCCAAAGACCTAGGGATGCGCCAGAAGTGGCTGGCAAATATCAGGGACCACCTGGTCAGTGACATCACGCCCGAAAAACTGGAATTGTGGCTGCTACACTTCCCAGTCGTCACAAACCCCGGTATCTGGAGGGTCTGTTCCCGGCATTTTGAACAGAGGTGTTTCTCGGAGAGGACCATGACGAAAATGATGAACACGGCCTCGAAGAATATTCCCAATCTCCGACTCTGTTACGACGCGGTTCCGACACTGTTTACGGAAGAGGAGATATCAAGGAAGGGGCATATGAGTCACCTTGGTCCGGCGAAAGCTCCCGAACTTCGGAAGTTGAAACCGAAGGAGCCAGCACTAGAGCACAGTGGGGTATGATGCTTATCAAATCTCTCACTAGCTGTTACCATGGTAACAGATGTGTGGTCTAGGCCATTGACTTCATTTGTTTGAATAAGAAACTGAACAAAAACAGTACTAGTATCTATACAATGGTAAACAGTGAGCAGTGTAACAACTGTGACCTATGACCTGATAGCATTCTAGCTATTTATTGGTGGTACCAAAAAATAAAGGTACTCCTCAATTCCTCATGTAGCTTGTTTTGATATTTCAAATGCTTCAAGTTATGTAAATGTGGTATGAAATGGCAGTAAAAATTGATATCAGACAGATTTCCACATACAGAATATTTTTGGGGTTTGTTGCCAGAGTATAACGTTATAGTGCAATTTTACGGAATAATTTGCACAATATACTACAGCACTGTATTCTGTAAAATTGCACTGTATACTAATACGATTGCACTGTATTCCGTAAAATTGGAACTGTATACCCTGGCACCCCTGAAATTGCATGGACCATAGAGGTAGAATTGAAACCCCTCCAACCTCCTTCCATAGATACTAGTATGGTCCCCAGGATGGTCGCTTTGGGCATGTTCGACTGTGTATTTTAAGTCATGGCTGCAAAGTATTTCATAACATAGCATTTCTATGTTATGTCTCCTCCCAGGTTCGTACGGATATCATTCAAGGTGTGCCAGTGAACACACTAGTGAACACTGCAGTGAACATGCCAGTGAACACACTAGTGAACACTGCAGTGAACATGCCAGTGAACACGCTAGTGAACACTGCAGTCAACATGCCAGTGAACACACTAGTGAACAGTGCGGTAAACATGCCAGTGAACGCAGCAGTGAATGTGCCTGTGACTGCAGCAGTGAACACACCAGTGAACACTGCAGTGAACATGCCAGTGAACGCATCAGTGAACATGCCAGTGAACACGCTAGTGAACACTGCAGTGAATGCGCCAGTGAACACACTAGTGAACACGCCAGTGAACACAGTCGGACTAGTGAACACAAGTGTGAACACGCTAGTGAGCTCGCCAGTGAACAGTCTGAACAAACTGGGGAACATACCAGTGAACACGTTAGTGAACACACCAGTCAACACGCCAGTCAACACGCCAGTCAATACCTTTATATTGACTCATTCTCTCATAGGACAAGTCCAGCCTGTCCAGGTACGTGTTACAAATGTTAGGCCACACCAAGTAAATTTTATGGATGACGTCCTTTGGAGACCCTAAATCTAATGCGAGAGGGAAAAAAAAAACAAGGCGGGCCCTGAAAAACAAGATGCATAGATTAGAAATATACTAAGAGACGACAAATGTTAGGACACAAATTGAATGAGGTGACACAGTGTAACAATCAGGAAGTCTTTTATTCATCATCAAAACAACAATAAATCAGGTGGAACAGCAGTTATCGTCCTGTCCTGTTTCTTTCATCACATTTTTACAGGCCTGCAGAAACAAAGCATGTGTCATGACTCTTTGGTCATAGTTACAGGAAGCGGAATTTCTTGTTTTCTAGGAACAGGCCAAAATCAATGCGCGCGCGGACGTCATCCATAAAATTTACTTGGTGTGGCCTTACGCCGAAGGGCAGTTATACCGGCTATATAGTTGCAGATACGTGTATATGTTATATAATTTAAGTTCTAGTGATGGTACCATGTCTACCATATTGGGTCCCCGGAAATATTTCCAGTGTGCTTTTATGTTGATAGTTTTCAAAGTAACCTAACATGTGCTGTCCTGCACTACATGTACATTATGGTATATGTACTACCAATTCAATTGTTTAAGTCAAAGATGAAAACTCTCAATTTGGTGTGCTGTAAAATCTAAGCCAGGCAAATGTTGTGATCATTCAACTGGGATCCCATTGTCGCTATAAAAAGTATAAATTCATTATTGTTGTGAGGACTAATATTTTCAAGGTACATGTAGATGGTGAATGCAGCTAAATGTATTTGCAGTTGAAACGATTCTGTAGTACCATAGTAATATTAATACCTCTCGTCTTATGAATTTGCATTGGAGAGGACACAGCAAAGAATACGAAAGTAAAATTACTGCAAACATTTCAAGCTTCCTTGTATTTCCTCCCAGCAGGTTCCAGTAGTTAAGGTGAGTTCAGTGTCAAACTCAAAGGAGGTTGGCAGAAGCAGTCCAGACGTGCCAGCCGAGAACCTCAGGGACAACCTGCAGAGTCAGCTCAGCCGATGGAAGGGGGCCTGTAAGGCACTGAGGCTCACAGACGACCAGATGGCCAAGTTCCTACTGGACAGGTATGACAACATCAGTGAATAATTTCATCAGGTTGGTGAATGATTGAATAGTAACTGTAAAGCTACTCTATTCACACCCACTTGTTTATCAGGCCAGTCATCGAAATGTTGGCTGGTGTTAAGCAAGTGGTTATGAATAAAGAGCTTTACTATTCAAGATATGACAACATGTCATAACCCCTTACTTGATACGTGTGGCATCAATGGATTAGTGGTTAGGCCTTGGAAAAAAGTGTTGTTTTTTTGTTTTTTTTAGATTTCCGTGATATCTATATAGGGGTCTTATACAATACTTATATACGATATAGTTTAACAAAGTAAAACTTTCATGAGGACACTTTTATTTTCAATGCCAATGTTAGAAAACCAATTGTACAACATTTTATCACTCAGGTCATGGAACTAGAAAAGGTCAATCAGCTAAAAAAAATCATTTATGTCCCTTGCAGGGGTCCACCCCCCAAAAAAGTCTAGGGTCAGCAGGTTTTTCTAGGGTCAGTTAGGAAACAGGAAACACAACATTTTCTTTCCTAGGCCTTAACCAATAGAGAATTGGTAGCCAAACAGCTACCTCAGTGTGCTGAAGGATAATACGAGAAAGGGATGAAGTCAGTTGCATTTTCTTTGTTGCAGGTATTACAAAGGGGACAAGTCAGTTTCAGCCTGCACCGGCAGTCAGAGTACCCACAAAACACTGCTGCTAGACCGGGGGTTACTGACTCTGTGGAACGACTCCATGGCAGACAAGGGCTTCAGCAGTGATAAAGATTTCCTCTGGTTCCTGCTGCTTGGGCCTCAGAAGTCAGGCACAGACAGTGAAGGGTTAACTGTCAGAGAGCATGGGGCCTCAGACGAATGTGTGCATGACAAAGTAAGTTACGTAGGGCCTGGTGATACAGCTTCGGTAACCTACAAAGAATCGAATGGTGCTGTGAATTGTCCACTCACTTTACCACCAACTTCCTGTAAGACCAACCCCACACAGAAGACAAGTGTCGCTGAAACCGCAAAGACCGCACCGGTACCTGTGACTTCCCAAAACTTTTCGCATGCTGACAGGGAAGCTGGAAAAGACGATGGAGAGCAGAAACACAGACGCAAGAAGAGAAGGAAGACAGTGCAGGAAGAACCACCAAAAGATCATCCAGTATCCAATGATACTGCACATTCTCCCAAAAAATGTCGACCCAGCCCCACACAGAAGAAGAATATATCTGATGAAACTGCAATGACCACACAGGTACCCGTGACTTCACAAAATGATGAATTGCAGAGTAGAAAGCAAGTACAGGAACCAAAAAAATGTGATCCAGTATTTCCTGACGGGTTGGACAAGGACCGCAGCCATTGCGACAATGGCATACACAGTGATACAACTCCAACACAACAGGTAGAACTGACAGAGAGTGGAGCATCAGCACCTTGCACAGCTACTCAAAAGTCCTTGCATGTACAGAGAGAGAGAAAACCTAGCAGCAAACCATACGCACCAAACAGGGCAAAGAAAAGAAAGTATTTTATACCAGAAGCATGGAGGGAACCTTCCAAGGACATGCAGGGCATGGGTGATTGTGAAAACAGCACCACATGTTCTCAGCCAACAAGCGACAGAAACTCGACGAAAAGGGCAAAGAGAAGAAAGTATCGTATACCAGAAGCATGGAGGGAACATGCCAAGGACATGAATGGCTTAAGTACTTGTGTAAACAGCACCACATGTTCTCAGTCAACTTCTGGTGAAGTTGGCGTAGATTTGAAAGATGACGATGAACTAGAGATAGACCTTAATGACTGTAATAGCTGCATTACATCCTCTCAGCTATGTTCAGGTGCAGTTCCTATTCCTGTCAAACAAGAAGATGGCCACAACAGCAGCTTGACCTCTCAGCTAAGTTGGGGTGGCACAGTCAGGACTAAGGTGGAGAAGGAAGATGAACAGGGGATGAACCTTTGTAGATTTGACAACACAAACTTACCTAACAGGGCAAAGAGAAGAAAGTATCTTGTACCAGGACCAAGGGAGGGGCCTTCCAAAGACATGAGTAATTGTGAAAGCAGCACCACATGTTCTAAGTATCTTGTACCAGGACCAATGGCAAAACCCATCAAGGACTTGGGTGATCGTGAAATCACCACCACAGCTCCTCAGCCAAGTTGTGGCGAAGTTGGCAATGATTTTATGGACGAGGATGAACTGGAGATAGACCTTAATGACTGTGACCCTACCACTGCATCTTCTCAGATAAGTTCTGGTACAGTCTGTATGCATGTTAAACAGGAGGATGAAGTGGAGAAGACCCTTGTTAGAAGTGACAACCACAGCATGTCCTCACAACAGAGATGGTGCAGTGCAGTCAACATCAAGGTTGAGAAGGAAGATGGACTAGAGATGAGCCTATGTCGTTTTAACAACGCAAACGTATCTTGTCCTCAGTATAGCACAAACATTAACAAAGGCAATAACGTTGATTTTGACAATTGTGACTACACTGGAACACCTCATGATACAGTCAGCATCAAGGTTGAGAGGGAAGATGGACTGGAGATGGGCTTTGGTTGTTGTAGTACTAGTAATACACACTCTGAGGCTGAGCCAAGTTTTGATACAGATGACATTCAGGAAGAGGAGTTAGAGATGCACTTGGAAAGGGCGATTCTGGCAACAGCAGAACACCTGGGCTGAAGAAGGCCAAGAGAAGAACTTTATTGTAACATTGTTTCAATTGCGCATGGGCAGTGTGATACATTGTGGGTAATATGTCAGAGGTTTAGTGAGATCGTGTGGCGTAGCAGTAGCGTCTTCAACTCGGAACCAAGAGGTCCCAGGTTTGAACCCCACTTTGTCACTGATCTTGTGCCCTTGGGAAAGGCACTTTACACAACTTTCCTCACTTCACTCAGGTTGAGTTTCTAGCCTCAAAATGAGTTTCTAGCTTCGATTAGGGACGTCCCTCGGATAGGAAATTAAATGGAGGTCCCGTGTTTGGAAGAGCTACACCCCACGGACGTTTAAGATCCCACCACACTTATCAAAAAGAGTAGGGTACCTTCCTGGTGTTTCAAACCTTACTGTCTGGTCTCAGGTTTGGCATCTTTGAAGAGGTGATGGTCACCTGTTATGTCAATCCTTCCACAAATGTGGTAAATCTTCATAAAAAAGAGGTGAATGCCCTATAGACGTAGACAAAACAAATAAAACACACAGTCCATGATGCTGTTTACAAGTTGGGGACATTTACCTTTGACATAGTACTCACAGTGCATTCTGCAGCGCATGTGCAGTTAGAACCATGAACCCATTAGTACCAATACTCCTCAGTTGTGCTGTACGAACATTGACACATGAGGAAATTTCTCACTTATGCAAGTTCTCGGAGTCGCCTCTTCATTCTTTTCTGATTAAGAAAAAAAATAAAAGATTCTGGATCAACTCAAATATGCTCACATTTTGCCCCCAACAGTTGAGGAAAGTCCTTTTCTTCCTAGTTGTTACAGTTTTTCCATCTATCAATGCAGTAGTTTGATTAAAAGTTCATTGTTTAAATATTAATCTAGCCTTTTTTGTTGACTTCATGGCTCCAATCGTAGCATTTGGGGCTATAATAGGATGCCTAGACCTTTTAAAAATTTTGCTGGGAAAATCCGAGAACCAACAAATTAAATTGGTGTGGTCTGATATAGATTCAAAATTATTTGAGGGACATGCAGCCACACTCCCATTGGCCGAACCACTATTTGATCTGATTGAACTGATGGACTGCAATACTAAATACATTGGTGCAATGTTCTGCTGTTAAAACATTCCAATATGTGTTATTTATTTTGTATGTTGCTAGGGCTATGTGCATAATACCTGTAAATGAATTATCTAGGAGCAAATCAAATCTGAACATATGGTGCAACTGTACTATAACAAATAATACACCAGTGGACATCATTTGTACACTTAAGATAACTTTAACACTAGCAGATCAAGAAAAGTTATAAGTACTCTTGTTTTAGATAAGATATGTAAACTGTCATACATAGATAACTTACCACTAAAAACGGTTGGCATTTTTTGGCAACATGTATAACTTGCAAACCTTTCTAGGCCTATGCTTGTACCTAAAGCCCTGTTCCTGTACCTAAAAGTAGGTACACAGCTGTTTACACCGTATTATTAAAGATTAACTTTATTTTTGGTTAGTTGTCTTGTGATTCTAGTTTTACTTCGTCCAAGCGTTAACTGATTTTGACAAGTGTGCGTGCGTGTGCATAACAAGTTATACATTATATGTAGCGATTTTGGCGCGAAAGAAGAGATCCGGAAAGTCTTGAACACCTACGGCAGTAATCAGAAAACAGCTCGTACTTAGCATAAAAGGCAACAAAACACACAGATGCAACCGCAGGTCAGGTTCCCAAGACTACCACCAAGCGCACCGCGATGACCTTTTAGATGCGGCCTCATGCGGAATGTTTCTGAAGGACAACTTTTTCGTATGGTGTATAGTATAGTTTCGTATATATAAAAATACTTGCCCGAAAGTAAATCTTTTAATTCTGTCTGCAATTTACCTCAAAATTTGGCACGGCCGTACAATCGATGAAGTTTCACCTCATCTCACTTTATTATTATCATTATAATTTATTGTAGAGAGATAGAGCCTAGTGACATGATAGAGGACGGCTCTAAAATTAATCAGTTCCATTCCCTGAACCATGGAATATTTCACCAATCCTTCAGGATACTAGTCGTCTTTGTAAAAACCCTTTGCCGCACCCCTTTCGCTTTTCAATCAAAATCAAAACTTTTTTCTATTAAAACATATAGTGACAAGACGTGGTGGCGACACACTGCACTCAAGTAACACTTATATAGTGTATGTACTACGTATGTCGATATTATCAATATTCTCGACCTCCGTTTACGATAAAATGCGACCGACGCATTCATAAGGCCTTCACAAAGTGTATGATGCAAATGTCATTACATCTACAGGGTCAATTTGCTGACGTAAGCATTTTTCCTAAGACCGCGAGTACAATGTATTTCCTCAGTGCATGTACTATGTCGATATCATCAAGTTTCAGGTTCCAAGTTTATTTATTTTACCAGAGAATATCTCAGATCCGTGGATCTGTTTTTCAGATATCCCTGAGAACGCACTGAGCATTTAAAAATACATTCATAAAAGCTGCAACACAATGATCACAAAACTTTATTTCACAACGATTCGTGTAGCGGTGCCCTATCGGGTACATGGCATATACATGTACTTTACATTCTGAACTTTTAACTTTTACGTATTAAAATACGTACATAATATAGAGAGCAGGAACTACATTTCAGAGTACTGATGGATAGTCAATGTTTTGTACATCTTTGTAACATTATTGGTATATCATTGTGTTGTATGTACGTATTTTTATGAATGTGTTTTTTTAAATGCCCAGTGCGTGCCCAGGGATATCTGAAAACAGATCCACGGATCTGAGATATACCCTGGTAAAATAGATAAACTTGAAACTTGATGATATCGACATAGTGCATACATATACTGAGGAAATACTCGCGCGGGAAAATGTTTACGTCAGCAAATTGACCCTGTAGATGTAATGACATCTGCATCATACACTTTGTGAAGGCCTTATGAATGCGTTATGAATGCGTCAGACGCATTTTATCGTAAAAAGAGGTCGAGAATATTACGTTAGTCTAGCGTAATGCGTCATTATCTCTCCGAACTGACGCAAAGGCTCCTCACCGGGTTTCCTAACGGCCCCAGACAGACAACCTTGACAGACTGAGACAGCTACATGTAGCCTTGATGTGATTGTGGATTGGGCGATGAACACGCAGCCGTCGTGACTGCTTTGTCATACTAGTATCTGCATGGCGTTAAAATAGCATGAATACCATCCGGATTTTGCCTCCGTAACGGTCGAAAAAAATGTGTGAAAAAATCACATTTTTTGAGCGTTGCGGAGCAAATCCGGATGGTACCAAGCTTCGGGAGGCGGCTGGAAAGTCTTAGAAATCGGCCAAATAGAGAGATAACATGCCAGGGGAGTTGTTTTTCTGCTGGAGATCTAGAGAACAGTTAGCCGCTCCCTGAGAAAAACTCCCTTGGCATGTTATCTCTCGCGAGCTCGATTTGGCCGATTTATACTCTTTCCAGCCGCCTCCCGAAGCCTGGTAGAGGCTATATATAAATACTAGTATCTGTATGGTGTTAGAATAGCATGGGTACCACCATCGAGCCTAGCTGTACCATCCGGATTTTGCCTCCACAACGGTCGAAAAAATGGGTGAAAAAATCACATTTTTGGAGCGTTGCGGACTAAAATTCGTATGGTACCCAGGCTAGCCGTAAAAGAATATTTGAGATTGCTTCCGTGCAAGGCAAACCGTACCAGGTATGGAAATATAAAAGGGATCGATACATGGTCCAACTTTGGCATGTTATCAAACATACAACCGACATCGCCGGCTGACCTCTCTAAATATCGGATGTGACCCCCATGTTTAGAATAAAGTCCGCCTGAAATACAGTCATTTGGCACCTGTCGTAAGGCCACAGCAAGTCATTTTTATGGATGACATCAACGCGCGCATTGATTTTTGCCTGATTTTAGAAGAAGAAAAAACAAGATTTTTTTGCCGTTTGTCAGTGGACAACATGCCGAATATGGCTAAATATGTCTGTTATCATGACGGAACTTGGATGACAGATGAATGTGAAGAGAGGAGACAAGACAAGTCTCTGATTTAATATTTTGTCTTTTACTTTGTTGCAGTGTTGCGTTTCATTCCTTTACATGTGATGTTGCCCCTGAATAAAAGAGAGCTCTATAGCATAAAAAAACAGAATAATAATGTAGTCATCGTGTTTAAGTAATAAGTTAGGGTAATTTCGTTGAATGGTATAGACTCTAATTCCGTCTTCCAAAATTCGCAGAAATAAACTGATATACCCCAAATCTTCGAATGCTATGGATGATGATCAAATAACATTACAGTCATTGCGTACTCATTGTGTGATTGTCATGTAACGCTTACATGTACACATTGTAGCATAGTGCTAATGCCCCTTTAGATTGCGTTGATGGGTGCCCTGTAGTGTATGCAAATGTCTTGACTACGTGTCATCTCCAAGCAGATGTTGTGAGGAACATGACTTCTCTGAGTAACACACAACCCTCTGTATCTGTCAGAAGGGTAGTTAAATTTCCTCAGTGATGCCAAACTACGGGGGGAGTCAATGGGAAAAACCGTTCCCCCTACATCTGCTTGAAAATTGTTCTGTTTGCTCCTCAAATGAAATGGAATGAAAATCGTTCATATTTTATGACGATATCAGAAAACAATTATTTACCACCGTTTCCAAAATGCTCCCTTACTTTTTCCCACTATCCCCTACCACGAGAAAACAATTTTAATACTTAAGTCAAAGAACCCACATATTATAGAAAAAGTGGGTAAATTCGTCTTCCATTGCCTCAAAAAGAAAACTAGTACAATGTATGTTGTAGAATGTTGTATAATGTTTGACGTAGTCTCTCATACCATCCTTTTTTTTTTTCTTTTTTCATACAGGTTGTTTGTACCTGCAATTAGCCCTCGGGCATGTATTTGCAATAAACTTTCCATTATCCGATGTTGCGTGTATCAGTTTTGCGTCGTCAGTCAGTTCCACAGCACTCACGTTTGACTGTAATCCAACCGCAACCCTCCCCGTGGGGTCATGTGGGGACACCTGACGTGAAACAAGTAGTGCAATCCTCTTAAATTTGCATAAGCTCGAGCTCGTTCACATCTCCGGTGCAGGTTTTTATACACCACAAGGCGAGCGAGTGACGTACTTTGATACCGGCCTTTCGATATCACGACGTCATATGTTCGATCCCACTCTGTAGTTCCTAGTGACACTGGTTGTAAACTGGCCTGATCCGTAATTCAGTAGCCTCCACCAGGCCTTTTTACGGGAATACGTATCGTAGAATTCGGCAAAAAAAAAAAAGAGAGCAAAATTGGCCAAGGGAGTCCGGCAACGGGGAGGTAGTTTCTTTCCTCCCTGCGCGAGGCCAGTCAAACCCCAAGGCGGCCAAACTCCCCTGGCAAATATTCTCCTATATAAAACCAGCATAGTTTATAGTCTGGTAGAGAAAGAAGATAACGTTACATCTATAACAAATATATTCACTACTCAGCTTCTAACATCTGAAACAATAGTATAAGAACCTTTTCTCTAGTATATCTGACCCGGTTATGGCGTCCTTTGATGTTTGAGTAACTCGATACACGTACGTTTTATGCCGAGGCATCACAAGGTGTGAACCCCCACCCACTGAAATATGTCGCTCGTCAACTTTACCCCTCTTCCCTTCCAACTCTTGAAAACGCCTCGCCAAATTGAACTGTTTTCAGCCCTGTAACTTGCCGGTTTGAGACGGTGTGTAGGGTTGTGTGGTGTAGAGATGAGGGTATTGTTGTGATGGTGAGGTGTGAAGGGTCGTCAGACAACATGGATGGGCGGGAGGAGGAGGAGGGAGGTGTCTGCTGTGTGCGCAGCCGCAGTGCGCCCCGGCGCGCCATCTTGTTCTGTTTAGTTTGCTTGCTTGTTTGGTCCCCATCATGTCTCGGCGCAAACAGGCGCTGCCCTTCAAGCTCCAGCGTAAGTACACCTTCCCATTTTACACCTGTCTCCTCTCTAACACCTCGATCTCACTGTTTGAGTTACTTTGGTGGAGTTTGTGGCGAGTTTGTGGGGACTACATCACTTGTAAAACCCGGGCACCGGCTGCGATCGACATCTCCGGTGTTGTCGATCAAGTTATCCGGAGGAGCCGTCCCTCCTGACCCTTTTGTGCGGATGCAAGGCGTTTCCATGGCCCGCCCGCATCCTCGCCCCGCGCCCCGGCTTTTACAGCTCTGTGAACGTGTCGGTGACCGATGTACCAGCACGAATCGCGCTGTTAGGGCGTTTGGGGAAACTTTTCGGCGCGGAGATGGGGGCCCGGCTGGCTTCCTCCTTCTTCTTCCGGGATCCGGTGTTCGCATCCCCGGCTCTCCCAGCGCGGCGCGGTGTCTGGCGGTCCGACAGGGTCATTAAATATGCCGCACGTCTGCAGCTCGACACGCCAAACTCCCGCGCCATCAATCACTCCCCTGCCCTTGTCATGAATTTGGGAACATTTTCGGCAAGGTCGGATTTCTTGGGGATGGAAAGAAAGTCTCCATCTGTTTGAGTTTTTTAGGGGGGAGATCGGCACCGGCAGTAGTGGCGGTGGCCGCCCGGAGTTGGACATTGGCACTCCTGGCATTTGGTCAAGGAGAAAAGTGCAGGAGCAAACAACATGGCCACCAGATGCACCTAGATGTAATTTGTTTGGCCCCAGGAGGCCTGGAAATAAAGACTACTGTCTCCCTCCTCCTGAGATGGCACAGTTGAAGGGTTTGAAGTAGTGGGCCCCCTCCTTGAGAGTGGTTTGACTCTGGGAGGTGGAAGGCAGGGATGGGGTACACCTGGTGAAACAAGTGCCAGACTGGACAAACAAAAAAGAAAAGTTGGCCAGCATCCAAAACTCTGAATAGCACACCTTGTTGGGGCCTCCTCATTAAGCCCTTTGTTGGGAGGGGGGATCTCGGCTGCATCACCTAATCTCCTTTTGTCTCCTCATGCGAATTTCTCCCGTAGGTGCGTGATTTTTGCTGGTCTTTTCTCACCAGTGGCTTTATTTGTGCGGCTGCCAGTTTGGGAAGAAAAGGTGGGGGCGGTGCCAAGACCAGGCTCCGTCAACACCATCATTGTGTCATTTCAAACAGGAACCTTGCAAAAGGTAAACATGCACAGAGGCAGGCTACTCCGCCATTCAGCTCAGTGATGGGTAATTATTCAGGTTCAAGCTTTTCAAGCTGATTGATTTTTGCTTCGTCTATTTAGAATGGGGGACCCACTGGCAGTATCATGTTTCCAGTTCGTGGTGCTGCTTCCTCCTTTCCCCTACTGAGCTTCTGTCCCTGTACCCAGTAACCTGTTGTCAGGACTCCCCTTCTCTCCTGTGATTTCGCTGCCAGGTTTTTCGGTCAGATGTGCCAAGGGAAGATGCAAGTCGTGCATCTCTTTTATGACTTACTTCTTGGGCCATATGGATGATAGATCTTAGGTCTGCCCGCTGGCGGAATTCGACCTTCAGTTGTCAAGGGCAAGCCAATGACACGCTGTCTCTTGTTGTAGAGTAGGAAGAAAGAACCTAGGGCGAAAAGCAGGGCACATCACAAATATTCTTCCTGATTTTAACAAGAAGTGATGTCATCTTTCGTTTTGTATCTGCAGTTCAGTCATCTTGGTTGTGAGATGAGCCAACCCTCTCTCAGGTGTTTTGGGTTTTACCTGCATACCTGTGCAGAGGCCCCCAGACTCTAATCTCCAATCAGGGGTTGTGGCCAGGTAGTGTTTCCACAACAGCAGAAATATATCATGCCCCAACCTTAAAACTTATACTTAAAAGCATCTCCTGCACCAGACAATGTAAACACTGCACACACTCACTCTAACCAATGAGAGCAAGCCACGGGGAAGACGAGGTTACCACAAGATGGCATCAGATCACAACTGTTCAATTAAAAACGATTCTTTTCATCCTCTTTGCATTGTTCTGTGCTCTCTAGCAGTTCCAGGATGTTGCATGTCTGACGCATATTAATGTTATTGATTAATTTGGGGAGGTATCTTTGGTTGGATCTGGAATCCAGCCTGTTGCTAGGCAGCCCTGACCTCAGGTCTACTGTCTGTTATCTCAGGCTGTGGACAAAAGGCTGGTAGATTTCTGCACCCTGGGGCCCATTCAAATCAGTTAGATGGATCACATCACACCAAGGGCTCAGGAATACTAAAACAGTTTGGAGATATTGTGTCACAATAGATGGAAAATTTGCTTGTTAAGGCCACACCAATTTAATTTGTTTGTTCGCAGATTCACTCGCTTCATTTCTTTCTAATTAGTAATTAATTGGCAACAAAAAAACGTTTCAGCCTCTGAATCAACTCCAAAATGGTCATATTTTTCTACCAGCAGTTAAGGAGGTCCCTTCTCTTCAGAGTTGTTGCCGCTTTTCCATCTATCAATGCAGTGGTTTGATTAAAGGCTTGAAATTTAATGTTTTAATTAAAAACTAGCCTAGTATGGTCGTGGCTCCCATCATGCCATTTGGGGCTATCATAGGATGCCTTGGTCTGTTTTTTTTTTTCTTAAAAAATCCGAGAACCAAGAATCTAAAACAAAAAGTGGTTGAGGAGAAATGATGGTCATGCATTTGATGCTTTATGTTTTGGACATTTTAGTTCTGCTATGTTATCTTCATTTGTTGATATTAAAACCAAGGAGAAGGGACCAAACAGGAACTGATGTTGATGATTTTCGTCTGCTCCTAGAAAAGGTTCAAATGCTTTCAGTACAGTGTACAAAAATGTTTTTAAGTAGTCAAGTACTACATACATGTACCCCATCATAAAATATCTATCCCCTAATCGCCTTGTTCCATTCGTTATATTCCAGTTACAGTTTCCAACTTATAAGGAATAAAGTTTCATAAATTCCAATGGTATGGATTACCATGGCAATTCCAAATAAGTGGAAATGAATATGCATTCCATAAAGATAACAACATTAATTATAGATCGCATAAGGCCCATCAAAGTCCACATGTATTTTCTAGTTAATCGGATCAACTTTTTACAGTGAATGCAAAGTATTCTCTTGAAATAACTTCATCTCATTAGCCAAATGGGCCCTGTAACTGTTTATTATTTCTCCTGATCCATTTAGGTGTAGAATAGCTGCTAATAGGACAAGAGGGAGGCGTTAATGAGAAACAGAATATGTGCTTATTCTTGCCCCCTGGGGGGTTTTGTAGGGGGTTTAGGAGACACCCATGTCAGAGGTGAAGGTATCTGAAAGGTGGGGACTTGACCAACCAGTTTTCTCTCTATTGTCCCGACAAGGTTTGATCATAGAGGCTGCTCTAGGCATCTCGTGCATCTGTATGTGAATGCGTGCATGCAACAGGCTGTCTGGTTTCTGTTGTGCCCCCTGGGTTTTTGATAATTGATAAATTGCCCTGGTGACAAGAGGTTGGGCTGTGGAGCTCTGTAGTAAGCCACTGGAACAAATGTGGGAGGACATACAGTGGCAAGTGTTTGCTCAGTAAAGTCCATGAATTGAAACTTATTCTAGATTTTAAATTTTGGTATCATTTGACGTGAGCACAATGTATGACTGAGCATGCACATTGTGTTTGTAAATGAAGAATTTTGTTTTGGGGTTCGCTGGATTAAAAAAAAAAAATTTAGTAGATCTAATGACTTTTACCAAGAAGGTTTACTCCTTGCTTTTTCCAATCCTCTAAAATAGTCAATTTCATTTGGACTTTGGAGACCAGTCAGATTTTTAAATCTGATATCGGATCAAAGTAGAATAAGCTTTAATCATCGTAGATTATTAAAATATATCTGTACTTAGGCCACACCAATTTAATTTGTTGGTTCTCGGATTCGCCTCTTCATTTTTTTCTGGTTTGCAAAAAAAAAAAAAAAAAATTCTAGCTTCTGAATCAACTCAAAAATGCTCATATTTTGCCCCCAACAGTTCAGGAAATTCCTTTTCTTCCTAGTTGTTACAGTTTTTTCCATCTATCAATGCAGTGGTTTGATTAAAAGTTTCAAAATTTATACTTTAAATTTTGACCTAGCCTTTTTTGTTGACTTCATGGCTCATATTGTAGCATTTGGGGCTATAATAGGATGCCTAGACCTGTTTTTATTTATTTTTTTTTTCGCCCTGTCGCTTCATATTTTTTCTGAAAAAATCCGAGAACCAACAAATTAAATTGGTGTGGCCTTATATTGATTTTTTAAGAAATGCAAATCTTGTGTTCAAATATGGAAAAAAATGATTGAGATTTCTTACAGATGATTGATGACTGAGTCATCACTAGAAAGTGGAGGTGAAGTCCCTCTACTCCTTGAAAGAATAGCAGTAAACCATTATTAAGTTGCTAGCACTCCCTCACATTTCCAAATACATGTAGCAGGCTTGCAAAGTTGATGTGTGCTCTAGTCTACTCTCCAAGCAGAGGTTGATGGTGGAAGATCGTTTGCTTTTTATAAATGGCCCTTTTTTTGTCGCTACCACCACCAAAAATGGGGAAATGGTTACAGACTGGCCAATTACCCCCACCAAAAGATCTGCTTGGAGATTACCAGTACTCTAGTCTAGGTGTGTCGCTGTAAATTGTCTGTCAAAAGCCAAATCCTGTTGCATGACTCTGTCTGATTTACTTTGTAGTACAACTTGGAAAGTGTAGTCTATTTTTTTTTTTCAGTGGAAATATAGTACTACATGGAGATGACCTGTTGGTGCTAGGCTCAGAAAATGATACATTTAGAAACATTAAAACAATGTTGCTACCCTTGGTACCCAGTTTCATGGAGTAAATACAAAGGCAATTTTTCACCATCTCTCTGTTGTAATCTTCTTGTTTCGTTTTTACTCTTTAGTTTAACCCTCTTGTTGCTGCTTGACCCCATTAGCAGTACAATTTTGGAGCCAGATGGCTACCTTAGCAGACTGAAGGTTAAAACCTCAATGAAGCGTTAGGTTGTTGTACCAAAGTGTTCTCAGTTAGATACCTCTGATCCATGATCCAGCAAAAGTCAACAAAAGCCTTTTAAAACGAGGGGACAAGGATTGATGAACTGCAGTGAACCAAGTTGATTATTAAATCAGGCAGAATGAAAAGAGCAGGCTGTGCACATGTATGAACTTTGTCACTCTTTCAACCTGTCATTCTGAAGTATATGAAAAGTATTACATGTAGACATTGGCTTACGATTATACTAGATATGAGATTGGCCAGCAACAACATTGTTGTCATGTGAATCATGTATATGAGAAACCTGTGTTATCAGATAGAAGAAGGTAACGCGCGAGTTCCTTCACCAAATGGAAAGATGCCAGTTTGCTCCAGTCAACTCCATCAGACGGAGGTATGGGTTTCCAGAATCAAATATTAGCACAGTCACAGATACCTTGTTACCCTAGAAGCCTTGTCGGTTGGGAGATGGGATACACATTAAACAACAACAGCCATTCTGGTTGCAATTTTCCCACTTTTTTTCATGGGTTGTTACTTGGTAGGATTTTCAAAGAAAGAGAATACATGTTACAAGATAGTTGGAGGTTTCCAATTTGTTAGCATAAATGTACTTCTAGCTTGGTGTTTAACTGATCTTTGAACAGATGCGTTTGGGATGAGAGAAAGAGAAAATATTTTTTTTTGTAGTGGCTGGCACAGGGTTTTTACTAATAAGATCCCCAAACATAGAAGACCTAACTGTGTGTATGGCAATGTAATGCAATGTATCTGTCAAAGTACTAGTACAGTGTGATGGGTTTCAAATAGATGCTCAAAGGATGAAAACCTTGTTGTGATGACAATGGGTTGTTCATACTCAATGACTGTAATGAAGAAATTATGGTTTATTGCTCAGTGTTGGCGACCAAGTTGGTAGCATATTCATTGAGTTGTATCGTTCTGGCAAGGGTGACGAGGCCCTCCCTTGAAAAGAAACCACCGCCCTAGCCACTCATAGAAACAAGCGTTACCCTGCTAGAAGGGGGCCCACATGCCCTTTTCCGTAGAGCGTAATCGGCCATTTTAATTCTATGTACCACTCAAGACGGACCACTCTAATTTAACGTAGAATGTAATTGCCGCATTTTGCGTAGAGCGTAATTCACCGTTTTATTTTACGTAATGCGTGGAGCTACCTGGAATTTATCATTTTTATCAAGCGTAATGGGGGAGGCTTCTTGAATTCAGCGCAATACATAGCCAGCTCTCAAAAGTTAGCATAGAGCGTTGTCGGGACCCCCCATGCAGGCCCTCCTAGAAGTCTGCACAGGAGGCTACTCCATCCCATGGAAACACCTGATACCCAGACACAGGTCACAGTCCTGTCTGCCCCAGCCTGACTGTGATGATATGCAGCCCTTTAAACTCACCTCCTGGCAACAGAGTAAATACAGCACCATTCAGGGGTGCAGCCCATTGTGTTATATAAAGCTGGGCCAGGCCTTGCCTGAGTTCCACCCTGGAGGAAAGAAAACATAGTTTAATGGTGGGGCACACAAAAATGTGTGCACAGCGCACCACGATAGACACAGATATCACACCCCATGAATACATTTCTGAGAGTATACCTGTAGTTCTTACATCTATGCCAGCGTGTATATACTATAACATAGCACATTCTCATCCCATACAACATGGAGGAAAGAAAACATAGTTTAATGGTGGGGCACACAAAAATGTGTGCACAGCGCACCACGATAGACACAGATATCACAGGTCCCAAGAATACATCTATCATGGTATAACCTATCCATATGAGAGTATACACATAACTCTTAGTAAGTGTTACACCGTGTATATAACCACTCTTTAGAACATTCTCATCCCATATACTACGTGGAGGAAAGAAAACATAGTTTAATGGTGGGACACACAAAATTGTGTGCACAGCGCACCATGATGGACACGGATATCACACCCTATGAATACATCTACAGTATCATAACCTATCCACATGAGAGTATGCACATAGGTCTTAGTAAGCGTTACATCATGTATGCCAGTGATATAACCTCTCTTAAGAACATTCTCATCCCATAGTACATGGAGGAAAGAAAACATACATGTAGTTTAATGGTGGGGCACACAAAAATGTGTGCACAGCGCACCATGATAGACACAGATATCACACTCCACGGATACATCTATCATGTTATAACCTATCCATATGAGAGTATACACATACATGTACATGTAGCTTTTAGTAAGGGTTACATCATGTATGTTAGTGTATGTAACCACTCTTAGCACATTCTCATCCCATACTATACATGGAGGAAAGAAAACATAGTTTAATAGTGGGGTACACAAAAATGTGTGCACAGCGCACCATGATAGACACAGATATCACATCCCAGGAATACATCTCTTAGAGTATGCTATGTAGCTGTTACATGGCCAGTCAGTGTTCGAAATACCCGTCTGCAGTCTGCAATTTGCAGATAGACTTTCAAGATTGCAGAAGAAAAAATCTTACAATCTGCAATTTTGCAGAAGGCAAAAATAGGCTCCGGATTCAATAGATTTCAATATTAGCAAAGTAGCGGCGCTGTGAATAGATTGAAAACCTGCGCCGCACGAACCTGCCGCCGGCGTTTTCCAGCAGACTGTAATGGTCCCATATAAGGGAATTTGGGGTCAAAGTTGAGCGATTCCGACAAGGCGACGAAAGGCGACGATAACCAAATATGGGCCCTCGGCATTTTCCGATGTTAGATTTCGTCACCCGGGAGGACCCGACAACTGCCTCGGCAATTTTCGGCAGTTTCCGCCGAGCATTTCCCAGCAGGCAACACGGCAAAGGAAACATGGCTTCTCCGAAGAAGCACACTCGCCTCGGCGATAATTTGCCGAAGTTTCGATGTTTTTCCTTGGTATTTTGCATGATTCAAGGAAAGAAAACAAGTTGATCACATGAACAAAAGAGAAATACAGCACTGGGAACCTAATGGTCCGTTTTGTTGGGCGGTAATTTCTCATTTGGAGTGAAAATTTACGTGCGTCACAATTTGTGACCATGTGGTGTAAAATATCAGTGATTTTCGGCTCGATCCGAACCAAACACAGCCCGTAAACTTGTGCTTTGTGATTTTTAGATGACTATCGGTACCGAAAAAACGGGATAATATTGTTGCAAAATGAGAGAGACGGAGACTAAGGTAAACTTCGTTTATTTGAAGGCTGGATTTTGATTTTCCTGGCAGGCTTCCTTGCATGTAGTGACCATCAGTAACAACAAGTATGGATTTTTGTTCCGGCCCAAAAAAACGGTCCACCGACGTTTCGGTTTTTTTGGACCGGACCGATAAAATTTTTACGGTCCAAACATATTTAAAATAGTGATATTTTGAAGAATTTCAGTTATGCTACAGATTTACAAAGCTATATATATATATGATGCAAAAATAGGCATTATTGGTTTCAGAAGGTTGTAATATGGGGGCTTGTGTATTTGCAGAAAGTATTTCCAAATTGCAGGACGAAATTTTGACTCTTCTGCAATATTGCAGAGCACTGAAAAAAGTATTTCGACCACTGCCAGTGTATATATAGCACATTCTCATCCATACTACAATGATAGACAACAGATACCACACTCTATGAATATGTCTATCACAGTAAAGCCCATCTGTATGACAGATAGCTCTTATAGATGCATGTCTGGCAGTGTGTATACATTATGTACTAGTAATAATTTTTCATAGCACATCTCATACTATATATATAGTGATAGTGTTTTGTGAGGCAGATTAGTCTCATAGTAATATACAAAACATACATTTATCAACAGAGTGTAATTGTGATGGTCTGAATATTATACAGGTATGCATTCTTCTTTGTGTATTGCAACTGTTACACCTGTGATAGGACCATAAAATAATCTGAAGATGAAGACATAAGTTAACCAACCAAGGTAACCTATGACAATGCTAGACCTTCCTAAATCTGTAGGCCAGAGAGGGCAGGGCTCGAAATTCATTTTTTGGACTAGGTGCACTGATGCACCCAACCTAAAAATTGGGTGCACAAAAAAATTAAGATGAAATATTAAAGTAGAATGTCAGCAAAACCTTATTGGGTTTTTTATTTTATTATTTTCTGACACTTAGATGTTGACAATATGCTGTATACATTATACTACTATACATTTAAACATCTTTACATACGTAAACCTACGAAAGTATTTGAGTGCACTGGTGCACCCACAGAAAAGAACTGGGTGCACAGCTCCAAATTTGGGTGCACCATGGTGCACATGCACCCAGTATTTCGAGCCCTGGAGGGTAACCTGACCCTCCTTTCCTCAGTAGTGCTTGCTGTGCAGTAATTCACTTCTATTTGATCTTGACAACCCCCACTCTTTGCCCAAGCACGCAGGTAATCAGATTTGTCGCTGCTGTCTACCTGGTGTAGAGTGGCCGAGTGAAAAAGACATTCCAGAGATGTGTAGTGTTTAGGTTTATGCACAGTTTACGTGTAACATCTAGTATCTGATCTGCATTTCTCCTCTGGTCTCTCTGTCACTGACGAAAGTTAGTGGATACTAGCTGAAACTGTTTCCAAAATCATATCCAGTTGCTTGAGTAACTGCTTTTTGGCGTATCTATATTACCTGGATGTCTAACCTTCATCGACGTATCTAGTATCTGAACCTGATTTTTTCAATGTGTATCTCTACTCTTATAGGAATCCTCACGTGGCATTTACAGCTGTTGTAAGGGAAATGGTAGATAACAAATGGAACCAGGTGGCCTTGCAAGGGTCATAGATCAATCGACATAACACTCTTCAGTACTACAATAAAAGAAACCATATAATAGCCTGACATGCCCCAAGTATTATTGTCTTCTCGATCCAGTCAAATTCTTGTCTGTGAGGTCCTGAAGGAGGGCCTGCATGGGGGGTCCCAACAACGCTCTATGCTAAATTTTGAGAGCCAGCTACGTATTACGCTGAATTCAAGAAGCCTCCCCGCTACGTTTTACGATAAATTCCGGGTAGCTACAATGCATTATGTAGAAGGAAAACACCAAATTACGCTCTACGCAAAATTTGCCAACTATGCTCTACATCAAGTAAGTCATGCTCTACGTTGAATAAGAGCGGTCTGTCTGTACGCTCTACGTAGAATTACTAGTAAAACGGCCGATTATGTTTTACGGAAAAGGGCATGCAGCCCTTCTGAAGGCTAAAGAAAGCTGACCACATAAAATCTGGTGTAAAATCTGTTTTCCATCAGTTGAGAGAGAATGTAACATGTGACGTTTTCACGAATCATTGGTCACTCACTGTAAATATATCTATTTTCGCTGTAGTTATATTTCGCAAGAATAGGGTAAAGGTTATAAATTCAAAGTTGAAACAATTCTGTAGTGCAGCAGTAATAGTACAATTTGCGGTGCCACGAATTTAATTCCTAAGAGGTCATCACAAAAATTTCTGCATTTACAGTGCTGTAGTTACGCGTAACAGACAATCTTCAGGAGATCTTGATAATTACAACTTGATCGGGTCATGTACAAGACCAAGTGTCCTTGTCTGTTTCATCTCACCCAAAGGCTCATCTAACCAGGAGAAGACTTGGCCTTCTGTACAGCATCTTTAGCATCTGCTATTTATAGAAGGTGTTAGGATGGCCAGGGGTGTCTGGGGAGGAGTCTTGGCTAAGGGGGCCAGTCCATTGAGGGAGGGGGTGGTATGCTTTGAAAAGTAATTCTTTTACGTCGATGAAGGTTAGACATCCTGGTAATAAGATACACCAAAAAGCAGTTACTCAAGCAACTGGATATGATTTTGGATACAGTCAAAACTTCCAAAATCATTTCCAGTTGCTTGAATAACTGCTTTTTTGAATAATTTTATTACTTTGAATAAAAACAAACACCTCAATTTTTACTAAAATTTTGCTGTCTTGTGAAGCTAACATTATTTTTTTGCCCTTCTGACCAGTCCGAAGGACAGTTTGTAGTACACTTAGGTTTTAAATTGACCATGTTGTGAATGATTAACTAAGCAGTGGTCATTTTGGAACAGAATTTCTCATCTCAGGAACAAAATCTGTAGAGATCTTGACATGGGGAAAGGCTGTGAACCATAGGATCACAGCATTTTTATAACCTACACTGTTGATCAGCTTGAAAATTTATGTCCCTTGCAGGAATCCACCCCCCCACCCCAAAAAGTCTATGGTCGGCAGGTTTTTCTAGGGTCGATCGGGAAACAGGAAACAAAACATTTTTTTCCTAGGCCTCAGCAGAAAGAAATCTAGCATAGCAGAAGAAATTGATGTGCACAAATTTCCTTAAAAAAATGTATACATCATTACATGCTAACATTTTAACCCCCATTTTTCATGACAATTTACGACTGTTGTTTCACTCTTCACAGAAGTATTCTGATAACCTGTACTATTCTAGATAAGTACTACCCAAGTCAACTTTAAGGTAGTGGTTTTCCAGTGAATTACTGTATCTAACATGTAGGAATTGTAGTCGACATCTACGGCAATAATCTCCTGTTAAATATTATCCACGCAACCATAACAACACCTGTTGAAAGAGCCCCATGCATCACTCGTTCTCCCTTGTCTCCTCGATCAATCACCATGGCAACGCATCCTGGAGCACCCGGGACAAAAGATGGACCTGAATTATTGATGGAGCGGTGGTACGGTTGCCTGGCAACGCCGGGAGTTAAGAGATGCTCCTCTCATTGGTGATGAACAAATTCTCGCTCGAGGTCACAGAAAGAATGTAGAGATAGTTATTGATGAACTGTCACTTCTCACAATGCCTCCTCTTGTGGATAGATAGAGACTTATTACTAAAACGTCCTAGCATTGCTTGTGGAGGATATAAGATATACTATTTAGCACAATCAGGCTCGAAATACTGGGTGCATGTGCACCTTAGTGCACCCAAAATTGGAGCTGTGCACCCAATTTTTTTCTGTGGGTGCACTGGGGCACCCAAATATTTTTGTAGGTATTTTTGTACATATCAAATGTATAATACTTTTATTAATAGTATGCAGGATATTCTTGGCATCTAGGTGTCAGAAAAATAATAAAATCTTTGTTGTAATACTTGTTTAAGTTAGCTCCCATTTCAGATTCAAGCTCAGAAGAGGAGGAGTAAGATCTGTACGTCGATGAAGGTTAGACATCCAGGTAATACGATACGCCAAAAAGCAGTTACTCAAGCAACTGGATATGATTTTGAATCATATCCAAGATCTGTAATTAGATTTTGTTTTATATGGTGCACCCAAAAAATTTTTTGTGCACCCAATTTTTTAGGTTGGGCGCACCAGTGCACCTATTCCCATAAATGAATTTCGATATATAAGACTAAAGAGTAGTGATGTAGATCATTTCCGCATAAAATGAATACAAACATTGCTAATTGAGATGCTAGATCCCAATATTTTGAATGATTGACATTCTTGTAAATTGGACTAACTCTAATATATGTACCACAGGTAATTAGTTTAATGGCCAAAGCTGTTGTTTGAAATCAACATCTGAAGTGCTGCGAACAGTAGATGGCAGTAACTCAAGTGAAGGGCTTTTGTTGTATTTCCTCTCGGGGCCTCTTTTTGCTGACCAGCTGTTTTCTGTTGAATCCTCCTCGTTAATTATATGACCCATCCTTATTGTGTTGCCCCTGTTTGCTCTAATTTCTCCCTTTAGGCTCGTACTTAGGAGGTAATTACAGTAAAAGACTTGGGGATGGAAGGGGGATTGCTGCTGAATTTTTTTGTTTCCGTTTTTCCAGGTAAGGCCACACAAAGTAAATTTTATGGATGACGTCCGCGCGCGCATTGATTTTGGCCTCTTCCTAGAAAAAAAAACACAAGAAATTCCGCTTCCTGTAACTATGATCAAAGAGTCACGACAGTGCCACAAATCGTCAGATTTACGTGAAACCCGTAACGCGAAGAAAGTGTCTATTGACAGGGCCGTCCTGTCAATAACAAAAAATATGCACCATTGACAGGACCAACCTGTCAATAACAGAATTTTTTCACTGTCCACTGTTCCACCTGATTTATTGCTGTTTTTATGATTAATAAAAGACTTCTTGCTTGTTACACTGTGTCACCTCATTCAATTTGTGTCCTAACATTTGTCGTCTCTTAGTATATTTCTAATCTAGGCATCTTGTTTTTTAGGGCCCTTCTTGTTTTTTTTTCGCCCTCTCGCATTAGATTTAGTGTCTCCAAAGGACGTCATCCATAAAATTTACTTGGTGTGGCCTAAAGGAAGTAGAAGAATGTTAGAATGTTGTGTCAACAGATACCTGTGCCAGGTTGGAAGGAAATTCAATGTGCTTTGTTTTTGGTACCTGAACCAAACAATAGATTTTGAACTTTTGTACTTTTTTCAAAAAACTGTAGTCCAGTTGTTTTTAGAGCGTGTTTAGTCAAGCTAAGGCCACACCAATTCAATTGGTTGGTTCTCGGATTTTTTAAGAAAAAATATGAAGCAACAGGGAAAAAAAAAACCAACAGGCCAAGGCACCCCATGATAGCTGGAAATGTTACAATATGAGCCATGAAGTCAACATACCAAGCTGGTTTATTATTAAAACAATAGATTTTGAACTTCTATACTTTGTTCAAAAAACTGTAGTCCAGTTGTTTTTAGAGCGTGTTTAGTCAAGCTAAGGCCACACCAATTTAATTTGTTGGTTCTCGGATTTTTTAAGAAAAAATATGAAGCAACAGGGAAAAAAAAAACAACAGGCCAAGGCACCCCATGATAGCTGGAAATGTTACAATATGAGCCATGAAGTCAGCATACCAAGCTGGTTTATTATTAAAACAATAGATTTTAAACTTTTAATGAAACAAAGTTACATTGTAAAAACTTGAGTTAGAACCAAAATTTTTTATTTTTTTTGCAAATCAGAAAAAAACGGACAGGGCAAATCCAAGAAACAACAAATCAAATTGGTGTGGCCTAAGGTTGTTAATTTAAGAAAGGTCAGTCTCCATGCATCCACCTGCAGGCCTTGAGTAAATAGGTTCTGACAAACTAATCAAGTCTGGTACCATGGCTACTGGTGAAATGTAAGGAGCACAAAAATCATGGAGTGGTGAGATCATAATTAATGTAAGGGATGATATGTTCTGATATTCAGGTAGAAGTGCTGTCTGTCTTTTTGTCTGGTGGTTTTGGGTGTGGGGGGAAATGTGCTATACAACTGTATGTCAAGTTAAAGTATGACTGACAGGGAAATTTGAAGATGTAAAAAGTAGATTAAAAGTCTCTTGGGTAAGATTATGTTGGTTTTACAACTGATTGCTTTTAACAGATCAAGACTTGTTGAATATGATGGGGAGAATATGTGAAAACACTGGGTTTTCCGCTTAAGTTATCTCATGAAAGATGTAGAATGTTGTCTGTCTGGTTTATCACACATGTTCAGGTCCAGGTACGGAGTCAAGTCCAGAGGTTCAGGTAACGTTCAGGTCCGGACTTGTAAACTTTTGTAGCGAGCACTGCACTACCAGGGTTTAGAAGAAAGATTTGTTTGCAAAACTGGGGCCACATAATTTATGGCGGCCGACACTTGACGATGCCCAATGGCAATGTTTTCTTCATTTTGCAGCGCACATTTTTTACTATTGAAGATTTCAGGTGGTTTAGAACAAAAAGGAGAACGTGACATGATTTTTTTTTGTAAGTCCGGAACTAGTTCCAGACATTCAAGTTTTTTTTTACTTGAACCTAAACATTTTTACAAGTCCGGAACTAGTTCCAGCAAACCTGTACAAAGCACTAACTACACATACAGGTATAATCATTATCAACTGTTGTTGTTGAAGTTGATGAGTCAGGGCCGTGCTATTTCGGAGGATGCAGGAAATGTGCAGGTGTGGCATCCTGTAGTGATGAAAACTTTGCTAACCAAAAGAAATGAGGTGGCAGGGAGGTAGGTAGATAGAGAGATAACACACTGCCTGTTGTTGTTTTTGGACCATGAGTTCCAATCCTTTGTCAGACCTGTTGAGTGTTGGCATTGTGACCTGAAGAGTTGGTCTTTTGTTTTGTAACAAGATCAACCAGGCATGGCAAAACATTTTTTTTATGTACTCAAGTTCAGGTCTGTTGGTTTCTTGTATGTACTATGCGCTCCCTTGACGTTCAGCCTATCATGACTCAAGTGGACCACCTGATTATATCCAAAATTAATACAAAGCTGACTTTAGATGTATATGAAGCATTTGAAACTTGTGTAAGAGATAGGTAAGATTACAGCCTCCCTCTACCCCCTGCTGTTAAAACATTGATTTGTTGATGGAAATCGGTGATAAGATTAGTCTGAGCCCTTTTGGGGAGATGCATATTCATGAGCACTGCTGAGGAAGAGTGTAGTAGTCTGCAAAGAGTCAGCCCCTGGTCTTCAGCACACCCTGCCCCCACCCCCAGCATCCAGTGTGTTGGTACGTCCCGACATGTGAGTGGCAGGAGACTGATGCGGATGTAGACCAGGGAGCCAGACACACACACACATGCCAGCAGCCTCCTCATGCCTCCTGGGTTCTCCCCACGGCTATCCGTACCAGGCTCCCGGCTGCACTCCATCCCCGCCGCTGCCACACCCCGCCCGAGATGAGTGGCCTCCCCGCGCTCTGGAAACCAGGTCTTTCTTTTCCTCATCTTGATAACTCCTAGCAACAAACACCCTGGGAGAGCCCCTTGCTATCTAAACCACTCAGCCTGCCAGAAGTTAACCTGATAGCTCTGCTGAAGCATTCATCCTCACTGATGCCCAGATCTTCTGACCCGCCAACCTCGCATGCACACAAAGAATTCCGTCACCCCCTTTGTTTCAGTGTTGGGAAGGAGCCGGGCTCAGATGGGGTAGGAAAGGTGGGACAGATGTGTTTGGGAGGAAGGGAGCAGCTTGCACAGTGATTAGGCAGCAGAATCCAGACTAGTCCCACCCGTCACCCCGAGGTCAAACCGGGGATGTGGAGACTCATACTGATGGGGCCCACGTAGGGAGTAAGGAGAAGTGACACATCCCTTCCTGTCTTAACCTGTTTGCTCACAAATTTGTCTTCTTCCTACCACAGACACAAACAGAGTACCCTCTCTCATAGCAGTGTCTGTTTAAAAAGTTGGGTTTTTAAAAAAAAGATGTGTGTTTTGAAAACTTGAAAGTACAACCCTCCCCCTCCCATCCTTTCTTTGAGTCCATCTCTGAGGCATGTGTGGGGAAACCTGGCACCACCTGGCGACATGCAACACCTGGTAGGCAGGTACAGAGGTCACCCGGGGTCCCACGAGAATTTAGCTCTCCCTAGGCCTACACCTGAACAAAAGAAACCCCCGCCAGGCTGCCTCTTCTTGATGAAAACGTACGTGGGTCCTCTCTCACACGTCCGGGAAGGATGTGGTTCGTGCACTTTGATCATGTCTGGTATGTGGAGCATGCCTCCAGCCATCCTCACCCGAAAGAGTGTGTGTGTTTGGTCATCATTTTTAAAGTTTGCACAATAGGCACACACCTTGGCACGTTTTTACATGAATAGATAGTTGTGAGCTCTGGAGTCATAGGGTGAGAAATCTCAAGCTAGAGTTTGCAGAGAGGGATGGATGCCACACTTGGCACCACATGTCCAACTGAGGGGCTGCAGCTGTCAGTGGACCATGCAGACAGTCCTGTGGCCTTCTGTAACCCTTCCCTACCTAGGTACATCTCTGCCCGCTCCCCAGTGTTTGCTTGATAAGGCCAGGATAAATAGATAACTTGTTTCTCATAACAAAACCCATACAAAACAAACAATGAATCTACAATGGTAGTGGTAAGATGAGGTTGGTTTTCTGCCACAGAATTATAAAAAATTCAGGTATTGCTTTCTTTCTGTCTGTGTGTGTGTGTATCTGTCTGTGTGTGTGTCTGTGGATATGTTTCTGCGTATTGAACCAACAAATTAAATCGGTGTGGCCTCAGTCCAGACAAAGATTACAGCTACCATTTATCATCGAGAATAAACTTGAAGTTGATAGCGTAATGTCATTCTTTTAGTATTAATTGCTTTAGGCTGTGAAAACCCTTTCCATATTGTAACTGTTAGGTCAGGCAATCAGTAATGGTTGCAGGTGTTCCCTTGGAAGTTATTAATTACCTTCGCCAAGAAGGTTATGTTTTCAGGGGCGTTCGTGTATGTGTGTGTGTGTGTGTCTGTCTGTCAACACGATAACTTGAGAAGGCCTTGATGGATTGTCTTGATACTTGGTAGGTGGGTAGGTCTTGATGAGACCTCAAAATGATTAGATTTTGGACCCCCTAGTGGCTTGTTATGGTACTGCAGCTGAACTTCCGGTTTTGATATCTCATGATCTAGACATGCTATGGTGATGAAATTTGGATAGTAGGTAGCTCTTGTGCTGGGGAAGAAGTGACGTGAGTTTAGGCCCCCTAGCGTCTTGCTCTAGAACTGCAGGGATATATTCTTGAAAATATTCAAAAGGGGATAACTCAAGAACCAGTTGACGGATCGTCGTGATTTTTGTTATGTAGGTAGCTTACGTGATGCTTAATATAATTATGTGACAATTATGCAAATATGGATGTAATTTGCATAATTTATGGGGAAATTCTATAAATCATCTGCATTCCATGATAGGACAATTGAAGCTTGTGACATTGGTAATTGACAACGAGAGAAACACAGGAAGGTATTGATTATGTTAATAATGACTTAATTTGCATAATTAATTAGAAAATTTTATAATTATGTAATGATAACTGCCTGGAATTTCATACTTGTGGTATTTGAAAGTTAAATTGAGGTGAACATCATTAAACATAATTTATTCAAATCAGGACCTCATTTGCATAATTTATTAGGAAATGCTAGAATGCATTGTTTGTTAATATAAGACTGTCTTTTGGTTGAGATTATGATAAAATGATATAATTCATGAAAATTAGGTTCCTATTTCTTAAATCAGGGGGGAATAATCTAATCTATAATTTGTCAGTCATAAAGATTAACATCATTTGGCGAAGGTATGAGATCGGGGAACTCTAGTTAATGCTGAGAGGGGCATGCGAGGTCAAGCCATCACAATCCTACCCTGGACTGCAGAAATTCCTGCTACCTGCTCAATAGTAAATTAAGGCTTTATTTGTGGAGTGGAAATGTGCCTGCAGTGCCTTCGGTACCAAAAAGAGCCCACATGTCTAGACTTAAGTAGACAATGTTTAACATCATAATAAAGCTTATGTATAACACTATTATTAGCACATTGCTTTCCTTCAAAGCTGTATCTATAATTTAGTATAAAGGAGGTTGTCCTACAGAAATTACAGTGTTTATTTTTCATTACTACTATACTAGCATCAAAATTGGCCTGAAGTATATTTCTGTCTTTATTTGACTTTTTATTATTATTATAGAAATTTTAAGCAGCAAAATTTTTTCCCTTGTGGCCCTGAGCCCTGTTAGTTTTGTAGTGAGCTTATACCTGCAACCAACCCAAATACAAGTTTAACTCATATAGAATACAATAGTATGAAGCTTATAGGGTTTGAAGATGTGGGATAGACCTAGCCTCCTTCGCAGTCCAGTTGGGCGTGGGCGTAATTTTTTCTGAGCGACGCGAGTAATATGCCGCCGCAAGGGACGATTTGCTGCCGAGGGACTTTTGCCACGGAGAGAAGGTTTCCGCGCTCCAACAAGACTGCTTCCAATCGGCGAGTAGAAAGGACCTCGGATTAAGCCAGCCTTTCATAGAGGCTATTAACATGTTCGTGCAGGTCCAATTCACAAGTTCACACATCCATGCCAATCGCTCCTAAGTGTTTTTTGATAGCCCTTTCTACTCGCCGATTGGAAGCAGTCTTGTTGGAGCGCGGAAACCTTCTCTCCGTGGCAAAAAGTCCCTCGGCAGCAAATCGTCCCTCGCGGCGGCATATTACTCGCGTCGCTCAGAAAAAATTACGCCCACGCCCAACAAGACTGCGAAGGAGGCTAGGATAGACCAATGTATAGATACAGACTGGATAGAATGTAAAATAATGGGTGTGACCTTCAGTGTCTAAGTTTTGTTTCTTTTTGTTCGTTTGGGTTATGTTTTGGTTATAAAGATACAGTGTATGTGTCAATAAAGTCCGCAATCTTATGTGTAATTGGCATAATTAATATAGATAGACGAGGTAGTATACCTCAATAGCTCCCTTGTGGATTAAATTTCATGATTACACACACCTGTGTTCAGTTTCAGGAATTATGTTGGATTACAGGGCGAAACTATTATTAATATTAACCTTCTGCCTGCTAAGAATAGTAAGATATGGCCTCTCTTGAACCAAATTTGTGCTCGGCATAGGTTCAGACAGTAGCATAAAGGTTAACATTTGTCTGACACCTTTCTGCCTTGCTAATGTACATCTGAATATTCCATAAATGTTCATATACACAGTCTTTGAGGTCTGTGTATATATACACAGAGCATACTGAGTAAACAAAGCCAGACATCCTATCTGGTGGTTTGGATATTCGATTGTACAGTGTAAGTAGTTCATTTCTTCATACAATGTTTTTACCATTATCCAGTGTAGTAAGTTATTCATAGAGTCAAGTAGGCTGCAGGACATATATTTCAACTTACTGTTCCAGATGATTCAACACACAGGATGTGCTGAGAATACTGATGAGGATGCACGAGTGTAACGTTACATTCGTAAAACACTAGGCATGTGGAAGAGCTTTCCATTGTGTTGACTGGTATAGATTCTTTGGAAACTTTGGTACATGTATATGTTGCCAACTTCTTGTGACTGTTGCTTCATATCGCAAGGACTACATGGCAGAAAGTGCACCATACATGTCACAGGGCTCAAAATTCATTTTTGGGAATAGGTGCACTGGTGCACCCAACCTAAAAAATTAGGTGCACAAAAATTTTTGGGTGCACCATATCATATGAAACAAAACCTAATTGCAGGTCTTACTGCTCCACGTCTGAGCTTGAATCTAAAATGAAGTCAAGATCTTAAATAAGTACATGTACTACAACAAAGATTTTATTTTTTTCCAATACTTAGAGACCAAGAATATCCAGTTACATTTCTTATGTTAAAAATTCCTACAAAAATATATGGGTGCACCCACAGAAAAAATTAGGTGCACAACTCCGATTTTGGGTGCACCACCCAGTATTTCACCCAGTATTTCAAGCCCTGTGACATCAGGTCCTGATTCATCATGTATATATTCAAACTTGAAAAAGAATTTGTTATTGGACTCATTTTATAATTCATTAGATATACATGTAACAGGTATAACTATAAGACCATAGATAAGAAAGGACAGGTAGAAGGAAAAGGAGCCTTGTCCTTTTTGTTATCCTTCTTCTGAGGTATACAATGTAGATTAAATGCTTTCTCAATACTAAGACACACCCAGCTGTAATTATAATGACCTCTAAGTATCATTAGCTGGCCTTGGGAGCAGAAGGCCTTGTGTGTAGTATTGGGTCTTGTCCAGCTGGTGCCATGTCAGCAAAATATGTAGCTGTTTTCTGTACTTTGATACATACCGAATTTTAAAATCTTCTTTCCACACCCTGCCAGTGCTTAATTGTGTTTTGATGTGAAGTGAATTCTTCCAACACAGACGATGCTACATACGTGTATATTTCAGTATAGTCTGCTACATTTCTCAGCGCTACATATTCTGACTGGAGCTACTCTTTTTTTAGGGACTGTACGATATTTACCGGGGGGGGAGGGCTGGTGCAAAATGGTCCGGTAAAATTTTTTCCATGGCCTCCCCCCGGCTCAAAATTTTTTTCCATGGCCCTCCCCCGGCTCAAAATTTTTTTCAATGGCCCTCCCCCCACCCCAAAATATTTTTCGGTGGCCCTCCCCACCATTTTTCCAGTCCATGTCTCTTTCTCCCTCCGTAAATTCCCGAATGAAGTACGCATCCCGATTAAAGTACGCACCCCCGATTTGGGGCTATAGTGGAAGACAAATATTCCCGTCTGAAACGTAAAATGGAAAGTACGCACCCCTTCTACGCACGGCCGGTACCACAGTGAACATGTAGTATGTATGTCTTAAAGACAGTTCGTCGTTCCAAACAAATTTAAAATTGTTAAAAAATAGATTTATGCCGTGTACTACGTGATGGTATGGTAACGTAGCGGGAAACGTTTCAAGTTCGGCTTGTTTTTCACCGCCGGCCGCAGCCGACTTGCAAGACGTCACCACCGCATCGAAAGGTAAGGCAAGTGCGGCGAAACGCACAGATTTGGATCCAGCTTTGGAGTGTTGGTGATCAAGCAAGCAATGGTCAATAAAGATTCGTGATAAAAAGACAATATTTCAATGTTGATTTTATCGGTAACGGGGGGTAGTTGAATGTTGATGCACAAGTACGTAGCTTTAATGTTTTTAATACGAAATGCGCCGAACACTTCTTTATAGGATATAACGCCCGCCCGATCGACACATTCACCCATGGAGAGCAACAATCATACAGGCGGAGAACTGGGCGGAGTATTTGGGTGTAGAGGTGCTACCGAATTTAAAATTTGACACCGAAACCAATTAACACAACAACAAAAGACTACTGGGATCAATGGGACTTGCGATTCCGAACAGGAGAAAGTGACAAGTTTGACTGCGTTTCAAGTAATCTCTCGTTATGTGATAGATGTTTTTGTCACAAAATCTAAGGAATAAACACGTATTAATGTGTACTCCGTAAAACTTATAAGTTCCTTCTCGGGGTCCATGTTCTGGAAAGCTGTCCTCAGCGCTGCCACGGCCCTCTCTGTGTTCTTCAGCTGTTTGCCTGTCGGCGCGCCAAACACCCCCACCCACCGGCCGGGCGGTAAGATTTCATCAAAGACTACATTTTAAGTTAACTCCGCCCCTATCATTGTAGCTTGCCGAACAGTCGAGTAGGAGTACATCTAGCTGGAATTTTCACGTCGTACTGGCTGGTGTAGCCCGCTACAACTTGAGTAATTTCCTGTGGCATTTAATGATTTATCAAGATTTAAAAATATTTGTGATACGAAGTGAAACATGGTTAACAATTTCTGAACCTTTGAAACGACATGGGCATGATCTTTGTTGAAGATTCCTGAGTTGAACTCAAGCCGGAAGTGTATTGGAAATGATAACCATCAGTCGAGGCACAACTGTTATCACATGTTACGTTACGACGATCAAGAACGTTCACGGCTTGCGGACCATTTCAAATATTACCACTCATAAACCCTACAATTATATGTGTACTTACGGAAGGTTATATTTTTGCCGGGGTTCCACTGCGCCGGCTAGCTGGGGAACGATCCTGTCGGCATGACAAAGCGCCGGGCGTCATTGCCAGAGACCTACATTTTCTTACCGTGGGTGACTTGACTTCTTCTTTTACCGCAACTTGTTGTCAATATCGACGATAGTCACAGGAAATATGTTCATTTATTGAAGTTTAACTTTATTTCCACTCGTCAATATTTTTATCTAAACATGCTATAGACGATCGATGTTCCAAGCTCCCCGTGCCGGTGTTCCGCTATATTCCTGGGTCGTCCACGGATTTGTCGGCGGAAAACTCAAATAAAGTACGCACCGCGACTTTGGCGACGGCCCGAGACACTTTCGAAAAATGTAAAAAGTGCGTACTATATTCGGGAATTTACGGCGTATTTCTTGTAATTCGGTACTACGTGACGCCATATTTTACAAAAGTTTTTCGGTGGCCCTCCCCCTCAGGTCCGATTTTTTTTCGATGGCCTCCCCCGGCTCAAATTTTTTCCATGGCCCTCCCCCAGGCCAAAATTTTTTCAATGGCCCTCCCCTCCAGTGCACCAGCCCTCCCCCCCCGGTAAATATCGTACAGTCCCTTATGTTGTTTAAGTCGACCATCTAACTCAAAGCTATGACAGAAATAACAATACCTTGTATAGAGGGAAGCATACTTTTTAATTTTTATTAACATGGGTGCATCTACATAATGTACTGCACATTCATCAAGCTAATATGCAAGTGTGTAAGGCTTTAGTAGATTTTCCATATTGTCTTTGTCTTTCCAAATCTAAAATGACCTAATGTTTCTACCCGTGCCCGGTGCAGATTGGTAAACAGTCAAAAGAAAAGATAACCCTTCAATGTGAGGTCGTGTGGCGCAACGGCAGCGTGCGCAACTCGGAATCAAGAGGTCCCGGGTTCGAGTCCTGACATGCCATCGATCTTGAATGTGCCCTTGGGAAAGGCACTTTACACGACTTTCCCCACTAGACTCAAGTGAAAATGAGCATTGTCTGTCCTGTATTTGTTTCTATGTGCTAGGACACAACACCAGCAACAGTTGCCTCTGTTCCACGTGTATTGCACTGTTGCAATTTCAGTAAATCAAATCAAATCAATGCTAATGATGACCTGTACTGTGTGTTTTGTAGAGGGTACTGGTGGTGAAGGGGAACCCCTCTGCGAGACACAGTACCCAACATTTGACGACCTGTACGACAAAGACGATGACTTCCTCCCCCTGCAATCCCAAGAAGATGAAGAAGACCCTGAGGACTTATCCACCTCTGCAACAGACACACCCGTCACCATAGCAACAGATGCCAACCAATCAGCAAACGAAGCAATGCCCGAGACGGAGGGGCCTTCTGAAGAAGGCCTGTCTCAGAACCAACCAAATAAGTGCCTGACAGAAAATAATTCAGAAGTGCCTGACTCTTCCACGTCAACAAGTGGTGCAACCAATAGAAACCAAGCTGCTGCTAGTAGTAATAGTTCTATGGAAACAAAAGATTCAAACAACAATGCAGATGAGGCAAGGTCACCCTCAGCTTCAAGGTCGTCTGATGAACTTACGATTGACCTGAGCGTGAAGCAAGGTCAGTCCTTAGATGTGACCAGTGCTCCCAGTGAAGTTAGCTCCTCCTCCTCTGCTTCTAATCATCCTGTCAGAGGGAACGAGGGGACAACAACTAAGAAGAAAAAGCGGAAGAAAGAAG
The DNA here is from genome assembly GCF_001625305.1 of Branchiostoma belcheri. Taxonomy (NCBI): domain Eukaryota; kingdom Metazoa; phylum Chordata; class Leptocardii; order Amphioxiformes; family Branchiostomatidae; genus Branchiostoma; species Branchiostoma belcheri. The sequence goes on along the minus strand of NW_017803909.1, from coordinate 8,706,570 downwards.
TTGGTGCAGACGGGGATGGTGCATACCCAGTAAAGGTAGGAAAAATAGCTTCAGAAGTTATTGTGTTACATATCAAGTCATCTTGTGAGATGTAAGCATTGGTCCTCTGTTTACTGTACAGAATTTCATATAGGACATATTAATGTAAGACGTTATTTACATGTAACAGTACTGTAGATGAAAAGGACTATGATGATGACTGCAGATGTACGGATTATGACTGAATATGAGAGACAAACAAGACTATACAGTACAAAATATCTCCTTTCTGTTTTGTTATGACTATGAGCAATGCAAAATACATGTACACACTAAGACACATTGAATTCATCCTGGTGGTTGCAAGTTTTGAAATGATAGACAATAAAGAATCATACAAGAGGGAAAAGATAGGATTACTTTTTTGGGAGGGAGGGCCTGGGGTCAATAGTAGATGCACTTTTCTCTTAACTATTTCTGCTCAACTTCTTTTCCCCACTTGCCTCCTGCAAAATTTCTTTCTTTCCATTCTGTCCTTCCATCAGTCCTCCATGTTCCACCCCTGAAAGGTGTTTCCATCTTGTATTTCTCCCCAGCCCAGTCCCTGGGCTAGTCCCAGGTATGTTTCCATTTATTTTTTGCCCTCCCCCCTCAGGTTCAAGGTCGGAACAGGTTCAACCCGGACAAGATGGAGGCTGGTCCGTTCCCCTGCCAGGTATTTTTGAAAAATTTCCCAAAGATTCTCAAATAAAGTGTTGTTTATTGTTTGTGTCTACAGTCAAACCTGTACTAGTGACCACTTCTTGAAAAGAACCACCTGGTCAATGTGAACACTTTTTGGTGGTCCCTTAAATATTCCTTTCCTATTGACACAAGCATATCCTGTCTCTAGTGTAGCTTTACATAATGCACAAAGAAGCAACTGGAATATTCTCTAAACAGTCAGATATTTCAGATCTCCCATCAGTAACTGAGAATGACAGTGTATGTTATCTGAAATCTGACTCTTTTGCATTATGTTGTACCTGAAGTTATAATAATGTACATTTATTTGCTGTCCCTGTGTCCCTTTCAAATCGTTTATGTTTTTGTTTATGCAAGTTTTTGACTTTGAGGAGAGGGCTTAAGCATCCTTGCATTTTGCACAATCCTTATAATTATTATACAAATGTGAACAAAAGACTAGAAAGGTAACACTTGCAAAGCAAATGCATAATGTATACCTTCAGGTCTGCTATGTTAATTCTTACTAAAAATATATATATATATATATATGGTCAGACAGGAGTATGAATCCCTCCTACTGATAAAATTGCAACATCAAGTAACCCATGTAACCCAACATCAGTTACCATGGTGACAGACGTCAACAAATCAGGTCATTGGCCAGGTCAGAGGTCAGTGTTTGGAACGGAAGGAGAAGAAGAGGAAATGTAGCAAAAACAATATGTCTTCTTTCAGTAAACATAAAAATGATAAAAACCTTCCTGTGTGTAGGTGTGTGGGGAAGTGTTCCAGGCCCCCCACGAGCTGACCATCCACATCCGCCAGCACAACATGGAGGACAACTCCGGCTCGCACACCTGCAAACTGTGCGGCAAGACGCTCAGCTCCCAGAGCAGTCTGGACAGGCACATGCTGGTCCACTCCGGGGAGAGGCCCTTCAAGTGCAAGGTTAGACTTTTTTCTTGCATAATTTGTAACATGTGATTTTTGCTTCTATTTTAAATGATATGTAATTCTATAACCTGACTTTATTTTTAATTCTGGGCTGGATATCACTACTAATTAATGTCATCGCCCTAATTCAACGAAAGGGCTGCCAGAGGTGTGATGGCATGCCAATGTGACCTGTGAATGAATAATTGGAGATTCACTGCCCACAAGAAATGTTGATTTTAGACTTCTGCATAGTACTTCAGGTTTTGTGAATTTATTGGAACAACGTAGGAGATTGTATGATACACTTGTAATCAGGACTAGGACAGAAACTGAACATGGTTGGAAGGTTGCTCTTGCAATCCTCAGCTTTTTGAATTCCCCCATATCAACCTCTAATTCCTGCTGGCTCCCAGAGGTTGAATATTCTGTAGTGGAAATTTACTATCAATGATCTGAACCATGAAACTGAAAGTACATTATGCATCATTGTAGTCATAGAGTCTGTAATTAAAAAAGATACATATATTATGAATTTTAGTGTGTATATCACATCTACTTTTGTAATAATGAAAGATGAGTAATTAACCGTTTTCTTATTCTACAGGTGTGCAAGATGGCGTTCACCACCAATGGCAACATGAACCGTCACATGCGTATCCACGAGAAGGACGGCGAGCTGCCGCCCCCCACCCCGGAACCCCGGCAGCGTACGCCCTCCAAACGCCCATACTACGATCAGGACGAGGACTGGTCGCCCCGGAAGAAGGTTTCGTCCGTTGGGAGGAAGTCGGTGACGGATGGAGGAGAGAAGGAGGGAGAGGAGGAGAAGGAGCCCGAGCAGCTGGCCTGTCCGATCTGTGCGAAGACTTTCATCTGTCGCTTTGGCCTGCAGTCCCACATGGAGACTCATCCAGACACCTCAGTCAGGTATGAATGAACTTTTAAAAGTCACAAGGTACAAAGTTCTGTAGCGTTGAATGGCTGAGTAGCTAGGCCAGCGGACACAGGATTAAGAGGTCACAGGTTAAATCCCTGGCATCCTTGGCAAGACATTGTGTCCTTGGGAAATTTACTTTACACGACCTAAAGGGTTGCCAAATTTTCAATTGCATCCTTTCTTTGTTTGCTCCAGGTGCAACCTGTGCCATTGTGCCTTCCGCAATCACAGAGGACTCTCCAAGCACAAAGCGATGGTCCACAAGCCCAAGCTCAAACCATCCTCGTCCTCATCTCGATCCTCCTCCCCATCCCTGAACGGCAACAAGCAAGCCGTCATGGGCTTCCAGGAGCTGGGCTTCACGGCCTTTTCCAGCCGCAAGTTCCCTCTCATCGTCAAGACGTGGTGCGAAAACAATGAACACAAGTGCAACAGTGCCTTACCAAAGTTTGTCTGCCAGGAGTGCGGGAAGTCCTTCCCCCTTCCTAAAGCCTTACTCCTACACAGGAAAGAACACAGTGAAAGTGGCGTAAAGAAAGAAGAGGTTACGGATGATGAGAATGACAAGTCGGCCTTTCTGAAGTCACTGAACCTCTGCCCCCAGGGTAGCATGGCTCCTGCCAAAGACGAGCACATCCCCTTAGATTTCTTCACGAAGGTGAGGGACTCGGAAGTCGTGTTCCCGGTCCCAACCAATGGGCTGCGACACAACACCTTGCCTCTGTCCAAGCTGGTGCCCATCCTTCCCAAGCCGGAGCCAGGGGCTGGCGTGGCCACCCCCGTGAACAGGATGACCCCCGGTGCTGCAGCAGACTTCGCTGACGTCCAACAGATGCTGAAGGTTGCTGCTGACGCCACCATGCTCACCGCCCAGCCAGACGCCTCCGCCAAGACCAACCTGAAACCCCTCCCGCCGCTGCATCGTATCCCGGTAACCCCTCCCCACGCATCCCCTGTGGTGCTCCGTAAGCAACCCCCGCCTCCTCCCCTCAAGTACATACCAAATGCGGGCAGCCAAATGAAGGGAACAGGGCCTGCAAAGATTCGGCCCATCCTGCCAAAGCCTATACAGACCTCACGCACTAGCAGCAATACTGTGAAAACAATGGACGGGAACGTTGTAGAAAGCCAGTCGCAGTCGGACTCCGACAAGGAAGAGGTGCCCGAGGAGGTAGCCCACGCGAAGAAGGGAGACATGTACGTGTGTGAATATTGCAGTGAGAAGTTTCCCCTTGCCCGAGCTTACAAGAGCCATGTCAGAACCCATCTGGGTCTGGCTCCCTACCAATGCAGGCAGTGCAACTATGCAAGTCCAGACAAAAGCACCTTGGTTCGACACCTGCGAACCCACAACGGCGAACGCCCATTCCAGTGCCTTCTCTGCCAGTATGCCTTCACGACCAAAGCTAACTGCGAACGCCATGTCAGGAAGAAGCACAATCGGTTCTCCAAGGAGGACATCGAGGAAGTGATCACCTACAATCAGTTTGTGAAGGACCCTCCAGTCGGAAGTGCCGAGACATTCGGCTCTCCCGACACCATCTGCAAGTACTGTGGCAAGGACTTCCGTTTCTTCCGCGCTCTCCAACACCACCTGCGCTCTCACAGCAGCTGCCGCAAGAAGCCTTACCAGTGTCGCTTGTGCGAGAATGGATTCTCCACCAAAAACAACTGCATCCGCCACATCCTCAAGCGCCACGAGAATGTCGATCAGAAGAAGATAGACACCTACGTCAAGTTCCAGATGCGGCTGAAGACAGAATCAGATGACGGTGAACAACAGACTTATGATCATGACAGTGTCACACCCCAGTCTTTAGAAGTGAATATCAAGCAAGAGCCATTGGATTATCAACTGGACCGTGCTGAAGGCCTTTCTGATCAGCCGTTAGATTTCAGCCTGAAGGGTGGAAGGAGTGCTGACAGCAGTTACTTGGCCTCCCCTGTCTCCATAGTCATTGATGCTGGAGACTTTGAACAACCGTTGGACCTGAGCTTTAAATCTACCGACGACTCCCGAAGTGAGTCAAGCCTCTCGCAGTCTGCCAGCGAAAGCGCACCAACAAACACTAGGAAGTACCGTTTCAAGGCAGAATACCACAAGTACTACAACAACGACTGTGACCAGCTGGTCTGCCCCATGTGCCCCATGAAGTTCAGCCGAGGGGGAAGGTTGGAAGAGCACATAAGGTCCCACACCAAGGAACGGCCATTCCAGTGTCCCCATTGTCCGTCTGCCTTCACCATCAAGTCCAACCTGGATCGCCACATGAAGAACCATGGTGTAACTCACCCTGCCCGGGGACGAGGGGGGAATACAAGAGGGGGGAGTACACGAGGTGCAAAAGGACCAGGAAAGGGTCGAGGTGGAGCTGAAGCTGTTGCTCCTCGAGGCAGAGGACGGGGAAGGGGAGGAAGGGGTAGAGGCAAGAAGAGCTCTTTTGTGTCCACCATCCTGACCAGGGCCCGTCGTTTCGTCCCTATTGCTCCCAAACCTATAAGCGTGACGTTGACTGTTGCCGATCCTATGGATGAGCCAGCTGAGGAGAAACCTTCCCTGAACCACAGTATGGCCTCCGACTCGAGCGGGGAATTTGCCAGCGTGCAGAATATGCTGGCTGCTACCAACCCCGACAACTTCCAGACATTCCTTCACTCCCCCTCCCCAGCGTTTGACTGTGACATGGAGGTTCAGAATGATCCGGGAAACGAGGAGGTAGAGGAGGTGGACACCAGCACTGGCGAGATGGATATTTCTAGTGATGACACCCAGGGGCAGAAGAAGAGTTCGTATTCCTCCTCCCCGAACCGCGTATGCTGCCCCCACTGCCCGCGGACATTCCCCTGGGAGAGCTCCCTCCGCAGGCATCTCCTGACACACACGGGACAGAAGCCGTACAAATGCCCCAAGTGTCCCATGAAGTTCTCCACCAAGTCCAACCGTGAGCGCCACCTCCTGCGCAAGCACAACGGCAAGGAGAAGGAGGTGCAAAAATCGGAAGGGTCCTACCAGTGTCGCATTTGCGAGTACAGCGTCTTCGCGAACAAGTCCAACCTGCATCGCCACTACAACATTAAGCACCCTGACACGGACCTGTCGACATTCCCCTGGGATAAGGTGGAATCAGAGCTGGATGAGTCAGAAGAGTCAGCTGCAGAACAGCCACCAGAAGTGCTGCCTAAGGACTCCATGGAATCATCCCTCGACAGTAGCCTTTGTCTGAAGGAGGGAGACGGGCTCCTGGCTTTCCACCAAAAGTTGTCCGCCAGCACATCGGAGGCTCTAGCCAAGGCTGCTGAGATCTGCGACCAAATCAGCTGTGAGCTCCCAGAAGAAGGGAAGCTCATCATCGACGAAAAGGAAGATGAGCCAGCAAAGCTGGGGAAGAAGAGAAAGAGAGCTGAAACAGATTTGCCGGCATCTACAACAAGTAGTGAAAAGGCGTCGCCCAAACAGGGAAAGAAACAAGGCAAAGAAAGCAAGGTCGAAGAGGATGCCCAGTCAGCAAAGAAGGTGAAGAGGATGGAGGTGAAGTGTAATGTGTGTGGGAAGGAGTTCCAGTTCATGATGACGCTGACGCGCCACCTGCGGGTGCACAACATGGACCACCCCTTCCACTGCTCCGTCTGTGACGCCGCCTTCACAACCAAGTTCAACTGCCAGAGGCACATTGGCCGGGTGCACAATGTCGAGCATGAGAACACCGAGGCGATGGTGGTGGAGAGACAAGAGGAGGCGGTACCAGATGTAGAATCAGAAGCTGACCTTGACCCTGACTCTCAACATGCTACAACAAACTTGATAGAAGACAGTGATGAGTCCTTTCTACCTGACGCTGCACAGAAGACACAAAGCAGCTCAAAAAGGTGGAAACAAAGTTCCTCACCCGTTGAAATTGATTCTCTCAGTGCAAAGTTTGAAAGTGACGAAGTCACATCAAACGATGGCAGCGTGGACTTGTCAAGCAATCCCACAACCAAGAGGAAACAGCAGTGCAAGATTTGCGAGAAGCGTTTCTGGTCAGCGCAAGATCTGAGGCGCCACATGAGGTCTCACACCGGAGAGCGTCCCTTTCGATGTTCCGGCTGCGAACGCACCTTTTCCCTGAAGCACAGCCTGGTGCGCCACCAGAGAGCCTGCTCCGGGCTAACAGAAAACACCCGCAGCCCTGGCAGAGAGCGCACTGCCTTGGATGCCATGGAGTCCACCATAACAGAGTTTTTCTCGCCGACTGATGACGGGCTGGGTGATTTCGACAGCTACAGCAACCACAGCGCCAGCAACGCCTTTTCCGTACAGGACTTTTCCCTGAAGTCCACCAGCGAACCAATCACCATCGACGGCTTGGAGCTGGACCCATCCATCATGATCGTGCAGCCAGAAGACCCGCCCAACGACACCTTTGACCTTGGGGAGATGGACGAAGGTCGTCTGGAGGACAGGAGACACCCGTGGGACACAGACTCCGATAACGGCTTGGACACAACGCCCCACAATGTGTACCTGGTCACGCCGAGGGACAGTAAGGACATCCTTGGGTCAGCAGCACCCGACAGCGACACGCTGCCCAGCTCTACGCTAGGCTCTGACATCATTCAGAACCTCCTGGGCATCCAGGACTCGTCTGTGATCGACCAGATGCTGGACTCTGCCGACTCTGCTGCTAGACTCCTGGGGGTGGAGTGACAAACAAACAGGTAAGGAAAGGTTCCACTTGTAAGTGCATATTATTTTATAAATGCTACTTAATATTTGTATTATGCAGATTGCATTTTGTACATGGAGCATCTCTATGACAACATTAAGCTCCAAATGATTGGACTTCTAGTGTTCGTGCTTCTTGCAGTGTTCAACTTTTCATTATGAAATGCATCTTTCCTACACTCCTGATCTAAATGGTCAGTGTTCCACTTTGCTTATCAGCATCCATGTCATTGATGTTTTATTTGTAAATCCAAAATCATATTTAAGTGCAAAAATGCCCAGAATTACACAATACTTATTTACTAATCCCTATCATTGAAAATAAAACTATGCATTATACTGCCACTCAATCATCAGCTTATACCGTATATAAAATTTTTTAATCTTGATTTTGTGTGTTTCTGTGTCCATTATAATTGAGTTGTTCTTGATGTCTTTCTGTACAGGACAGCCTTGGTGGGACATCAACACTGAGTGCTTTAGACAGAGGGGTGCTGGTGTACAACTGGTTTGGGAGACAACATCAAATAGCAATTCCTGATTATATACTGCCAATGGAACAAGTTATCAACATTTACCATCCTTGTTCTATATATTATTATGACCTATTAGTCATATTTTGGATATTATGTACATAAAAATGATTTGGTGTGGGCTGTGGGTAATTGTTTAAAGGCCAGGATTATTGATAAGGTACTATTAGCTATATATTGTTGAGACTAAAATATTATAATAGTTATTGATTTGTGATGGATTGGTGTAGAGTTAAATACCATAAATGATTTTGTTGGCTGTTTACTGGTAATACTTTCCACTTGGAAGTTTGTGGTCGATTTTTATTATTCTAGATGGATGAAGAGTAACATTTTCTTTTCTGGGGTTAACTTGTATCTTAATGTTGGATACATTCAGGAGGTGTAACAGAAAAAATTTAGCATGATATTTTAAACAGCTCAAGTTTCTGCAGATTGTATTCAGAATGTTAAATATTATATGGAAGTTGGTGCTGCTTATGGTGTTGGGGATATCATCAATTTAGGTTCAAATTATACCAAAACCTGTAGTTTGTTTCAGCTAGTTACTATAATTTTTGTTTCTTTGAAAAGTCCCCTAAGTATTCAGTGTTTTTGATGTCAGTGAGTGGTCCTGCTATGCAAGGTGTTTACGAATGTTCCTAAATATATAAAATCAGAATTGTAAACAGACGGGAACAGGCTTGGTGCTATCCTTTTTGGAGGACAGAGAACCTTTATAGCGTAAGAAACAGCACTTGCCAATGATTACAGAATTATAATTGAGACATATTTCTAAGCAATTATTATAAAAGTAAACCACTGTGCCTCTCTTTCTAGCAAGCTATGTTCACGACAATGCAAAGATAATGTACAGACTGAATTTTAAATGGTGAGTGACAAATATATTCAGTGTGTAGACCATTCCATTGTGTGGCCCTTGGATGTGTCCTGAAAAATTCCAGTTTTTCTGTAAATAATGCCACCCTAAAGCTGACGCCTTTTGAATACCTAGTTTTAGTCAGACGTGGTCAGATATGTTTATGTATGTTATATTGGGATGAATACTATAGCTGGTTGTGGAATAGGAGTTAGTCCAGTTTGTGTATTTTTCGAATTCTCTTGCATTTTTAAACGCATCAAAACTGAATCTAAAGAAAGTGTTTAAGGGTCTTTCTATGGAAGCACTGCCAATGATGAGGTCTGTATGATTTTTACTATGTATATCTTGCTCCACAATTAATATTAAGAAGATTCCTGCAATTCATGGACAAGAACGTTGGATGTTAAAGTCCTCACAAGTTTCCAAAGTCTAATTCAACCGTTGTGGCACCACAGACAATCTGACAACCAGTTTTCTCCACTCTTCTTAGTTTTCAAGGAAATTTAAGAAATCCTAAATATACAATGAAGATGTGTTTTAGAGTAAAATACTTGAAATATTGCTAAAAGGAAGATAAGAGGGGACCATGCATGAAAGGAAACTGAAAGAAACATGTCAAGCCTCTCCCAACTAAGGGCTCATACACAAATTTAAAAGTTGTGCCTACAGAAATCAGACCAACATGTGACTGTTTTGTTTGTGGGACTCATGCTTAGAACGGATGTTGTAGAGAAGAAAAGTGTGATTTTGAGCTTTCCTCATTATGTATATATATAAAGATTATAGAATGCAATTATTGTAAGTTGGTTGATCATAAGGTGAGGTAGGTAATGTGCACTTACTACTGGCACCCTTCCATGGCAGATGTGAAGTAGGATAATATAATAATTTTAACCTTCTGCATACCAGCCATGTGGCTACCAAATCTCTATTGGTTATGGGGTCAGGCTGCAGGGAGAAGGTTTACAATGTCTAGCTGTCAACGAAATTTGATGTCTGTTTGCCATGTTCAGATGGAAAAGAAGTGACATGTTTCACAAAAGATAGAACACAGAGAGGACTTTGTACATGTACTTCCATTCAAAGTTAGTAGTAACGTTACAGTTTAGCCATACGTTGTTACAGTTTAGCCAGATTTAATACACCTGATTTATATAATAGAGGCAACTTGACAGCACAATCCACACACTTGAGACAGCCCAGTGTCCTACTTAATGCCTGCCATGGAATGTGCCATTTATATTATTGTCATATATGCAAGAGAAGAAAAGCAATTTGGTGTGAGTTGAATTTTTTTAGACTGGTGGATGGAATGTATCATAGACATTGTACTTTAGATGTAAGAATTTTATTCTGATATTCTCCATAATACCTGGATGTTTTTTTGTTTGTTTAGATTTGAGACAAAGATATCACACAGCCAAGCTTTTGGTACTGTCACATGAACCTGTTACTGTTTTGTTTGGAAGATTTTGTATACTGCAGAAAAGCACCCACTGGTCATTTTGAGAGACGTAAACAATTTTTAACTCCTACAATATTACAGATACAGATTGTAGATACTTGTGGAAATATCAGTAAGAAGTTAGTCCACGGTTTGAGCTGCACTTGCAAGTGGTCAAAGGTAAGGGCCCCTAAGGCCACACAAATTTAATTTGTTGGTTCTCGGATTCGCCTCTTCATTTCTTCCGATTTGAAAAAAAAAAAGATTCTGGTTCTGAATCAACTCAAATACGCTTATATTTTGCCCGGACAGTTGAGGAAAGTCCTTCCTAGTTGTTACACTGTATTTCCATCTATCAATGTATTGGTTTGATTAAAAGTTCAGCATTTGGGGCTATAATAGGATGCCTAGATCTGTTTTTTTTTTTTTTACGCCCTGCCACTTCATATTTTTTTCTGAAAAAAAATCAAAGAAACAACAAATTAAATTGGTGTAGCCTCAGGGGCCTTCAACTTTTACCACTTTGCATCATACTGTGTGCAGTTCAAGCGGTAAACTGGCTTACTGCTTATACAAATGTACCTCAGATCTAGGGAAACACGGAGTTAGCATGTAGAATACTACCAGTAGTACGACATTGCATGATGTCTACCTTTCATTGGCAGACGTACATGTAAACAATAATACTTACATGCAATAAGTTATCTTTACTCCACCAGCTGAATACATGAGTGGATGAAGTGATGATATGCAAAGACCTCTGTGACCTTGGTGCCTTATGGAATATACTATTAGCTTGTTGTGTTAAACTTTTGTCTCTGGACTGTTCCATAATCTTCTGGGCAGGACTTTTGAAAGGTGCAAGAAAAAAAGGCAGTCTTTTGTAACTGGGATTTTTGTGATTAGACAATGCCAGCTTTTTTTTTTTTGCTTAAAATTACTTGCATGGAAATATTTAGTTGCTGTTAAATTGGTGAAACAAATACTCGAACTAGACTGCAACACCCACCCACCCCCCGGAAAGTTTGTGGAACAGTCTGTAGCACTTCATCTCTTATACACTTTTAGCCACCTTGTCTGCAAAAAGGCCTGGATATATTGTGTGAGATGAGAGTGCTCAAGTCATAGCAAAACTACTCTAGTGTTACAAGAATTCCAATGTCAGTGAGAATTATCATATTTGCAATATCAAATGCATTCAGGTTGATGAGTTTCAACAGTACCATTATTTCATTTTCTCTTTTTCTTCATAAAGATGTACATTTTACTTCATGGGATTAATAAACTATTTCTTTTCTGATTGGAATATTGGCCTGATCTGTTCTGTTCTGTTCTGTTCTGTTCATTCATAAAATTTTCTGATGATACCCCATGACATTTGCACCTGTTTTCCTGCAATACTATCTTTGGCCACTGTGGGGCGCTTCTGCATGACCGTCGAATGCAATACATGCGTCTACATCAGTCTGACAATGCAAGCATATCAGCGATGATATTTTAGGTCATGAGGTAGGGCCTTTGAACAGTTACACTTGACTCTTGCTGTGTCTGGCATTCTGAAATGTTTTCCTACAATATCATTTTTGGTAGCTACATTGTATGCATGTATATAAGGGGACTGCTTTTAGGTTACCTTTGAGTACAATACACATGTAACAGATGAATACACATTCATACACACACACACACACTTAATTTTTTTTCATCACTTTGTTACCTCCATGAAAATGGAGGTATTGTTTTTGGCGTGTCTGTCTGTGTGTGTGTTTGTGTTTCCGGACATTTGCGGCCAGCATAACTTTTGAACCTTTGGATGGATTGCAATGACATTTGGTATGTGGATAGGTGTTGGGTAGCCAAAGGTCAAGGTCGATTTTGGGCCTCCTGGTGGCTGACCTTGGTTCTGCAGCAGAACCGGTTTTTGTATGTTTTGTCCTGGACATGCTATGGTTTTGATTTTTGAGTGGTGGATAGCTCTTCCTGCCAGTAATAAGTGGTGTGGGTTTGGTTCCCCTAGTAGCTTGTTCTGGAACTGCAGGGGGGTTTCTGGCAAAACCTTTCAAAGCAGATAAATTCACAAAGAAACAATGTATTTTTATGATTTTTGGTATGTGGGTAGCTTAGACAGAGATATACATTATTGGATGCAAATTATGCATATGATGACTTCATTTGCATAGTTAATGAGGAAATTCTATAATCACAGTGTTTTACATCATGGGACTTTGGTACACGTAATGTTCAAGGACGTTCTATCTTACCAACTCCCTTGGCATGCTATCTCTCTATTTGGCCGATTTCTACTCTTTCCAGTCGCCTCCCGAAGCCTGGTAGAGGCTAGATGTTCGGGACCACGTCTATCTTCCGTGCCGCGACCTTGTCAAAAACCATTTCAGAACCATTCCCCGAACCATCCCCGAATGCTGGCCAATCTAATCTCCAAGCAGATCCCTCTCGGTGGCAAATTGGCCAGGCAGTATCCATTAGCCAGAGAAGGTCCGCGGCCACCGACGGGTGGGGATCAGGACAACAACAAAAAACGGCTATATATAAAAAGGTAACGATCATTCCCCCACAACCTCTGCTTGGAGAGTATGGCCAACCTACTTCCAACCATCCCGACCACTAGCCAAAGACTGTCGAATCCGTCCTAACAATTTTCCAACTCTGTCCCGAATGAAAATTTGGGTCCAATGGATATCAAAATTAGAAACACTTGACACAATATTTCGTTCAAAGCATTCAGGACTGTGTAAAGTAAAGGTGTCTTAAAACCAACTGTAATGCCGTCATCTCTGATGTCAACTCTAATGCTGAAATAAAAGCTTAAAGGAATACATTTTTGAGGTTGAATGATATTAAATAACAATATTTGTACGGCAAATAATGGTATAATGATACTAGTCTAATCGTTTTAAAGCTTTAATAACGAAGAAATGCAAATTATATTAGTATTAAGCTGGTAAGATCACACCGGTGTTCAATCTAACTTAATTACTTAATTGAGAAAATGCAAATTATGGTGATTCCGTATCAGGTGGTACGACCACGCTGCTGCTCAGATCAAGATGGCAAGTCACGGTGCTTGGACAGGCAAGAACTCGGTGGTTAAAATCCGTCTTTTAAGACGAGCTACGTCCGTTTAAGGCGGTGAGTCACATTTAACATTGTCCTTTGTGTTCTCGTGACTATTTGGGCCGAACTTGTTGCAATGAAATGAAGCTAAAACACAGAATGGAGGGAATATATTGCGCCGGTGACGATTCCGTGTTTAAACCTGCACTCAGTAAAGCTGCCGTTCGGGGGCGCCTTTTTTCCGCTTTAACTAACATGACAATACATTAGATACGCTCGTTTTATTACCTTCGCCAAGAAGGTTACGTTTTCAGAGGCGTTCGTGTGTGTCTGTAAACACGATAACTCGAGAAGGCTTAAATGGATTGTCTTGATATTTGGTAGGTGGGTACATGTAGGTCTTGATGAGACCTCGAAATAATTAGATATTAGGCCCCCTGGCGGATTGTTATGGTACTGCAGCAGAACGTCCGGTTTTGATATCTCGTGATCTGAGATTTGCGACTTTTCTAGGATTTTTCTCGGTATTTTTCACCTAAAACAGGAGAGAGAAAACTTCCCCACCTAGTTCGTGAGCACGAAACTTGTCGAATGTGTAGAATTCGAACTCGTGTCCATTGCAACACGAGTAAACATGGCATTCGAACGAATGGGAGGAATGAACCTCTGATTTGCGTTCTGAAAATGGAAACATCCGTCAAAAATCGTGTCGTACTGTAGACTTTTAGGAAACTATTCTTCCTTCTGGGGTAGAATATTCAATATCAATAGGATATAATCATTAGAATGGTTCTTTAGAGTACGGTTGAGCGTTTGCTTGTGACGTGTCTCTCATCATCATTCCTGTTAAACAGTAGCAAGCGGATTGCGTTGTGTGGTACAAAATGAGCTACGATGCTGAATGTACTTGACGCAAATGTATAAAACGCAGCACCAATAGAAACTCCCCTTTCTCTATTCTTGGGAGTTTGGTGGCCGTCTTTGCACCTTCTCAGGTTCCCGCTGGTCCAACCGGAAATAAGGCCCCCATATGACATTTGCATATTCCAGATGAGGTCGGATCAAATTAGACTAACGTTAACAGCAGTAGTACTAGTCCTTGTATCAAGGTTGTGAAAGCTTTCTTAACTACAGAAACCCCAGTATCCGGTTGGCTTTCTTGAATACCTTCTGCCACAGGAAGTGTTCACACCCCCAAAGTTGTGGATGCCTCCCCCATTCGTTAATTATAGATAAGGACCTCTCCTTGGTGCTGAACTCACCTTCAGTTCCATGTATTGCAGTTTTTGTGTGAAAGTTGAGTTTGTTGTCCATCAAGAACTCCATATCTTTTTCCTCCACATGTTTCCTGAATTTTTTTACTGTTTTATATGCATCATGTATGTAATCTTTTCCCATAATGTTCTGTCAATGTGTGTTTGAATGCTGTTGAACTCATCAGATGTTTGAATAGCATTCTGTGTGTTGTTGGTGACTGTTCTGTGGTATTTTATGTGAGATGATGCGATTTTTTCCATGGTCATGATATGCTATGTTTACATTTGGTTGAACGTTGAATGTAATTATTTTGCTCTGCTCTTCATTTTCCTCACTCAGAAATGGTCTTGCCCCCAACCCAAAGCAGGTTTTAGAACTTAAACAAATGATGTGAATGTTGCAATGCATGATGCTCTGTAAGTAATTGTTAGACACATGTACTAGAATTTGGCCTGTGATTTTCTGAATGTGTATTTCTTTCACACCCCAGGCTTGAGATGCTGCTAATGTATAGCTGACACTGTGGGACCTGTCTCCTGTGTGTGCTGTGGGACCTGTCAGCTATCCTGTGTTCCTGTCTATATTATGGAATTCCAGGAGGATGTTCCTGTGTTTCTGAGGGACCTGTTACATGTCACCTATCTACAAAAGAAGAGAACATCGGACTCGACTGTGAGTTGGGTTTTCTTCATAAACTCTTACAAAAATGGGTCTGCATGCCGCAATGCGTAATCAGCCATTTTAGGTTTGCATAATGGAAAGTCGGGTCTATCTATTCACCGTTGAACTGTAATCTGTATGATAAAATGTCCAGCCAGTACAAGTAAACTGTAATACGTGGTTGTTGCTTTGCAGCATTCTGCACCTTGCCATTTCAATTTTGCATAATTTGAAGTCGAACAACTTGATTTGATATCAAATCTACATGAAACCAACCTGAACAAATGTAAATCGTGGTCGCTGCTTTACAGAATTTAGCATGCAAAGCGCGATCGGGACCTCCCATGCAGACCCTTAAAAATGACAATGAAAGATGTTGGGAAAGGGCACATGTTTGCGATCCTCTGAATTTTTAATTCTACACGTGCACGCCATTGTTTAAAGGCCCTCCCAGCTACTAGTATTTGTTGTCATTTCTGAAAGAGTTCACATTCCTAACTAATATTTAGTTTAAGGTTGTGACTAATCTTTTATTGTGAATATGACGGAGAACACAGTACATTTTCCTATTCAGGAAAGCACTTGTAATGATTGCCTGTTGTTTCATTCTGTATAGCAATGGGATATAGTCTCACAGCATTTGTGATCAAGCAGTTTTCCCTGATATCTTCTTCATCATGATTAACATCCACCCTTTTAAAAACCATTTCTATTACTGATATATTACTTAGCACATGAAAAGTATACAAATCTAGACTCTGATTTACCTAAAATTCTATATGTTTGTCTCTGGTTGTCAAATAACAAATTAAGTAACAACCAGGATTATTCATACTTAACAAAATATGCAGAAACGCATTATACGCGTTTCACAAACTTTTCTTTTTAAGTAATGATGGAGTGGATTTCTGGGAAAGTACTTTGGTCACGTAATGATTGTTAGGAATATGTCCTATTTCTTTACAGAAAATGGAAAAGGCAAATTGTTGTGCTTTCTTTCTGTAGAGTGAAATGTACTACAGGTAAGCTGTGTGTGATGTTTCAAAGCGAGGAATCAGCAAAACAAAAACGTCTACTAGTCTTTTCACAAGGATTATTTATAATACGCCAAAAAGCAGTTACTCAAGCAACTGGATATGATTTTGGAAACGGTCAGACGTTTCAGCTAGTATCCACTAGCTTTCGTCAGTGACTGAGAGACCAGAGGGGAAATGCAGGTTTATAAGCACAACCTATTGATTGATATGCAAATAAAGTGAAGACAAATTTTTGGAAGTCGAAAAAGGAACAAAAGTCAGACAAGTCAAGACAAGAGGATGCAATATTTGCTTAATTGTGCTTGTAAACCTGCATTTCCCCTCTGGTCTCTCAGTCACTGACGAAAGCTAGTGGATACTAGCTGAAACGTCTGACGTTTTCAAAATCATATCCAGTTGCTTGAGTAACTGCTTTTTGGCGTATCGTTTTACCCGGATGTCTAACCTTCATCGACGGATTATTTATAATTACTCTAAAGTTGCTTTCTACTTTTGATATAGTGAAGTCACAGATGGTGTTGGTAGAAGGAGGTTAAAAATCAATCTTGTTTTAACTAAACTGTAGATAGAGTTACAGTTAGAGGTTGATAAATGTCCAGTGTCTGAGCAGGTATGGCCATGACAGTGGGCCAGGATTTCTTTCCAGGTTCCGATGGTCTCTGCAAAAGATAGATATTAATACGAGGATCATATAGGCTCATCTTGTGGTAAATTCAAATAAACAAATAAACAAACAAGTTGATTTTCTTTGAGGTCTGCCTTTTTAGTGAATGACACTAAATGACCACATTCTGGGGCTGTCCTTATTGCACGAAATCTGAATCTTTATTTCGTCAATATCCAGATTGTGCTCCCATTTATCAATCTCGAGTTTAAAGTGAATTCACACTTCATACATCGAAGTTGACAGTTTTACTTAAATGTCTTTTAAGCAAATGACCACTCAACACCCTGCAAAATGTTGGCTCTTGCATAAGGCCACACCAAGTAAATTTTATGGATGACGTCCGCACACGCATTGATTTTGGCAGGTTCCTAGAAAAAAAACAAGAAATTCCACTTCCTGTAACTATGACCAAAGAGTCACGACAGTGCCGCAAATCGTTAGATTGACGTGAAACCGTAACGCGAAATGGGTAAAGAGCACATGCTTTGTATCTGCAGGCCTGCAAAAATGTGAAAGAAACAGGACAGGACGACAACTGCTGTTCCACCTGATTTATTGCTGTTTTGATGATGAATAGAAGACTTCTTGCTTGTTAATCTGTGTCACCTCATTCAATTTGTGTCCTAACATTTGTCGTCTCTTCGTATTCTCTAATCTAGGCATCATGTTTTTTAGGGCCCTTCTTGTTTTTTTTTCGCCCTCTCGCATTAGATATAGGGTCTCCAAAGGACGTCATCCATAAAATTTACTTGGTGTGGCCTAACTGGGCTAAAAATCCTGACTACCACAAACAAGTTAACAAATAGGTGTCTCCTTGATTCCTGCAAAGTTTCCGTGGTGTAGTCACACTTTTAAACTGTACCAATTTTGCCAAAATATTGTGCCTTTTTTTTGCCCAAAAAAGTACCTTAAATGCATGTACACGCAAGGAAACTTTGCAAGAATTCAAGAGACACCTATTTGAACTTTATCATTTGTGGTGGTGGATTTTGGCCCAGATGTGCAAGGGCTTGAATATATTGCAGGGCATTAACAGGTCATTCGCTTAAAAGACGGAAGTAAAACTGTCAACTTCGATTTATAAAACTTGAGATTGGTGAATTCATTTCAAAATGAGGATTAATAAATGGGAGCACAATCTGGACACGGCCACAGCAAAAAAAATCTGATTCGTGCGACAGGGACTGCCCCAGAATGGTCATTAGCTAGAAATATGCCCCCTCAAGGTCATTTAACAGGTAAAAAGTAAAAGATTATGTAGGTAGACTGTGAGAGTTATGCAAAGCTGTATAGATAGATGTAAATGTATCCTGTAGTTAAGTTACGGCAGTTCAGGCAGATAGTTAGTCTTAAAATTTGGCCAGGTTTTTATATAGCTGACATCGCTTTAAATCTAATGTCTGTATGCGAATGATGGCGGTAATTTTGTTTTGCTGATTCCTTATCAAAGTTGATTTTCCTGCCAAAAAAAAACTCATTGGCACCCTCACCTGGTTAATTAATTAGATTAAAGTTTTCCCGCCAAAAAACTTAGTATATGGAACACTCTAACCTTGAACTTGTGCCCCCCCTCCCCACACTTCTACCACAACTTACACAGTATGTTAGTTACACTGGTCCAACACTTTGGACTTCTTTGGACATGTAACTTCCCTGAACACGTAGTCACCACACTCTGCTACCCTAACACTTTGTCGATCGAGTGCAGTTTTTCCGCCACAATGACTTTGGAATAATCTCTCGCTCTCCTGGTCTGTCAATTGCACTGGTATACTGATGTTTCGAAGCATCAATGTCTCCGGAAAGACATCCCACGGGGAGTACACTTAGAGCATTGACCAACCAGGAGAGCAAGAGATTATTCTAAAGTCGTTGTGGCGGAAAAACTGCACTCGATCGACAAAGTGTTAGGGTAGCAGAGTGCGGTGACTATGTGTTCAGAGAAGTTACATGTCCAAAGAAGTCCAAAGTGTTCGACCAGTGTAACTAACATACTGTGTAAGTTGTGGTAGAAGTGTGGGGAGGGGGGCACAAGTTCAAGGTTAGGGTGTTACATATACTAAGTTTTTTGGCGGGAAAACTTTAATCTAATTAATTAACCAGGTGAGGGTGCCAATGACTTTTTTTTTCTTTTTGGCCGGAAACTTTCAGTCAACTACATGTCCAGAGAATTTAAGTGTTTTGGTATACTCAACTACACAATACAACATCACTGGCACTTAACGTGCAATTGCGGGACAATTTATTTCAATCAATTAAAGACGTGTTCTGAGAATTTAAGTGAGCAGGTCAAAAGCGACAATTTGGGGGCAACCTGGAAATCAACTATACAACAAAATTTTGAGGGCCTGCATTGGGGGCTAGTGACTACGAATTAAGCAAAGTTTTTGCTGTAGATTACAAATTAAATTCTCAGAGCTGATTACTATTTTACGCTTTGCGGCTAATGTGCTATTACGAATTACTCTGATTTTTTGGGAGGCTGCCCACGGATTACGAAGACGAAAAAGGCCTGATTACAAAAAAAACATGCAGGCCCCCATTTTTCAGTGATGCTTGTCGTGGAATTCAAGTCGTCTTCTACTATCAAATTTAAAAGGGATGCAGACCCTCTGAGTAGAGCGAACTGGGCAAAAGAGAGAAGTGCGAGTGTAAGTGTGTGCACCTGAAGACATGTGGAGTGTCTCGTGTTAATAAAGAAACCATACTCACACCTCCCCATCTTCTTTCACACAGCTCGGCCCATAAAAGTCTGGCTCTTCCTCCTGCTACACTCCAGGCCCTAGATCCACATCTTGAAGACAGAGAAACAAGAGTCAGCATATTGAAACTGGCAATCGGCCTTGCAAGAAATTATCTCACACAACATACAACTTTTTGAATGAAAGCGCATCTGTGTCCATAGTTGAACAGTTCAAACTTGTTCCAACACAAGGGACAAACTCACCATAATCCACGGGATCACCCGAAAATTTATGGTGAGTTTCTCCCTTGTGTTGGAACGAGTTTGATCTTTTCAACATACAAGTTTGTCTGAACCACATTCAACTTTAGTCCCACCAACATCAAAACTCCAATTTCACTTCAAATGTCAAAGGGAAAACACACACTATTTCTTACCTTAATGCCCATAACTAATCAAAGATACATGTATGTACAAAAGGCAATTACAAAGATTCTAAAAGCCCAAATCTAGCAGTGGTTTGTTTGGTCCATTTACAGCGTCTAGTAAACCAACATTTAATGCATATTAAGGCCACACCAATTTAGTTTGCTGGTTCTCGGATTTTTTCAGAAAAAATATGAAGCGACAAGGCAAGAAAAAAAACAGGTCACCGTATCCTATTATACAATTATAGCCCCAAATGCTACGATAGAAGCCATGAAGTCAACACAAAAGTTTGGGTTAATATTTAAACAATGAATTCTTAACTTTTAATCAAATGATAATCACTGCATTGATTGATGGAAAACCTGTAGCAACTAGGAAGAAAATGACTTTCCTTAACTGTTGAGGGCAAAATATAAGCCTTTTTCAGTTGATTCAGAACCAGATTTTTTTTTGGGGGGGGGGAGGAATTAAGAGGCAAATCCTCAACAAATTAAATTGGTGTGGCCTAAGCTCAAAAAGACCTATGTTAAGTATAAAATTGAAAACATTGCAAACTTTAGAAATGAGGAATGCACTCAACTGTCCACTGTCTACAGACAAAAATTTAAGATATATAATTTTTCCTTTCATATGACACAATTTTGTTTCACCGTTAAGGAAAATGGTTCATATATTGACTTATTTATTTATTGAATTGTTTACTTGTATTAAAAGTCACACATGACAGATACATGTCAGTCACATTTGTGTACAATTAAACAATAAATAGACAAAGTACCAACACTACCTATACATACTATAAATGATACAATAAGACATTCTTAAAGATCAAAGAGGAGGTTGTAATTTTTGCTTGTTGTTGATTGGTTAGGGGCTATGATGACGTAGATTTAATGCCCAAATATGGGTAACCAATTCAAAACCACAGCGGCACTTTACTTGCATGTAAACAAGGTCGAAATGACTACAGTTATGAAGTATTTTCTGAAAAATGGAAGTGTTTGAGACAACCGTGTTCCTCCAGATAAGCTAGAGTTGTTTGTGCTGCCTTTACCGAGACGTTGGGACATTGTTGAAGCTTTTTGGTGACAAGGGGCGGCGAAATCAGGCTAATATTATTACGAACTGAGGGAGGGACACGACATTGGTTTCAGCACCAAGGAGAGCACCAGTGGTTCAAAACAAATGGTACACCTGAGCAAACTAGTGCATCCCCGGAATTATATGTACAATTCTACAAGGTGGAGACCCAGTGGATGTTGTATGTCCTATGGAGTATAACAGGGAAACTATACATATGAAAAAGTACAGAAGCCAGCAACCAAAAGAGTACCTGGCTTACAAAAACTACCATACAAAGACAGACTCAGAATACTCCCCACATTGGTTTACAGAAGACTGAGGGGCTATATGATTAATGTCTACAAGTACACCCATGGCCTCTATGATACAAAATGTCTACTACCTAATATCAACAGAAACAAGACTGGCAATGAAAACATACATTGCCATGGCGACGGTGGTTGCTGTTAGGGTTATTGTTTGCATGGCATTGCCATGATTTCATGATTTTTAGGAAGACTTGGTACCTGTTAAGTCTAGACAGATACAGTACACTCCTCCCCTGAGTGTATAATGAACGAGCCCCGGGGTCACAGAAAGTAGGGCCATCTGGGGCAGACAGATCTTCCGGGTTCCAGCTAGGAATGTGGGCATAGATGTGGGTCAGAGAAATGCCTGTGGACATTCCGCATGCCTGTGGACAAAATGCCTGAATTGCACACAACTGTACCATTAGGCTCCTCCCTGAGACGTCGCCAAAAAGAACAATAGGTCATCAATTGAAAATAAACAGGATGCCGACAAAAAGGAACACAAGACTTTACTCCTTCACTAACAGAACAGCATGTTGGTGGAAGGGATTACCTGAAGACTATAATTACAGATTATCACAGCACCCAGTGTGAACTGTTTTAAATCAAGGTTTCACAACCATATATGAGGCTACACCCATTAGTATATAACTACAGAGCCCTAGATCATCCTCTGCGGCCTGAGATGACTGTTGGCTGAAGTCGAAAGCGGCCCAAACTGGAGAATACTCCTACCTGGCCTGAAGGAATCTACATCTACATGGTGTTGGGTAATTAGGACTTCCTGTTTCAGAGGAGACAAATAGTGGTGCTAAATGGGCAGGGCTCGAAAATTCATTTTTGGGAATATGTGCACCCAACCTAAAAAAATTAGGTGCACAAAAATTTTGGGTGCACCATATGAAACAAAACACAATTAGAGGTCTTACTGTTTCTCTTCTGAGCTTGAATCCAAAATGGGAGCTACCTTCAAAATCTTAAGCAAGTACTACAACAAAGATTTTATTATTTTTCTGACACTTACATGTAGATGCCAAGAATAACCTGTATACTATTATACATTTGATATGTACAAAAAAACCTACAAAAATTTTTGGGTGCACCCACAGAAAAAATATGGGTGCACAGCTCCAATTTTGGGTGCACTAAGGTGCACATTCACCCAGTATTTTGAGCCCTGATGAGGAACGCTCTTTGTGAGCGAAGGTTAGATCGAAGCCGCGGTATTCCCCAAGGAAGCATGCTGGGACCTGTGTTGTTTATAGCTTTTATTAATGATCTTCCAGAAGCAGTCATGAGTGGGATCAACATATTTACGGATGACAGTATAAAGTTTGTCTCAGATTGACTACCATCGAGGACAGAGTTTTACAGCACGACATGGAGTCAGTGGAGGACTGGTAAATGTAAATCACTACAACTAGGGAGGAACAACAGCAAGGCAAACTACACCTGGGGGGGCCATGTAATACAGGAAACAGAAGAAGAAAAAGACTTGTTACACTATAGTTTAAAACAGACTCAGTTTCCATGCAGATGCATCAACTGCATCCAGGAAAGCCAACTAGATATCAGGACTTATAAGATAAGCTTTTCAAACCTCGACGCCCTGAGACATGCAGTTCGTCTACTGTACAAAGCCATGGTATGGACGCATAGAGTACGGCAGTACGCAAACATAATATGGGGGCCACACCTCCGCCATTTAGACCAACCAGGGATGGATAAGGTACAAAACAGACAAAAGATGAGGTGGAGACATGATCCAGTGAGGTTTTTAAACTTAAAAGTACCTTTGGCTAGAAAAAGGATCAGGGCCCAGTCCTTTTAAATTAGCACTAGAACAGTGGGGGATGGAACACTTTACAAAAGTCAGTGGTCTAAGCCAGGACTGAAAATGAACAAACTGGGTAAATATTGGGCAAGTAAGATTTAGAATGTATATCACGGATGTCGGATAAAGACCGGGGCCACGCGGCAAGACACCCCAAAGATGATATGTAGGTACATGCATAATGCAGGACCAAAATTGCATAGTTCATCCTCAAAATCAAATCAGTGCAACCACGTACAGTGACTGCTTGTACAAATTTATGGCAATGGAGTATAAAATCCAGTAAGGCCACACCAATTTAATTTGTTGGTTCTCGGATTCTCCTCTTCATTTTTTTCTGATTTGTAAAATAAAAAAGATTCTGGTTCTAAATCAACTTAAAAATGCTCATATTTTGCCCAACAGTTGAGGAAAGTCCTTTTCGTCCTAGTACCTTGATACCTTGATACCTTGATACGTCTTCCAGGAAAGAAGGCCGTGGCCTGTTATGTCCTGATCTCTGCTCACTCGGTTGCATACCTTCGCTTCTCCCAGTGACTGTCAAGTCTGCTTTTGAACTGATTAACAGTTTCTGCTGCTACTACTTCTTGAGGCAGAGAATTCCAGTTTTTTATTGTTCTGACACTGAACCCCTGCGCCCTAGTAGTTACAGTTTTTTCCATCAATCAATCTATCAGTGGTTTGATGAAAAGTTTGAAATCGATTCAAAGTTCGTTGTTTAAATATCAACCCAGTCTTTTTATGTGGACTTCATGGCTCCTATCGTATTCTATTGGGGCTACAGGTGAGAATAATAGGATACCTAGACCTGTTTTTTTTCCCTGTTGCTTCATATTTTTTCTTTAAAAAATCCGAGAACCAACAAATTAAATTGGTGTGGCCTAAAATGCCAATGAAATGAAACTAAAATACTATTTTCATTTGTGCATGTAGATTTAATTTTGGGGTGCTCAGAAGTGCATGATATAAGCACCCAGTTAATTTTAGACTTGGGAAGTCTTGTTTACGCGACTTTTTGGCGGGAAAGGTGAGTTAATTATGCACACGTGCGGTACATTCCAAAAGGTGTTCACTGAGCCAAACTGCAGAAATTTAACAAAAAAAGTGTTTGTATCGGTTTTAGCAGCAACATTTGCTCCTCTGGCTTTTTCAATGCCACTCAACACGGAAGAAATATATTCAGTGCCCCCAAAACCATGATATTGAAGAAAAAAACCTCGCTATCAAATTATTATAATACAAGTCAAGTACTGTTGTAGCGTTCCACGAAACGCAAATTTCTACGGAATATAACGATAACATATAACAAAATATAACGTGGTCTGATTCTACAGATTTGTTGAAAGTTCCTTTAGGGAGATAATTTGTTATCTTACCTCGCAAAAATGAGTCTTCTGTGGGATCTTCCAACACCACGCCGCCCTTCCCGCCATTTTCGCTTCTTGTCGTCCTGCCAGTAAATGGGCATTTTCTCCCTCAAACATCCAAAGAACCGCATAAATCCATTCCGGAAACGTTCCTGCGACACACTGTACACTTTTTTGACGGATAATGTGCTGACAACAAGCCGAACATTTACCCCAAATGTTGGAGAGAATTCACGCACAACACGCCGCAAGACAACGTGCTTCCCTGCCATTTGCCTGCAGTAGAGCGGCTTCTGGTGTTTCTAATCGGTTGCCCATATTTGGGCATGAAGATAACGCAATCATTGCTTCCAACCAATCAACAACGAGCAAATATAATACGTGAGCCAATCAGCATCAACGGCTCATCCTCGTTGCAAAGCGCTAAAAGTCACGAGAATTCTGACCAATCAGCATTAAGGATACATATCTAAAATGTAAATTTACGACCTTCATCGCCATGGATCAAAAGCGACTTCTAGCAGTCGTTGAAATTATTGCAGGAAATTTTTTTTCAAGCAATGATTACACGGATCACATCCCGAATAACGAGAGCGTTGGGGAGTAAACTTGACAATGAAAGGCGCTAGCTGGTCTCGCCAGGAATGAACAGGCATACTATTATTACTAACAATCAGTTTACTACTTTATAACAAGTTGGTGGGGGGAGGGACAAAACGGGGCAAATATGAAATGGTAACAATCTTGTCTCATTAACCTCTGCTTGGAGAGTAGCCCTAATAAATATACTGTTGCTTCCACTTAACATATGCATCTATATCGAAAGGTCAAAATAGTTAGCTGTTTGTTGGTATGCCTGTTTATCTTTTCATTCCAGGCGAGACCGACGCCCTTCATTGCCAAGTTTACTCCCTCACGCCCCAGTAATTTGGGGTGCAACTAGAGGCACCATCAGTACACGTCTCGGTGAGGGCCTCTAGCACCCGGTGTAATTTTGCAGGCACTTAAATTTTACCTGCAATAATTTCAACGACTGCTAGAAGTCGCTTTTGATCCATGGCACTAAAGACCATAAATTTACATCTAATATGTATCCTTAATGCTGATTGGTCATAATTCTAGTGACGTAACGTTTGCAACGAGGATGAGCCGTTGATGCTGATTGGTTCATGAATTATGTTTGCTTGTTGTTGATTGGTTGGAAGCAATAATTACGTTAACTTTATGCCCAAATATGGGCAACCGATTCAAAACACCAGAAGTCGCTCTACTTTCAGGTAAACAAAGTTAAAATGACTGATTTATGACGGATTTTCCGACGAACGGAAGTGTTTGAGCCAATTATGTCGCTCCAGATAAGCCACAGAGTTGTTTGAGCTGCTTTTATTGAGAGAAGGGGCCGATTTATGAGACAAGAAGAGGCGAAAATGTCCAGTCCACCCGCTAAATCGTTACGAACTGAGGGGGGGGGGCGACATTTCAGCACCAAGGACAGCACCAGTGGTTAAAAACAAATGGTAGAACTATGAGACCATTGCCGACTACTACAGTAAGCAAACTAGTGCTTCCCTAGAAAATATATAGGATTTACATCAGCACATTTTAATTCATTGTTTCTCTTCATTTGAAATTTGCCCCTTTTACTACAAGATGGCATATTTTTTGCACAACTACCAAATACTCCTCTGTTCAGCACCTGGTAACAGGGAACTGTATATAGTTACTAGCTCCCTGGAATAGGCGTGAAGTGAATCATTCAAGTGTAAGGGAGGAGGCTGTTGATAAAGTTCCTTCCGAGGATCTACTGCTTTGAGAAGCTTGGAGGCAAAAGCAGGATTACAAATACAGGTTTTGAATCAGCTCCAAAATTTTCATATTTTGGCCCAAACAGTTGAAGAAAGCTTCTTGTCTTCATTGCTGTTACAACTTTTCCATCCATCAATGCAGTGGTTTGAGAAAAAGTTTAAAATTTATTGTTTGAATTCTAGATTTTATAATGAAGGAAACTTTTTTTATTTGCCAAACTGTTTTTTTTTTCGCATGCGCATGCTCGCATCAGTTTTGGTGTTCCCAGAGATGTCATCCGTAGAATCAAATCAATATGGCCTTACTAAAAAGTTACAAAAACTGTCATAAAACACTGAAAGTCGGTAGGATCCTTACATCTGCTAGATTAACTTATCATTGCAAAGAAAGAAAGAAGCCAAACTTTGTCTGATATAGTTTATTGGAGTCTAGCTGCTCCTTGGTGTCCAACTTGTTTTTAAAAAAAACTTTTTATGTTCCAGTTTGGGGCAAGTGTGCCCACATACATGTATACTGCATTTTCAAGTGTCCTCAAACCTTGAACAAACTTTGCACATCTAACGTTATATCTGCAAAGTTGCCAAACCCTGTTCACTCTATAATGGAACAGAATATTGACTCAGAGGTACACATTAATATCAAAACAAGATATGGTATTTTAAATGTTGTTTTTCTAAATTAGTATTTCTTAACAGCCTAAAAGTAAATTAATCATATTACCAATAAATTGATCAATATTAATATCTCAAATTTACCTTTTTGGTGTTTGTAACTATTTGTCCATGACCAGTGACCACTATGTTTAGCTACATACATGTACATTGATACATACATGTACATTGATACATACATGTGTATTAAGTGACTGGTGATGTGTCCTATAAGCACACTCTGTGATCAAAATCCAAGTCACAAAAACAGTAGCTTTACATGTAAAAACAGTACTTTTTGGATGGCATAATTAGTATCCGGATAAGGATATCACTGTTGTGTCCACATTTTTCCTTGGTTCATTTTTCAAAATGTACATGTACTACTGGTATGTTACATACACAACATCTGAGTGACAAGGAAATCGTTTTAGGGTGCAATCTTACAGTTGCGTCACCATCATGTACTTGAAATACACACTGTAACTGTGAGAGTACTGACAACAGTGGGTGCACTACCAGTGCTGATACACGTACATTCAGTGTGTTTCATATCCGAAACATGGCGACATCCTTTCTCTAACAGTGGACATTACCAACAAGGCAACACTGCTAATTCTGATATTCATTACAGATCCAAGATTTACTTTCCAAGTTTCAGACAGCCCACAAGTGTCTATTGTTGCACAACTGACTGTTCATAAGAATCCCAGGGATATGTTGTTTATGACACCCACATACATGTAGTCTGTGGCCATGCTATAACACACGGACGGATACCACAGAGCTGTGACAGTTTCACAGACTGTTCCTCATTTGTTTGTTCAGAACAGAATTTCTCTGAAAAAAAATCCTCTCAGATTTTCCGTGACATGTCCTCCCAGAAATCCAGGGTCCCTCCCCCTGGGTTTTCATTGACAGATGCACTACGTAGGAGGAGTACATGTAGGATGTTGAGAGAGTGTGGAACTGCTGCCCCCCTCCCCCATGTGTG
Organism: Branchiostoma belcheri; assembly: GCF_001625305.1. NCBI lineage: Eukaryota > Metazoa > Chordata > Leptocardii > Amphioxiformes > Branchiostomatidae > Branchiostoma > Branchiostoma belcheri. The sequence goes on along the minus strand of NW_017803909.1, from coordinate 8,678,616 downwards.
ACCTTGAAGGCAGGTTCTATCTGGTGAAGGACCTGGCATGTCTGTCTCTACCCCTGCTGTATCCTGGACTGGGGGGCGGCAGGAACCTGCAGCGACACGGATATAGCATATCATTTGAGTTCTTAATTGCAAGAGGGCTAATTGCAGACAGACATTGACAAGAATAATGAGTGCAGAATGTAGTGATATAAAACTATATGCTAACATGAAGTTCTACGAGAGCATGGCCCTTGGTTAAAGTGACACTCTACTTGAAATTCATTGGTCTGCATAGGATTGGTCAAACAAGTCTTAGACATTGATTAAAACACCCCATTAACAGTAATTGAACAGAGGGAGAGAGTAAAATTTCAGTACTGTAATGACAGAAAAAGAACAGTAAATAGAGGCATAGTTACTTACCAGTAATATAATCAGTAAAACAGTAAAAGATTATTTACTGAAAATTTACTGAAATTTTACTATTAGTAGTTCATAAGTACTTAACAGTAAATTTTCAGTACTGATAGTTTGCAAAGGGTATGACACGGTGAGGTACCAGCTGTCTGCTCACCTCTGGTTGTTGTCCTTTTCCCTGGGTCCGGACCAGTGTCCCCCACGCATGCCCCGCCCCCCACCACCGCCACCGCGCCCGAGACGACCCCAGCCTTCACGACCTGGGCAACACGAGAGTCAATGGATAGTTTGGGTGGGACAGTTCAAAAGAATGAAAAATATATTCACAGGCAATACAGCTACGGTCTCAATGTCACAAAATACATCACGTAGTTACTACCAGTTGATTGATACAGATAAAGGTATACTTGTCACTCACATGTCTTTGTGAGAGTCTCACAATTCATAACTTTCTTTTTCCTCCATAAATTTTTTCGTACAATTGTCGGTGATGTGTACGGTGTATACATGTATCTCTGAAGCTGAAGCCAGACCCTTCACAGTTGGTATTGATAGTATCATAGTCTACTATTTACACGTACCTTAGAACTGTAGGTAACTATCATAAAGTGTTACGTCGATAAAGGTTAGACATCCAGGTAATAAGATATGCCAAAAAGCAGTTACTCTAGCAACTGGATATGATTTTGGAAACGGTCAGACGTTTCAGCTAGTATCCACTAGCTTTCGTTAGTGACTGAGAAACCAGAGGAGAAATGCAGGTTTATAAGCACAAACTATCACAGTGTTAGTACACGTATGTATTCAGCAAACCATGTAGGACATATCCCTTACCTCTGTATCCCCCTGGTGATCCAGGTGGGCCTGGTGGTCTGCTGTCATGTCTGGAACACACACAGGAAATGGAGTTAAGAAAGGAAAGAATACCACTTTCTGTACATCTTATCCTATCCTGGCTCAACTCAGGGCTCTAGCCAGCACCTTTTTTCCCATCAATTGCAGAAACTTTTTGGCGTGTGATGGAAACTTTTTAAAAAAATCCATTGACCTTGATGGACAAAACAGACAAAAATCTTGGGGAAAAAATCCAACAACCACTTTCAACTCCATTATTTGCCTCTCAAAATGTGGGAAGTTGCCTTTTAAAGGCTTGAAAATGCAAAATTTGCAGCCATTACCCCCCCCCCCTCCCAGCTTGTGAGCACTCTCCCCCCAGGTCCGATCATGAACCTGGGCTGACGGAAAAAAAATTGAACTCATATTGTATGAGCACGTCGGCAGAACGTACTGCACCTGCGCGAAACCCGTAGTGTATTATACATAGCACTTTGGTAGAACGTCTCATATAAGGTCGTACTAGCGCATATAAGGTTAACATCCCATCTGTAGTTTCCCAATGTTATGTTGGAAAAGATATCCTCTGCAACAGGCAAAATTCCAATGCAACCTTTACCAAAAATCCACCGAAAAGCGTGAAAATGTGGGGTTCTGCGCAGGCCGACGTGCTTATTGTATGCATCAGATCTGTATCATGGTAACACTCATTGCACACAGAAGGATAGCTAGCATCAGCTGATGTACTTACCCCCTGCCAAAGCCCCTGTGTCCGAACCCCCCGTGCTGTTGAGGGGGGTCCCTGCCTCCCCACTGGTTCCCCCTCGACTGTACGTTCCCCATGCTTGGCACTCCTGATCGAGGAACAAAAAAAAAAAAACATGGTAAGATACAGTTGTACAGTGTACTCTTCTAACTTCTGTAGTCACCTGTTTGCCTCAACCAGGTAAACAGGTTTACCTTTACCTTTCTGTTTACAGAAAGGTCTCTGAGTCTGAAGGCCAGGTTCCAAGAACATACACGGCCAAGCTAGGCCAGTTCAGAAGTGTCACAACACATCCACATAGAGTCACCCAGACACTTTGTTTCACTTGACACTGTAAGGATTTTGGATGCTGAACAAGGTTATTTTCTGAGGGGGGTGAAGGAGGATACTAGTATATACATCAGGGCCCATCACCAGTTACCTTTGACCCAGTGTTGACGTCACACTTCAAAGAAGCCACATGACAAGCCGCACTGGGTCAGTCTACTGAGGAAGACCAGAGTGACTGGTTGAAAGCTCTAGCTGAGAGAACTTTTTGTGTTAGATCTAAAGTTTTAACCCTAAACACCTGTTTACCTCACTTTCCATCCTATACAATACACAATCCCCTATTCCATGTACAATGTATAACACATCGCTGACTAATGCTGCAGCTATAGACCATAGCCTATATTCAATCCTTGAAGGAACACTCTCCCCAACATGATGCTTCTGGTGTTGTTTTCCTTTTTTTTTTTGATTAAAAAATTGCAGAAAGTTGACAGACTGAAAACAGTACAGATGAGACAATTTCAAGGTGCCACCTGACAAAATTTTAAACCCTGTTTCGTCTACAAACACCCCGAGGTGTGAAACACTCTGTACAAAGCGTAGAGATGATTCATCATCATTCTGCAGATTTTTCTGCTGACAGGGTGTGCTGTGTTGGATTAGGACGAACACTTAGCACGCACAATATACCACAGGCTGGGCTTAAACAGGAGATGCATTGGATACTGCATGACACTCACACGAGACAAGCATCCCGAAATCAGTCACAAATAAAATGCTGTTCAGTAAGGCCAGACCAATTAAATTTGTTGGTTTTCAAATTCGCCTCTTCATTTTTTTCTGATTTGACAAAAAAAAAAAAGAAAAAGATTCTGGTTCTGAATCCAAAAATGTTGAACATCTTTTTGCCCCAACCATTGAGGAAAGTCCTTTTCTTCCTCGTTGTTACAGTTTTTCCATCTATCAATGCAGTGGTTTGATTATAAGTTCAAAATTCAATGTCCAAATATTAACCTAGCCTTTTGTGTTGACTTCATGGCTCCTATCGTACCATTAGGTATAGTAGGATGCCTAGACCTGTTTTTATTTTTTCTTTCGCCCTGTCCCTTCATATTTTTTCTGAAAATATCCAAGAACCAACAAATTAAATTTGTGTGGCCTAGGCTTAGAAATTTACTTCTGAAGTGTTTCCCCTGAATAGAAACTAGGTTCCATACTTTAAGTGCTGTCATTAATTTCCTCCCTTGACTCTGATTCAAGAACATATGACAGGCATGGTGCTGCCTCGGCTGACGTTAGACTATAAGGATCACCAGAGAAGAATACTACCAAATCCTAGATGAGCCGTTGATGGGATATAAAGCCGAGGGATCTCTCATAGGTAGTGCATAAGACTTTCCATAACTGCAACTTTGTGTAGTACACCCTATAGGAGACCACAGTGGAACGTCATCAGTAAAAGATGAATTAAGGGTTTATATATCCGCTCTTATACAAAGCTCACTTTTATTACTGTGATACAACAATGGGAAACGGTAGTAAAAAAATCCGAAGATAGATGCCGTCCTGCATGCTGAACAAGATTTTTAATGGGAATATGCGGGCTACTAAATGTACATTGTACATTGTCAATACTAGACAAATACATTGTAACTTACTGTTGAGAAAAGTGCGTACAGTATTCCCAGAACTTTGAACTATAGAAACTTGGGAAACGGTAGTAAAAAAATCCAAAGATAGATGCCTTCCTGCTGAACAAAATTTTTAATGGGCGTATGCGGGCTACTACATTGTACATTGTCTGAATACTAGACAAATAACTTACTGTTGAGAAAAGTGCGTACAGTATTCCCAGAACTTTGAACTATAGAAACTTTGACAAGACAGTATTTCAACCGATACAACAATGAGAAAAGGTAGTAAAAAATCCAAAGATAAATGCCTTCCTGCTGAACAAGATCTTTAATAGGAGTATGCGGGCTACTACATTGTACATTGTCAATACTAGACGAATAACTTACTGTTGAGAAAAGTGCGTACTGTAACAGTATTCCCATAACTTTAAACTTTGACAAGACAGGTAATCTATGACTGTGTCAATGCATATCTCAGGCCCACCCGGGTCTCCGATCGGATTTAGCTCCACTTTCCGCTTCCTATGAAGAAATATCATCCCACAGTACAGCTCATTGAATCTTGTCTGCTGTACTACAAATCTTAATCTCCTAGCTTCTGTAATGGGGTGCCAGAGTATACTGTGCAATTTTACGGAATACAGCGCAATTTTACGGAATACAGCGCAATTTTACAGAATACAGTGCAATTTTACGGAATACAGTGCAATTTTACGGAATACAGTGCTATTTTACAGAATACAGTGCAATTTTACGGATAACAGTACAATGGTATTAGTATACAGTGCAATTTTATGGAATACAGTGCAATCATATTTAGTATACAGTGCAATTTTACTAATATACAGTGCTGTATACTAATACGATTGCACTGTATACTTAGTCTAGTAAAATTGTACTGTATTCCATAAAATTGCACTGTATTCTGTAAAATTACACTGTACACTCTGGCACCCCTGTGTAATAGTTTTGGGAATCCATCTACATTTGTACTGTATGTATGAGACCCTGAAACTTTAATAAGAAGAGGAAGCAGCCTATATCTACTTGATTCACTGCAATGTCTCCTATTGAACTTTTTCTTGGAAAGCCCCAAGCTATACTCATCGTAAATGTAACCGAGGAATGACTTTTTCCAAAGTTACAAGGAAAAAAGCTGTACGGTGCAGTAGTTGAATGGTTTAAGCAATCACAATCAAGCCATTGGTGTTCTGTCTCCTGACTTGAATACTTACATGTAGGCCACACTAATTTATTTTGTTGATTCCCAGATTTTTTCAAAAAAAATATGAAGCAACAGGGCGGAAAAAAACAGGTCTAGGCATCCTATTATAGTCCCAAATGCTACGATAGGAGCCGTGAAGTCAACACAAAAGGCTGGGTTACTATTCAAACAATGAATTTTGAAACCACTGCATTGAATCCATTGATAGATAGAAAAACTGTAACAACTAGGAAGAAAAGGACTTTCCTGAACTGTTTGGGGCAAAATATGAGCATATCAGAGTTGATTGAGAACCAGAATCTTTTTTTTTTTTTTTGCAAATCAGAAAAGAAATGAAGAGGAAAATCCGAGAACCAACAAATTAAATTGCTATAGCCTTTGTAGGAGTTTTATGCGATGCTTCAGAGTACTAGGTGTTCAACCATCAGTCTCACAATCGTGGAAAGCCATACCTCGAGCAAGTTAAAAACTCACTGCATTTATCGACAAGAGAACTGATACATCCCACCATGCAATGGCCTAAACCTAAGCTGGTATCAACTGTTGCCATCTCACAGGCAAGCTCTTCGTAATAGCTTCTAGCTAGTCATATCAGACAGCTTTGGATGCATATTAGGTAAACCGTTCAGATAGTAAAAGCCAGAAGCTATTCCATTGACTTGTAAGATTGGCAATGTAGGCTTTAGTGTCTAACGGGGACAATTCTATTATGCCGAGGTAGCACTTTGTGCCACAGAAGGAACCGACACAATTTGCAAGATTCGGTACCGATAAAACTACCAGTCTGTCTCTCAAACATGCATGGAACAAGAAAGCGAGCCAAATATTTCATACATTTGCAGCAGAGGCTTTCTGTTATCAAGTCAAGTCAGGCTTCTATATCCTTGTTATCTGAGTCTGTAAGCCAGAACAAGGATAACAGCTCGTGGAGAACCACACCAGCTTTGTAGGCACACGGCAGCAGCTGGCTACATGACCATATTACATACCAACTGACTTAACGCATCTAAACTTTGAAGTCCCCTATCATGCCCGTAGCCAGGATTTTGAATGGGGGGATTCTTCCCACTGCTTTAAGGACCCGCAAGTGCCGAAGGCAGGGTATGCTCCCCTGGGAAATTTTGAAAATTGAACCTTCTGAAAAGGCATTTCTTGAATTTTTTAGAGGATTTCAAACTTTTAAGAAAAAATCAGAGATAAGTTTTTTCAATGACAAAGTGAGTTGTTTTCCTACGATTCCAGCCTAGCTGGTGACATGAATCAGTCCATCTTTTAAAGAAAAATCTTGGACCTTTACTTTTTTTAGATAAAAAGTAGACCAAAAAGTAGTAGGAGTTGTGGGGAGGTTTGTCTGAACCCCCCGAACCCCCCCTGACTACAGGCATGCCTATGGTATTTGATGATAAGAGTCTCCATTCTGTGATAGTCCACGGGAAAAACAACAACATTCAAGTTAGTCAATATATATTATACTGAGCAATTCTGGCTGTATTACCTCCATTCTGCATATGTGCCATCCAGGTTATGGGGCCAGTAAAGCAATCTTTATGCATTTTTAACAATCTAGACAAACCCACAGTTACCACTGCAGTAAATTCTAATGGATTGTCTGCTTTGAAATGAGTGTTTGGGGAATACTGTACATGTAAGTCTGTTAAATATTTGCTGCTGTTTCATGTTTGTGGTTTTCGCGGCGAATCGTCATTGCTTCAAGCATAAAAACGTCACAACAGGAACAAATTTCCTGTTGACAATCATGAGTAAATGCACTCTTTGTACACTACGAACACCTTATTTCTTGCAAAATTAAGTCCTATTGGACATAAATGAATTCAGGCCACACCAATTTAATTTGTTGGTTCTCGGATTCCCCTCTTCATTTTTTTCTGATTTGCAAAAAAGAAAAAAAGATTCTGGTTCTGAATGAACTAGAATATGCTCATATTTTGCGTCCAACAGTTAGGGAAAGTCCTTTTCTTTCTACTTGTTACAGTTTTTCCATCTATTAATGCAGTGGTTTGATTAAAAGTTCAAAATTCATTAAATATTAACCCAAACTTTTATGTTGACTTCATATGGCTCCTATCGAAGCATTTGGGGCTATAATAGGATGCCTAGATCTAGACCTGTTTTTTTTCGCCCTGTCCCTTCATATTTTTTTTCTGAAAAAATCTGAGAACCAACAAATTAAATTGGCGTGGCCTTACTGTTACAGTAGTTCTGTCCTACTTTTCTGAAAATGGTCTAGTTTCAAGACCGCCTTATCTCTGAGATTTACCACCTCTGGTGGTTTGAAACCTTGATGTGCGTGTTGGGTACAGGAGAAGAGAAATCGATGGACTACCAAACGATGGTATCTCTCACAGCGCCAGTCCCCAAACAACCCTCCTATTGGTTCTTTCAACCCCCAACGGTCACAGAAAACCCATTTAGGGTTTGAGTGGCCGCAGAACAAGATAAAATCAATGTCGTCTGGTCCATGATTAGGTTCACGAGCGGCTCCCCTATCGTGGATAATTGGACAGGAGTAGAGTTGTAGAGAATATCACTTTGGAAATTTGTCCCCAGGCAGTCTGTGTTCTGGGGTAATGTGACGTAACGGGTAGGTTGTTCAGCTCAGACCCAAGAGGTCCCGGGTTCGAATCCTGCCCGATGCCACCGATCTTGTGCCACTTCACATGACTTTCCTCATTCCACATAGGTGTAAAATGGGTACCTGACTTTGGTTGGGGAGGTAAAAACACAGTGGAAGGAAAGGCCTAGACACAGTGGATTAACAAGCCACTGCTCCTAAGGCTTTAAATAAGGCTATGGGACTACCTTTACATTAAAGTTTACCTTTTACTCTGTATTCTACAACCACCTTGTAGAATACGCATAAAACTGATTTGACATATACATAGTATTACATGGAGCAATATTACAGGTAATAATGGGCTTGGATATCCCATTGACAAATACATTTTGAAGAGGAACTACTGCCTTTATACAATTCTTACAACATGAATTGCTTTGATGAACAGCAAACATGCAAGGACTGAATGTGCTTCATAGCACACTTGAACACAACAACAGGCAGACGTTTTCGAAACAAGCAAGTCAAATGTAAGAAAAAACAACAACATGCAGAACACTATAAGTCTTGGACACAAGAACAGACTAATGTTTTCCAACCAAAGGACCGTCAAAAGAAAGAAAGAAAATGACATGCTGTCTTGAACACAACAACAGACTGATGTTTTGGAACCAAGCAACTCAAAAGTTTTGAGATTCTGAAAAGAACATGCAGAAAAGAACACTTGGACGCAACAAAAGAGAACTGTTTTCCAATGAAGGAAGTCAAAAGAAAGTAGAAGAGAGCATGCAGAGAAAGGAGGCCAGCACTGAACTGAGCTTGCGCTTGGTGTCCTCGTGGTTTTGGTCCCGTGACGCCATCTCGTCCAGGTTGGGGAGGGACGACTGAACGTCCTGTACCACCTCCTTAACGGTGGGGTTTCCTGAGGGAGGAGACAGGAGGAATAATCACACAGACAAGAGCACACAGGACAGCAGAGGAGCAAACAGGTGTCTGTACATGGAAGTAGCATTTTAGCTGAAATAGTGCACAGAAGAACATCTAGCAAAGTAAGACAATGATATCCAGTCTGAGACATTAACAACTAGAGTTCCACGATCTCATACCTTCGCCAAATGATGTTAGCTTTTATGATTAAGAAATTATATATTAATCCCCCTAATTATGCAAATAGGATCCTCAATTGCATGAATTATATCTGTTGATCATATTCTCCACCAAAAGACAGTCTTATCTTAACAAAGAATGCCATGATGAAATTTTCTCATAAATTATGCAAATGAGGTCCTTATTTAAATAAGTTATGTTTAATTATGTTCACCTTAACTTAACTTTCAAACACCCCAAGTATAAAATTCCAGGCAGTTACCACTATGCAATTATAATATTTTCTCATTAATTATGCAAATTACGTCTTCATTTGCATAATCGATATCTGCCTGTGTTTCTCTCATTCTTGATAACATATGTCACAAGCTTGAACTTCCTATTATGGAATGCAGCTGATAAATAGAATTTCCTCATCAATTATGCAAATTACATCCATATTTGCATAATTGTAATATCATCATGTCAAGCATCACTCAAGCTACCTACATACCAAAAATCACGATGATCCATCCATCGGTTCTTGAGTTATCCCCCTTTAAACATTTGTCCATTAAACCCCCCTGCAGTTCTAGAGCAAGCAACTAGGGGGCCCAAACTCATGTCACTTTATCCCCAGCACAAGAGCTATCTACCATCTAAATTTCGTCACCCTAGCATGTCTGGATCATGAGATATCAAAACCGGAAGTTCTGCTGCAGTACCATGACAAGCCGCCAGGTGGCCCAAAATCTAATCATATTGAGGTCTCATCAAGACCTACCCACCTACCAAGTATCAAGACAATCCATCAAGACCTTCTCAAGTTATCGTGTTGACAGACACACACACACACACACACATACACGAACGCCCCTGAAAACATAACCTTCTTGGCGAAGGTAATAATGAATTAAAGACCTTTATTGTACATTTTTGCTCATTGTGAACTAAGTACAGGTCACGGCAAATAGCGATGGTAGACTAAAATATATCTATAGTAAAACTACATATGTACAGGTTCTGCTTCTTCTCGCTTCTTAAGACAGTTGTAAATGTAAGAACAGATGGAGCTTATATATGTAGCATGAGGATTATCTAGTTTCAGTAGGAACGTGAATTTTTCTTTTCTATCTAAAAATCTAAAACTAGGGAAATAAATTATTATTACGAGTATTAGCCAAAAAATACACACTATTTTATAAGTTAACACTTCTCATAAAACGTAAAACTTACTCTAAATAGAACTTAAAACAAAATATTAGACAATTGTTAGGCAGTTAAAGTAGAAAAGATGTGAATATGATCAAGAATCTTTTTTATCCACAAAAATGTGACGAGATGCAATATGAGATACCCATTCAATCTCTTCAATCAACTTTTTAGAATGCTATCATGAGGTTTTTAGTTATAGTCTGAGACATTTATCTTATAAGTTACCAGATTTCCCAAACTCAGTATCTCAGAGACTTAAGTACCGTATGATAACTTTTAAAGTAGTACCTGTGCAATGACATGCAGAGATAGCCTCCGTAGCAGGCTTATAGAACTGGGGGTTTGGTGGTCTTCGGCTGTTTTCTGATTAGCCCAGTTCTAGCCTCCGTAGCAGGCTTATAGAACTGGGGGTTTGGTGGTCTTCGGCTGTTTTCGGATTAACCCAGTTCTAAAAAAACGGGGGTAATTCAATTAGGTCGGCTATATTGTCTATGTGCAGTCAGAAAATAGCTCATAAAAGCTCCCAAAGACCCTGAAGACCCCCAAAACCCCCAGTTTTTGGAGGGCTCAGGCTAATATAGAGAGAATATAGAAAGAGTGTTACATGTACATATGACGGTCTACTTCATCCATAATGATACCAGCTTATTTTCAAGGTTCTCATTCATATTTCATTCAAAACATAGGACACATTGGCATGGTAATTGAAATGTGCCACTCAAATTCTCAACTGTGCCTGGAGTATTCTGAACCAATTGAGTGGAAATAATGCAGCAATTAACCACCATGTTCATTCTTCTGTCCCTAGAGCCCAACAAGGTACATTACAAACCTGACTCAATTAACTTACTGCTATAATTAAGCAAGGGAATGAATATATTATACATCATTTAAGTCCCCAGTTGAGTATCTTCATAACATTACTGGTAATGGGTAAAAACAATATAATTATAAACATAGTGTTCTCAACTTTTTCTTCATTAATTTTTCAACAAGATCTAGTAAGATATGGAAGGATTAAGCAAGGATTTCTACATGTATGTTAGAGCTAGATATAATGTTGGATATATACAATGTATAATATACATATAGGCACTTAAAGGGTAAGTCAGATCTTGAAAGATGGCACTTTTTGCTGGCTATGTTAGAGCTTGATATAATGTTAGATACGTATATTATGAGGCACTTAAAACAAGTGAAATCTTGGAGTGAAGTCCTAGTGCTATATGACATATGTTATATGCATTAGGCACTTTAAACTTACAGTAAGTCAAATCTTATAGCCTAAGAGTGAAGTCAAATCTTGGACTCAAGCCAAAAGAAAGCAAATTGTGCATACAAGCAAAAAATAAAGGAAACTTTTTCATCAATGCTACATAACTTTCTTAGCAGACTAGGCCACTTTTTCTCTCACCCATTCATGAATAATCTTTTTTGAGATCATCCTCTGGCCTCCAAGTTAGACACCCTTTCCCATAGACAAAATGTTGCCTCTCTATCCCTCTTTTACAGATATTTTCATGGTCACTGCTCTGTAGAACTCACCCAACTAGTTCCACCACTCAGAACTTTTAAGCATTCCACTAGGTTCTCCACTAGCTCACACAACTTCACCGTCCAAATTCCTTGTTCGAAATCTTTCTACAGTGACAGTTTCTTTCCCCGTACGGCCATGGAATTCCCTCCCTGACAAGTGTTTCCCACCAACCTACAATCTACAGGCTTTCAAATCAAATATTTACCGCCATCTCTTGACATAGCTTAGCCTATGTTTCTCATCTTTCTAGTTCAATGCCGAGAAGTGGTCGCATAGGCCTTGCATTGAACTACTCCATTTAAAAAAATCTATGTTGAGAAAAAACTTTATGAAACATGCACAAAAGACATGCAATTGTGGACATTCTGACAGTCCCATGCCACGACCCTACATTTATGTGACACACGGGATACAGCACCGATCTCTTCAGGGAGAAATTATAATGATAAAAGCTTGACTGGCTGGGAATGTTAAATAATTGGGCCATCACAGTATTATGCTTCATTTGCTTTATTAGTTTCGTGATGCGGGTCAACCCGAGATGTCGTTACTCTCAGTCGTGACTCGTGAAAGCGAATTCTCGGGTCCCCCGTCGAGGGACAGGCAACATATGCTCTATTGATCGGAGGGAAAGTGGAGACAATGTGCCGTGGCATTTACTGAGGGAAAATCGATGCGGAACCCTGCGTGACGCTTGTTTCACCGGATCCGGGTTGATGCAGGCCAATTACACGTTATAAGCTCTGTGTGCATTAGGGCGGGGATCGCTTCAATGGGGAAATGTGAGGACCTTACTCAGGACAAAGAACATGGGAGCACTTCCAGGGGTTTTTCTAAACAGGGGAATAAGGGCGCTGCTCCCTCATGTAACCAGCCAGCTTCCTCACATTAATTTTCAGATTAAACTCTAAGTTGCCTACGTACACACCATTTAGTCTTTCTTAAAATGATCTTATTCCAGTAAAGATGTAAAACCAAAACAACAATGTATTCTACATGTAGCATTACAAGCTGTGTTACTCCCTCGGTCGCTTCGCTCCCTTGCAATGCTTGCGATTTGCTCTCTCATGCTTAATTTTTCTAGAAAGACCTCTGTCAACTTTTACGCCATACAAACTTTGGTGGTATATGGATGATATAGTACTTGTCTCACCTACCACACTCCCATACACACACAAAATGTAGGTCAGTTGGATACATAATGAAGAATTACAATGATCTTAATCTGCATCCATGGAGAGAACTGTAACTTGTCAATATACTCGTTGCATGCTTTTGAGTAGATGGTGTTATATATTATAGCAACTTTTGTTTTTGCCCAATACTCAATAAATATAAGTGAATAAATAAAAAAAACCTCTGCCTTTGATAATAGCCTGTGTAAAAAAATTGCGTATCAGCACTCCTCCCAAAACATAAATACAGATGCTGCATTGAGGCTATGGCTAGACTTCAAATGGCAAAGGTACTAGTAATGCAGGCAAAGTAACTTTATCGCAATGTGTACAATGATATACTGACTAAGTGTGAGATAATGTGTTAACTTGCTATCTCATTCTACAATCCGGGTCAGTTAGAAACATAAATTGTATAATGACCCAGAAGTGTGCAATTATAATCCTTCCAAAGGAACTGGCAATTAGAACCTTGAAAAGAAATTCATACATAACTGCCTGGGGACAGGCATGAAGTATTGCAATGGCTGTAGATTGTCTTTATGTAGTGCTCAGTTAGGTCACTTCGAGTGTTCAAAAAAGTACATGTACTCTCTTTCTTAACATGTTGCATTAGGTCAGAGAGGCATGTGACAGCATCTAAATCACTCTACTCCACCAGATTAGACTTCACAAGGAAGCTGAAGGAAACTATCTGTAAAACTAGAAAGACAACATTTGCAAGGCAAATGAATAATGTTTACCTTCGCATATAGTCTGCTCTGTTAATTCTTACTCAAACACATTCATATATAGACAGGAGTCTAAATCCCTCCTGCTTTAAAATTGCAACATGATGTAACCCAACACTATCTACAATGGTAACAGATACAACATTGGTTCAGGTCATTGAGGTCACTGTTTGGAGAAGAAGAAGAGGAAGAAACTGAGCAAAATATGTTTTCCTTCGGTAAACATTTGTCAAAATTTTGACTTTACAAATAAATTTGTTTTGACTGCAAAATTCTGGGGAAAGTTGAAATAGTTGTGCACAGATTTATGGATTGTCGTGTTACTTTCATCCCAAATAAATCGGCCAATACAATATAAAGTGGGGCAGCACTAAAACATTCTTCCTATCTCTCCATCTGGTCCATTCAATGGGACAGACCTTTGAACTCAGGGCACCTCGGGCACACTTTTAAGTGCCTGATGAAGCTTACTGTTGTCACATTGCTAGTAGAAAATACATTTCTATGCAAATTTTCTTGCCAGGTCTGATGGTATCTGACACCTTGAAAGAGTTTCATCAATAATTTTTTCAGGTTGGTACATGTACATGTACAATGTACATCAGAAAAAAAATGAGGCAAATCCAAAAGCCAAAAAAAATTAAATCAGTATGGCCTTTATGAAAAATTTAAAAAGCTTCTTGAGTCAACAATTGATTTTTATTAAATTATCAATTAGCAATCACAAACCTGCTTCAAGGAGAAAAAACTGCAATGTACTAAATTATTTATTGCATAAGGGAAGAACTCAGACAATCCAAGAGAGGTTGGTACAATATGGGAAGTCTTCAATGCTGTAGTAGAACCAAACTTGACACAAAAAAAACAAGATAGCCTGACAGCCAAAAAAGCAGTTGTACAAATAGCTTAACTACATGTATATTCACATCTCTACGATACTTCATCATGTAGTACATAATGTACAAAATGTACCTTTGATCATCAAACGGCTTTCCTGAGCTTTCATGTGCTGTCTAGGATAATTTTAGAACCTGGATATGAAAGGTTTCAGACTTTGTTGAAGGTGCCCCCAGGGTGGCCTACTCATTGATGGATCACATCCTGACTGACTTCAAATGGTGACTCAAATGGACCTTCATGATGGATGGGTTCCGGGCTATAATGTCCAACATAAGCATGTGATTTGTTCAAAAGAGATCCAGGAGAACAAAAAAAGGACGTTTTGGATGCTTCTTTTACTTTCTGATGGAAATGATTTAAAGCCTCTTTCCTAGTACCATATCACTAAATACTATAAGTACTTGTACATGTACATGTATGTATGATGGCTTCACCACTATGTGGTGAAGACATATTGTTTTTCCTCATGTTTCTTCTTCTCCTCCTTCTCCTGCCATTTCTTTAAATTGATTCAACTCCTTCCTTTTTCGGCCAAATAACATAAAATTTGGCATGAAGGTAGAATAAGCAAATATACCCATTTTCATTTTTGTGATACAGGCAATAATTTACATGTACATGTACATGTAGGGGATAGCTATCCAATTGTTGTCACTTCATATTATAATTATATCAATGTACAGAGTGGTGAAGCCATCCGCTACATTTGCTCCAAAGCAAATAAATGTCAGCCTTTCTAGCGTATGCCTGCATTTACAGTACTTCGTGGTACAATCTAGCAACGTAAAAGTTCAGGACACATATTCACGTATCATATACTGCAGATCATCAACTGTCAATCAAAATTTCTAGATGTCTGACTTGGCATGAACTACAATTATTAGGGATTTAGTATAAAAGCTCAAGTCTGTTTTGGTAAGTGGCATGCATTACTGAAGATTTCCAAGAAAATCTGATACACAACCACCGTTCTATGTTACTGTAAACGTTAACTGTTATTATTGGACAAAAATTAGATTGACTTTGCCTTTACCACTTCCCAGACACATCCCTCAAACAAATATTAATCAAATTGTCTGTGCCGGTCAAATCTTAATAACATTCTACACAGCTTTCCCTAAAGTTATATTTCCTTATTACAAAGATGATGGAGCAGGATTGTGATCACCCCAGTAAACTATTAGATTAAGGTAGAAAAGTTCTGACCATTATAAGAATGGTTATTCTCAAATTATAAGGGCTGGAGGAAAGAAATACGATATCCTAAGGAAACGGCTTTCTTATCACATGAGTATTGCAAGAAGCATTATTTTTCTTCATCCCTAAAATCACATTAAAGTTCTATACTCAGAACGACTTATGTCTTGTTTCCCAACTGTACTTTCATCAAAGTTTTAAATGGATTTCCAGAGGAAAAAGTAATCTGCAGAAATCACGTTACGAAGTGAACCCTTAGATGGACGCCGTACATTTGATATGACAAGCCATTACAAACGCAATGTACAGATTTGTGTGAGATTGCTCTGCACCTAGTTTTTTACCAGTAATATTTATAAAGAGAGAATACATAGCTATACGAGTTGGTAAAATTAGATCTGTAGATTACTTTCCCAGTGCATGGTGAAAATTGGATTCCAGAAGGAAACTACCAGTACTACAAATGTCATGGGTTGTCACTGATGAGAAATGGTTGTAACTGTACAGTCTTCAAGATTGAGGTCACTTGAAAAGGAAAGTTGCCTTATGAGTAACTCAAGTTTTTTGGCGACATCTCAGGGAGGAGCCTAATGGTACGGTATTGTGTGCAGTTTGCAAGAATTCTAGGAATTGTACAGGAATTTTGTCAACAGGCATGGAATGTCCACAGGAATGTCTCCCAGCTCTTTGTTGACATGCCCACATTCCTGGAAACCCTTGGAAAAACCTGTTTGCCCCGGATGCCCTACATGTACTTTCTGTGACCCCGGGGATTGTTCACTATACACTCTGGGGAGGGTAGAGTACCAAGGCTTCCTCAAAATCATGACATCATGGCAGTGCCATGCAAACAATAACCCCAACAGCAACCACCGTTGCCATGGCAATGTATGTTTTCATTGCCAGTCTTGTTTAAGTTTACATTTAAGACTCAACTAGTAGTAATATATACTAGTGATAATATATAACTCTCCATCTGGTTTTTCGTCAGACTCTGTTGTTCCTGTAATTCATATTAAGACTTTCATAATTATAGTCTTTTGTTGAGCACTTTAGAGAGCAAAATATATATTTCATGCTATAAATAAATTCAATTTCACAACCACACTAGGCCACCACACTGCATGTAGGTCGCCACACAAGGTGGCCACAATTGCATTAGCGTCTGTAGGGATGTCAACCATGAAGTTTACTTGCAGTGACCTTAAGTCTGTCTTCAAATCTCCAGTTCATTCACACTATAGATATTGAACATTAGTGTAAGGCAGCACAGATAGAGACAGAGGCACACAATAGAGAATAGCACACAAAACAGCGGCAAGTGCAAAGAATGAGTGATTGTGTTACCTTCAGCCGACCGTGGTCCTTTTCATCACACAGATGTGACAGCACAGGTACAAACACACACAAAACAACACACATGGAGAGACTTGAACATTTGTACATGTCACGCCTATGGTTCTTAGATGAGTCTCATTTTAGCATTTGCCAAAACAAGAGCAACAAGCTAGGATAATGATTCTCATTTTTGAATCACTCTCATCATATTTCTTGGTAGCAGTTACAAACATTTTGGGATGAAACTTGTTTTAATATTCTGTTTTGTGTTGTGTTGCAGAAACCGTATATTCTTTCTGCTGTTTGAGCTACATGTAACATCTATGAACCATGGCATGGAACTGGTGTATAGACAATAAGATTGTAATGTTGGATGGGTGAACATTTCAGTTTGTTAGTCTTGTGAAAATGAAGTGAAATGGTGAAAGAGATATTTTCAAAACAGATTAAGGCATATCCAAGATTAAGCAAACTATCAGAAAATTCTTTTAAAAACAATTCATGATGTTGGCTAAAGAGAAAACATGTTGTTAGAACACTGAACATTGGGGTGATTTACAGCCTGTATCAGTTCATGTAATCTCTGCGTCTGTCAGCAGATCTAGCCTGAGATTGCACAATTCCCAAGACAGACATACAATGTAGTACAAGTACCAACAGGTGGAATGCATTCCTGTATGCACATTTGTTTCAAACAGTAATTTATCACTGCGCCTTAGTACTTAAGATACACTTCAACATATCATGCACATCATTGAGACATAACATACGAGAACATGGGAGCTAGAACAGCATGTAATATGAAGGAGGATAGAAGTCAGGTAAGTAGTGGATAGTTTAAGACTTAGATGTGATAGAGCCTACTGGTATGTAGGACACATAAAGGCACATATGAAAAATGCTGGGACTAACTTTCTTCCTGCCCATAAATTCTAGTGAGCTTCCAGAGACGTACAAGCATTGTAACAGAGTTTCTCCATATATTTGAAGTCTCATGTCTTCAGTATCATAACGTTATTGAAATTTAGGATGGAAAATTTGTGTTTTTTCAACAGCATAATATCATGATGGTTTAAATGCTATAGTCTGTCACACACAAGCCAACTTGGCTCAACTTAAAGAACATGGCAGTTGGCTGATTCAGGTTATGTGGGAAGGTGAACATCCCCATATGAGGATGAAGGTAGTTGATGGTCCACCAACAATGATCCTTTTCTGTACCAAGACAACTGAATTTTGCATGTCATTGACATACATGAATGCATGAAATCCCTCAGTTTCCTAGGCACATGACAATCGCACAACATAGGCCCTAAAGGACTACATGTAGGTTTATGAGATTCAATCTGTCAGCAGAAGAAACTTCAAGTTCAGCACCAAGGACAGGTTACAGGGCTCGAAATTAAAACTGGTCCAATGGCCACTGACCACTAAAATTTAGGCTGGGACAACTAAAAAGACACTTTGGGACATTTTTGGGACAATAAAAAAATAACCAACATCAGAATGTCAGCCCTTCTTTTGTCTATCAGGCATATGTCCCGATTTTAGGATCCGGAAAAGTCCCCCAAATTTCCTGTCTACTCTGCAATTAAAGTTTGCCTGGGAATAAATATAAGTAAAATAAAGTTAACTTCCAGTTGAAGCATACAATACTTCCCCAAAAAAAACAGCTTGGGACAGTTCATCCTTACTTCAGGACAATTGAAATTTATTTTGGGACAATTTGATTTCAAGGCCTGATGTATGCATGAAATCCCTCAGTTTGCTAGTCACACGACAGTTACATGACATACATGTATGTGATTAGGCCCCAAAGGACAATCTGTCAGCAGAAGAAACTTCAAGTTCAGCACCAAGGACAGGTATGACTCCTCCAAGCATTAGATCAAGTCAAACTTTTTAGAATACGATGCTCAGAGGTGGGTGAAAGTAAGATCTAGAAAAGTCATGATGTTTGCTGAAAATAATGCATAGTCCAAGCTTTAGGCCACACCAATTTAATTTGTTGGTTCTCAGTTTTTTTCAGAAAAAATTGGAAGTGACAGGGCAAAAAAAAGGAGCCATTAAGTCAACACAAAAGGCTGGGCTAAAATTTAAACAATGAATTTTGAACTTTTACTCAAACCATTGCATTGATCATAGATGGAAAAACTGTAACATCTAGGAAGAAAAGGACTTTCCTCAACTTTTGGGGGCAAAATATGAGCATTTTTGAGTTCATTCAGAACCAGAATCTTTTTTTTTTTGTAAATCAGAAAAAAATGAAGAAGTGAATCCGAGAACCAACAAATTAAATTGGTGTGGCCTTATAATAGCTATAATTTGACTTCAAAGGAACTTTTAAATGAATGCTACTTGGTCCTTCCTGCCATGCATACAGACAGGTCAGCATTCTTGCTGACGGATGTTATGTGGGAAAATGCCAGTAGTACAGGCTGCCAAAATATTATAAAACATCACCACATGTATGGAAAAAGTACATGAAGCAGTCTATATTCCAACAGCTGGGGGCATGCCAAAACATCACAATTTAAAACTTGGCTGGGGTTGCAAAAAAGCAGAAAGGGTGCTGAACCATCGAATTTCATAACCTGACCTGTTGTTGTACAAATGTAAGGCCACACCAATTTAATTTGTTGGTTCTCGGATTTTTCCCAAAAAAATATGAAGCGACAGGCTAGGGCGAAAAAAATTAAAATAAAACAGGTCTAGGCATTCTATCATAGCCCCAAAATGCAACGATAGGAGCCATGAAGTCAACACAAAATGCTGGGTTGATTTTTAAACAATGAATTTTGAACTTTTACTCGAAAACACTGCATTGAGAGACTGTAACAACTAAAAGCTGTAACAACTAGGAAGAAAAGGACTTTCCTCAACAGTTGGGGGCAAAATGTAAGCATTTTTGAGCTGATTCAGAACCAGAATCTTATTTTTTGGCAAATCAGAAAAAAAAAATAGGTGAATCAGAGAACCAACAAATTAAATTGGTGTGGCCTAAGTTGTGCATGCTTTCTTGGCTCTATCTATTCTGTGCTCTGTAGAATGAAACACAGGACACCAAGAGCAAAACCAATAAGAAGAGATGCCTTTTCCGTATGCATGACAAAACGTTGCCATTTGTGATACCGAGTGCAGGAAATCCCCTGGAGACTTTGTCATAAACTCTTCATCTTCTGGAATGGAGACATACATTGTACAATGAATCACTGCATGTCTCCAGTCCAAAGTTGTTAGGTTGCCTGTTAGGTAATAATAGTCCTAGTCCATCATCACCAAACAAAAAAACACTTTTGAGGTTCCAAATCTGTTTTTGTAATGTCCATTTACTGAAAATCCATTGAATCACTGCATGTCTCCAGTCCAAGGTTATTATTTAGGTAATAGTCCTAGTCCATCATCAACAGACAAAAAACACTTTTGAGGTTCCAAATCTGTTTTTGTGATGTCCATTTACTGAAAATCTATTGGATTCAAAATCAACCATGTCGGCACTGAAATACACTTTTCTCATCATTACGATGTTTTTTCCAGGTTGCCTGTTAGGTAATAGTCCTAGTCCATCATCACCAAACAGAAAAACACTTTTGAGGTTCCAAATGAAATCTGTTTTTTGTAATGTCCATTTACTGAAAATCCATTGGATTCCAAATTAACCATGTCGGAAGTGAAATACACTTTTTTCTTACAATGTTTGTTCCAGGTTGCCTGTTAGGTAATAGTCCTAGTCCATCATCACCAAACAAAAAACACTTTTGAGGTTCCAAATCTGTTTTTTGTAATGTCCATTTACTGAAAATCTATTGGATTCCAAATCAACCATGTCGGCAGTGAAATACACTTTTCTCATCTTACGTTGTTTGTTCCAGGTTGCCTGTTAGGTAATAGTCCTAGTCCATCATCACCAAACAAAAAACACTTTTGAGGTTCCAAATCTGTTTTTTGTAATGTCCATTTACTGAAAATCCATTGGATTCCAAATCAACCTTGTCGGCAGTGAAATACACTTTTCTCATCTTACGATGTTTGTTCCAGGTTGCCTGTTAGGTAATAGTCCTTGTCCATCATCACCAAACAAAAAACACTTTTGAGGTTCCAAATCTGTTTTTTGTAATGTCCATTTGCCGAAAATCTATTGGATTCCAAATCAACCATGTCTGCAGTGAAATACACTTTTCTCTTACGATGTTTGTTCCAGAGTAGCAGAAGCAACCTTGGCCTTCTGAAGGTATCTTACATTAAAAACATCTTCAGGAAGTCTCTGGACAACTTGATAGAAAGTTTTTACCTTAGTATTTTGAACTGCTATCTCTTATAAGATGGGAAGGGGGCCAAGCCAATGGTATTCTTGATAAGTCAAGGCAAAACCATTTTGACTGGTGCTTGTGAATTTGCCAAAATACGCTGCAATAATTGGAAACCCAATTTTCTTCCAGGGAGCAATTGTTCAATTTAGATTTCACCTTGCATTTTGATATTTCTCAAATTCAGGCTGCATTATTTGATTGAAAATGTATCAAAAATAAAAGTGCAAGTGGCAGGTATTTCTTAAAACATAATTATAGATCATCTTTCAAACATAAGCATGAGCAATAATCTACCCTTTGATATGGTTATTATAGTGGAAGACAAATATCCCTGTATATCTTCCTATAGCAAGTAAGCATTTTGTCTGGTCCTTTATTTTACATTAATTTTTCAAATTTCTTCAGGCTGCAATATATGATTATAACATACATGTAGTTAAATCTTTGCTCTAAATTGCATAAAAATCAAACCTCAAATACATGTACATTATAAACTGAAATTCATGTACATTATTTAAGTTTTCCATCAAATATCAGGTAAGCAAGGCTTGAAGCATGTGCATTAATTTTGTCAGGTGCTAATATCTAATCAAATGATTAAGCACAGAGTGCATTCTGCCTTACAGCTTTACAACTTGAGGCATACTCTTATGTAACTAACACCAGGGATCAGTATCAAATATGCAACGTTACTGTTTTACAAAGTCCTCGGGCAACAGTGTCAAATCAAATTATCTCAGATTGGAACTAATATTTCTCCCCCCCCTTGACTTCAGCATGACTTGGGGGATTCTTTACACGTTGGGCACAGGGTGGTATCGATTTTAATAATCAGCCGACGGATTCCCCTCACAGAGATGTTCTGTACTTGCGCTAATAACCGATCATGTCGTCTTCCGATATACGGAAAGCCTTTCCGTTAACGTCCGCTCCCCCGGTCATTGGAAAACCCATTTCTTTAGTTGCCGATGCCTAAAAATGGGCAACTCAATCATTTGGCTGACCGGAAAGCTACGAGTTATGTTCCGTCTACATCACACGGATGCAAGTTTGCGTAGAAATGATCTTGGTCTTTTCAAAGAGAAAGCTATGGCCCAAATCCAATGTGTTCTTGATAATCTGCCAACGATTTGCTGGATTGTTTGTGTTCGAGTCATGCGTGGAATATGCAGCCTAGGGTGAGGTACAATGTAGCACTGTGCAGTAAGCTTTGCCCATTCGGAGAGAGATGTAAGAATTTGTCAGGATTTTGTTGGCAAACTTGCCTACGGCAAACATAGCTTGTGAGAAAAACTCTGATTTCATCTCTGAATAGATAGCCTGTGGTATACATTTTGCAGAAATCACAGGGAATTGGAAGGTGCCTATGAAAGTGATATGCCTGCTTGTGAGTCACAATTGAAAGTAGTGTAGACGCTGAAGTACCTTTCATTACATGTGTAAGTATCAGAAGTTAAGCACCAAGGACAGGTATGACTTCTCCAAGCATTGGATCAAGTCAAACTTGTCAGAATAAGATGCTCAGAGGTGGGTGAAAGTAAGATCTAGAAAAGCCATGTTTGCTGAAAATAATGCATAGTCCAAGCTTTATCAAAGCTATTGGAAAGTCCACACCAATTAAATTTGTTGGTTCTCAGATTTTTTCAGAAAAAATATGAAGCGACAGGGCAAAAAAATATCAGATAAGAAGGTACTGTAAGTATCAGAATCGTGAACTTGAAACGACTCTCTATGATCCATCCTCTTAAACTGTGCTGCAACAAGTTGTTGGAAAAGAAATTTGAACAGAGTTGCAGTTTTGGTTGATTTTTTTTTCAAGAATAGATCATGTCGTTTCTGACCTGTTTTATGTACGAGCATGTTGTAAGGGAATGAAATGGGCTCAAATTAGTTTGGGAGAAAGGTAGACAGTCATCAATTTTCCACAGTGTTATGTTTTTTTAATGGTATCTGCAGAGGGGTAGTTGATAAGAAACTCTTTGTAGTGTAAAAAGATGGAAGGGGTGTGCGGGTGTGAACACATTTGTTATAGGAAAGTGGCTCTCAAGGGAAACATTATACATTTATCTGTAATGGCCTCTAGCTTCATTGTTTTAGCAGGGAAACAAGTTAGACTACGCTCAGGCCAAGGTACCCTTATATGCAGCTTGTAACAAAACTCAATTGAGGTTAAAAATAATATTCAAAATCCTTGCTAAAAAGTTATCGACTTCTTATTGAAACATTATCCAAACACTGTTTAGGTCACACTAATTCAATTTGTTGGTTCTCAGATTTTTTCAGAAAAAATATAAAGCGACAGGGCAAAAAATAAAAACAGGTCTAGGCATCCTATTCTTTATAGCCCCAAATGCTTCGATAGGAGTCATGAAGTCCACAAAAAAGGCTGGGTTGAAATTTAAACAATGAATTTTAAACTTTAATCAAACCACTGCATTAATAGATGGAAAAACTGTAACAACTATAGGAAGAAAAGGACTTTCCTCAACTGTTGGGGGCAAAATATCAGCATTTTGATTCAGAACCAGAATCTCTTTTTTTTTTGCAAGTCAGAAAAACATGAAGAGGAGAATCCAAGAACCAACACATTAAATTGGTGTGGCCTTATGATCATGTTGTTTTCTTATACTTATACCAGCAGCCTAGACATGCTCATCAAGTCTACCTAGCTGTCATAAAATGACACATAATGTATAAGGCAGTTGAGGTGAATGCCAAAATCTTATCCTACAAAAATGAATGTTAAGACTTAGAAGTGTGACTTATTCTCTTTTTCCAATGATACTCCAGAATAACAATCATACAATGCATGCATGGTTTCTTATTGGAAAAAATGGAAATCAATGATTTAAAATAAGTGTCGGCTGTTTTGTTTTGTACATGTAGTGGCATTAAAGCAACTTGTCAAAATACCTAATCCTAACAGTACATCACAATAAATTAGACTTGCTAATTAAACAAATGAGACCAAAAAGAGGTCAAAAGGGCAAGTTAGGTGTGCTTTCAGTGGACTTTAAAATTAAGTCCTTAGAACACTTACAGTACCGTTCGCGTTATAGTTAACCAGGTACCCCGTTACTAACGAGTTAGATTTTCGTCAGTATTTGGTTAGATTTTCGTCAGTATTTGGTTAGATTTTCGTCAGAAGATCGTTAGAAAATCGTCAGAAATTATTTCTAACGCGTTACCGTTTGCGTTAATGTGATAGGGTCGGATTTCATGTTTGTTTTGCGCGCCGACATGACAATAGCAATTTGCCACCTCCTGGGGCGTCCGCTAATGTGTTGCGATGTTGCCCCTTGAAAAATACTAGTAACAGTACCAGAGGCAAGTGGACATGTGATTCGTAAAATAACTTTGTGGTTTATCCATGTGTCGACTGTGCTATCTTTTATTGCTATTCTATCGTTATTTCTAGCGGAAAATTACGTTGTGTAATACAATGTATGTCAACAAAGTGTAGCAGTGGGCAGACGACGTCTTGTACATTTTGTACCAGCGGCGGCCTACCGCTCTCACAGGACGTCATGGGACGTGACGAAACAAGAAATATCTGCCGTAGAAGAAATATAAATAGGTAACTCATGCCTTAAATTCACGGCGGTTTTTGGCACAAAAGAAAAATTATTATAATTTTTGTAAGGCGCGCGGCTTACTAGTAGCGGCTTTAATACTCACGGTAAAATGTACCGTCACTCCCGGCGCAAGGACTCGGTTCGCTAGCTGAGGACTTTCCACAACCATGATGATATCATACTTAAATAAAGGAATATATAATAGATCTATCATGTTGAAATGATAATTGTAATACATGGTTCTATTTAATAGCGGTAGTTTTGTTTCTTATTTTGAGGAGGGAAACACGGGGGAAACTGTCAAAAATCGAGGGAACGCAAACTGAGATCGGCTCACTTCCGGGTGCATAACGCCAAAATTTCTCGACGATTGTATAAAAATGACCACTCATTTGCCGCCTACGGTAGCGTGTACATGGTAGTGCGATCATATCGTGCCAAAGTCAGCGTCAAACGTCAGAAAATCCCCGTAAAAATATAGTTGCAAAATACATTTCCCGCGCACTCAGGGCCGGCCGCCGGCATGTGAAGCAGCATGCTCATTATAATATGCAAGTAGCTACGCTCTGATTGGTTCACCTTAGATGACCTGCACTCTGATTGGCTAGAACGAAGCCCGTTGCATGCTGGGGCGCCCTTCCCCGCGCGAAGTGCGATCTCGAGATAGCCACATTTACGCTGGTTTCTACCTTATTTCTACGACTAATTAGCAAAATCCTAGTGACGAAATGCGTACTCAAAAGAATTTTCGGGAAAAATATATATGCACATGTGGATTTGTGTTGCCTTTGGCGTAATTTTGTTGGTCACGTACAACGTAATGTAACACGGAAGTGCACGGAGTCGGAGTCGCGGCACGGCTTTCTGTCCCACTCTAAACAAAACCCCAAGGACATAACAAAACTCCCCAAAACTGGTCAATAATTGTCTTCGTCAGAAGGACTATGAAATTGTCTCGCCGGAGTGTGGGGAACTGCGGATTTTGCGATATAACTCTGGAAGGCATAATTCGACGTCCATGATTTTTGGCAGGCAGATTACCGCTGTTGAGGCCGAAGTCAAGTACAAGTTTCGGCTTCGTGGGGGGTCCGTGCGTCACGTTAGTGCACCTTTTGTGTTTGTGGCTTGTTAGCAAGATAACTCAAGTATTTGTAAAATGTTGATTATAATTCTTGGTGTGGTGCTTACTATTGTCGGGACCAAGGTTAAGTTCGTTACTGAGCTTCGTGGGGGGTTTCGTTGTGACTACAGGGGGCATTTTGTTAATTTTTCTTGTGAGCAGAATAACTTTTGTATGTGTGGATGGAAGTTAATGAAATTTGATAGGCATGTTACTGTCGTGGTCTCCAAGATTGAGTTCAAAGATGAGAGT
>NW_017803909.1:8649568-8652460 GCF_001625305.1 Branchiostoma belcheri | reverse complement strand
AAATACTAGTAACAGTACCAGAGGCAAGTGGACATGTGATTCGTAAAATAACTTTGTGGTTTATCCATGTGTCGACTGTGCTATCTTTTATTGCTATTCTATCGTTATTTCTAGCGGAAAATTACGTTGTGTAATACAATGTATGTCAACAAAGTGTAGCAGTGGGCAGACGACGTCTTGTACATTTTGTACCAGCGGCGGCCTACCGCTCTCACAGGACGTCATGGGACGTGACGAAACAAGAAATATCTGCCGTAGAAGAAATATAAATAGGTAACTCATGCCTTAAATTCACGGCGGTTTTTGGCACAAAAGAAAAATTATTATAATTTTTGTAAGGCGCGCGGCTTACTAGTAGCGGCTTTAATACTCACGGTAAAATGTACCGTCACTCCCGGCGCAAGGACTCGGTTCGCTAGCTGAGGACTTTCCACAACCATGATGATATCATACTTAAACAAAGGAATATATAATAGATCTATCATGTTGAAATGATAATTGTAATACATGGTTCTATTTAATAGCGGTAGTTTTGTTTCTTATTTTGAGGAGGGAAACACGGGGGAAACTGTCAAAAATCGAGGGAACGCAAACTGAGATCGGCTCACTTCCGGGTGCATAACGCCAAAATTTCTCGACGATTGTATAAAAATGACCACTCATTTGCCGCCTACGGTAGCGTGTACATGGTAGTGCGATCATATCGTGCCAAAGTCAGCGTCAAACGTCAGAAAATCCCCGTAAAAATATAGTTGCAAAACACATTTCCCGCGCACTCAGGGCCGGCCGCCGGCATGTGAAGCAGCATGCTCATTATAATATGCAAGTAGCTACGCTCTGATTGGTTCACCTTAGATGACCTGCGCTCTGATTGGCTAGAACGAAGCCCGTTGCATGCTGGGGCGCCCTTCCGCGCGAAGTGCAGGGAGCTCGATCTCGAGAGAGCCACATTTACGCTGGTTTCTACCTTATTTCTACGACTAATTAGCAAAATCCTAGTGACGAAATGCGTACTCAAAAGAATTTTCGGGAAAAATATATATGAACATGTGGATGTGTGGTGCCTTTGGCGTAATTTTGTTGGTCACGTACAACGTAATGTAACACGGAAGTTGCACGGAGTCGGAGTCGCGGCACGGCTTTCTGTCCCACTCTAAACAAAACCCCAAGGACATAACAAAACTCCCCAAAACTGGTCAATAATTAGCCATAAAAATGTTTGTGGGCACGTGTAAATATGCTGCCTTTTTTCGAGTGTTATAGGAATTATTCGCGATGTTTTTGCACATCCCTAACGTTACCTCACGCCGGGCCCGCCGCCTATTATGTACGGCGGACCGGGGTTTTTATTAATTTATAACAGTTACTTCAGATCATCTAGGATTGCATATTCGGT
This sequence comes from Branchiostoma belcheri, assembly GCF_001625305.1. Taxonomy (NCBI): domain Eukaryota; kingdom Metazoa; phylum Chordata; class Leptocardii; order Amphioxiformes; family Branchiostomatidae; genus Branchiostoma; species Branchiostoma belcheri. The sequence continues at coordinate 8,651,064 of NW_017803909.1, read as the reverse complement.
GGTAAAATAAGTAAACAAACAGAGAAAACAGCAAAATAAAGTTGACAAACTATAGAAACGCTTGCATGGGCAACACTGACAAAAGAAAATGTCGATCTAATTGATGCGCCGGTTTTAAACGTTACTGTTATATAGTAAAATGCGGGCTAGATCAACGTTCCTTCCGCTGTTCCAGCGGTGTGTATCGGTAATTTCCCGCCCCGCATGAGGTAAATTAGTACTCCTCCCACGATTCCTGTGATGTTACCGCGCCTGCATATGAATGGAGAAGTCTGACGAAAAAGAAACGCGTTACTTTCGGAAAAGTAACGGAAAACTTTCGGAAAAGTAACCAGTTAATAACGGAAAACTAACGGGAAAAAAACGCGTTAGTAACGGCCGTTAGGGTAACTATAACGCGAACGGTACTGTAAGTTTGCAAACACGATGACTGTGATATCTAGGTTAATTCTGATTGACACTATTACAATGTATGTTATGCAAAGACTGCAAAATCTGGCCAATTTTACCTCCATTGAAATGAACACTTTGATTGATGGGACCAATTCCAACACTCAGCATCAGAAATGGAAATTTCGTAGATGAGGTTAAGGAACTCATACATAAACATTGGAGTGAGATGAAAAATTGATGAAGTCACGGCTTATTTGTTGGGATGAAAACGTGCTTCAGGAGCAGTTTTTTCCATGAGCCATTACACGGAAATTAGTTCGAAACCTGGGAAAACCCATCATGTGGCAGATAGGAGGAATTACATGGAGCATGTCAGCTTAAGGCCACACCAACTTGATTTGTTGGTTCTCGGATTTTTACAGAAAAAATATGAAGCTACAGGGCAAAAAAAAAAAAAAATAAATAAATAAAAACAGGGTTAGGAATCCCATCATAGCCCCAAATACTATAATAGGAGCCATGGATTCAATACAAAAGGCTAAGGTTAATATTTAAACAATGAATTTTGAACTTTTAATCAAACCACTGCATTGATAGATGGAAAAACTGGAACAACTAGGAAGAAAAGGACTTTCCTCAACTGTTGGGGGCAAAATATGAGCATTTTTTAGTTCATTCAGAATCTTTTTTTTTTTTTTTTGCAAATCAGAAAAAAATGAAGAGGCAAATCCGAGAACCAATAAATTGAATAGTGGTGTGGCCTTAGAAAGGAACAGGTCACTCCATGCCAGAGAATGTGCGAGGGAGAGAATGTGAGAAGACTAGCAATTGTAATATGTGCTGGAACAGAATGAACAGTCTGCTCTGTTGTTGTTTCATGTTGTGTTGGTTGTTGTTGTGGTTGGTAAACAAAAAACAAGGACACGAAAATAATCATATCAAGAGTTTGTGCATAATTATAGCTGACTGGCACTCAAGTGAAAGCAGCAAAAAAAGGAGGGAAGGAGGAAAGAAAAGGAAGACAGCAGAAGGAAGGAAGAGAGAGAGAGAGAGAGAGAGAGAGAGAGAGAGAGAGAGAGAGAGAGAGAGAGAGAGAGAGAGAG
>NW_017803909.1:8588793-8649548 GCF_001625305.1 Branchiostoma belcheri | reverse complement strand
AGGAAGGAAGGAAGGAAGGAAGGAAGGAAGGAAGGAAGGAAGGAAGGAAGGAAGGAAGGAAGGAAGGAAGGAAGGAAGGAAGGAAGGAAGGAAGGAAGGAAGGAGACAGTAGCTATAGAGATACAACATGATTGTGATTCTTTGAAACCTTCATATATATTAACCACATCCGTGCACAAACAAGCAGACTAGTGCTGTCACACAGACATATTAGCTATGTGAACATCAGGGCACACAGAAAGGCAACAGGCATGCAACAAGGGAGGAAAGTAGAGTGACTGAACTGGTGTCCCTGTGATCCTGAGGTCGTGAGCCTTGAAGCTGCTCCAAGTTTGGGATTTTGTCCTGCACGTTGCCCATTTTGAGGGAACCTGGAAGAAACCATGATTATGATGCACATGTCTGATGGCAGAGGTGGACAGAAAGGGATAAAGGCATTTGAAAAGGAAAGGAACAGGATCCAAATGCAGGCAGCTTTGGTAGAGAAACAAATGTCATTGATGAAATTAATGCTTACTAGTAGTTACATGCATAAATACATGTATGTACTTTGTTTTCAAAGTCTTTCAAAGGAGGACATGTACAGATTAAAAAAAAATGACTGCAACAAACATTCATGCAATTTTATACAAAAATTTACAACTAAGCCCTGCCGTACTTGTACATGTATTCTTGGGCCTCCCACAGAAAACTATATTTCCATAATTGAAAATAAGGAAAAGCCCTATGACAACATTTGGTATTTCTCAGTAAAAGTCTTAGGACGCTCCATATGTTAATACCAGAAAACGATACAGTTTGGATACAGAGATCTATAGACAAGAACCCCAATGTCCTGGAGATAGAAGATGCTTCAAAAACAAAAATGCTGCTACTCAAAAGCATTCTCTGAAGCTTCAATTGCACCCAAGGAAGACTACAAATTAATGTATACAGCTAAGCATGATGAAGAAGTCTGTCCTTTTTGGGATTACCGATTGTCATCTCTAAGAATTCCTACAATTGAAAATAGAAGTTTCACCTGAAGTGTCACCTGAAGCTCACCTTTCTGGCATGACCTGGTCCACTAGTCTCTTTTCTACCAGAAAAGGCCACTGATTGCCAAGAAGAGAATTCCTTCTACAGCTTAAGATGAAGACATTTCTCCGCACTACACAATTAGTACTCCTGGTTCAATCAGCAGACAGGCATATATCTAAGGCTAGGAGTTACTGTGACACCGGTCGCAACCAAATCAGCTTGAAGGATTGCAGTACGCTCAACCCGATCTGAATGAGCGTGTACACTGACCCACAAGGCAAGAAACAGTTGGGCCAATTCCATTGCAAAACTTTTGCGGGGAGGTTGAGATTTTTTTAATTTACAAAATTTACCTACAAAAAATGGTAAATTCTAGTGTGGTACAAACTACATTAAAAGAGAAAGGGTAAGAGCTCCTTTTCCATCAGAAATGTGCAAGAAATAAGATGTCAATAACCATTTTACTCTAAACTTCTCCCCCCGCCGCAAAAAAGGAAACACTGAAATAGAATGATCCGAGGGTATTTCTTATCAACACTGACCTCAATCTCTGCCACAATCACTTAATAATCCATTTTCAGACCCAGCATGGAAGGGGCATTGATGGTTTTGCGACAAGAACAGTCGACTCGAGGGAACAATATCTCCTTGCCCCAGTCCTTCCAGAGAAATTACACACAACATCCCATTTGTCACAATTGGATGTTCTACAGGTACATTTTGCATTAAAGGCATCCAGTGCAGTTTTTAAGGGCTTTATTGGAAACCCGATTTTTCAAAGTCAATATTCTAGTCACTTATCTACATAATAATTGAGTTGAAACCACACTATCTCAATGTATATGGACCCTCATGGAGCAAAAATTCTCAAAATTCTGACGGAAAATGGTTACTGGGCTGATTTTAGGGTACCACTCAGAAAATAAAGGACTCATTTTGGGGCTTGTTTCTGCAGTTTTAAATGCCTTAAGTATGAAATAATGATTGAAATGTGCTAATGTGAAGCAGTATGTGCCAACATCACAAAGATTGCCTTCAATTAATATAATTCCTTTAAAAAGCCAACGATTGGATCGGTTTTGAGGAGACATAGAAATCTATAGTATGCATGACGTTAACCCAAATCTGTAGGGAATATGCTACATTTGCCTTTCATTAACCTTAGTTACAACTTAATGTTGTTAAGCATGACAAACAACTGTTATTAGTGCACAGTTAATCCTGTTCATTACCTTTTTTACTAGAGGGACTCCCTCACTACGTCTAAATGGAATGACTCTGTGCTAATGTTCTACTTTAAACGAGCAGAGGTTTAAACCAGGATTACAAAAAATACAAGGTGTGCATTATCATACTTTACGTCAAGTCAACATGTATATGATAGCTTGAAAGAACCAAAGATCCAAGAGCATTACAAACTATACATAAATAGAGCCTGATAAAGATGCAACAGGCAGCCTCATACATGTATATCCGTCACATCACAGAGATATGCAAGACCTACATGTACATGCAAGGGCTCTACACTATTCATCATTGTTGAGTTGAGTATGTCATGTCGTTTCTTGCCTTCAACACTTTCTTTTTGCTTTTTCTACGTTTTGTCTCTCATAGAAATGAATGAATGATAATCTTAATATGAAAAAAATGCAAAGTCTTATTTATTCATCTACATAACTTGTACACCCATATGACTTAATTGAACTGTTACCTAAATCAGTATATATATTGTACATATCACAATGACTCATTACAAATTCAAGGATATACATTAGTTGATTCTACAGTTCGTTAACAATAATCATGGTAAAATCAAGTGTTTTGTTAAAAATTAAGATTTTTTTTTAATTTTACAAAATCTACCTCAAAAAAACGTAATTCCTGATTTTTTCACTGTACTTTAATTATGTTCATTGTTTTCACTGTCACTTCTGTACCATGAACTTATCATTACAGTTACATGTCACAAATAATTCCTGGGCTTTTTTTTCCTGCACCTGTCGCCACGGTGAATATATAGTTCCCTGAACATTTTTCTCAGACCGTTAAATTTTACTACCATGAACATAAAGTGAATTACAGTAGTATACACACACAGAACCAGGACAGTGGTGTCGAAACAAGGCAAATTTACAAAGTCATTGACAGAAATGGATTTTTCCGATAGTATTGGGGAGGCGTGAGTCAAAGATATGTGGTGCGAGAAGACGGAACCGGTTCATTTGGCCATGTCAGATATCCCAGCAGTAAAGATATATCATCTCTTCTGTCTGCCTCCCTTAATTGCAGGGCAAGGGCTAACTCAATAGTGAACTTGGAAACAAATACAGCGCAGATATTATACTTATATACTTTATTTTATACTTTATTTTAATTATACTGTTTGCAGATGACACCAACATATTTCTTTCTCACAAAGACTTCGATTCTCTGATAGAACTGACTAATCAAGAATTGTCCAAAGTAGCAACATGGTTTGAAGCAAATAAACTATCAATACTAAAAAGACAAATTTTATTTTATTTTATTTTATTTTATTCACATTTATTTTTCGAGGATTGGGCAAAAAGTTATAAAACTTATCTCAGCCCTCTCCTCACACATAAAAGGAAACAAGAAAACAAAGTAATAATAATAAGAAGAAGAAGAAATGACAAAGGTACATAATGAGCTGGTGTACAAATCAAAATCAATCAACTAAATCATGGTTGAAAAGACAAATTTTCTGATATTCTGCAATAAAAATAAAAGATGTGATTTTAATAAGGCCAAAATTTTCTTACAGAACGTGCTCATTACGCAAGAAAAGACAGACTAAGTTTTTAGGGATAGTAGTCAAAATTTTATTTTGAACTAAAGCCTGAACTGGTTCAAGATCAATCTACAGTACAGTCAGAAGCTTCACTACAAATGTAAATGGTCCTCAATACAGAGACCTAATCTCATCATTACTTAGGCTGAATCTCAAACTAAGTACTACTAACTCAGGAGCAACCAAGGAATGATATCTAAAAGAAATTGTGAACCTGCACAATTTGTCTGTCTTCTTAATGATCAGTTGTGTAAAGGATATAGAGTTGTTCGACCATTCATTTGAGCTAAAGTCTGAGCTGGTTTGAGATCACTCTCTTTTTTGCTCTAAGTATAGTCAGAAGCTTCACAAAATGGTCCTCAATACAGAAACCTAATCTCATCATTACTTAGACTGAATCCCAAACTAAGTAACTCAGGAGCAACCAAGAAATGATACAATGTATCTGCAAGAAATTGTGAACATGTCTTCTTAATGATCAATAAAGGATATAGAGTTGCTGGACCATTCATTGAGTTCATTTGAGCTGGTTTGAAATCACTCTCTTTTTTCTCTAAGTATAGTCAGAAGCTTAACTAAATGGTCCTCAATACAGAAACCTAATCTCATCATTACTAGGCTGAATCCCAAACCAAGTAATAGTAACTCAGGAGCAACCAAGGAATGATGAACTTTTTTGTGTTGGACCAAAAGTTTTAACTCAAAACAAGGAATTATATCTGAAAGAAATTGTGAACCTGCACAATTTGTCTGAGTGACTTCTTAATGATCAGTAAATGGTGTAGAGTTGCTCGACCATTCATTGAGTTCATTTGAGCTGGTTTGAGATCACTCTCTTTTTTGCTCTAAGTATAGTCAGAAGCTTCACTAAATGGTCCTCAATACAGAAACCTAATCTCATCATTACTTAGTCTGAATCCCAAACTAAGTAATAGCCTAAAGTCTTCCCTTGGCACTGATGATTTTACATTTCTTGAAGAATGTCTTAGTTCGACTGATGATACCTCCTCAGGAATGTCTTAGTTCCACTGACGATACCTCCTTGGGAACGTCTTAGTTCTGCTGGTTTGTAAAGCCTAGATAATCTGAGACTGTGCTGTTGAAATCTCACACTACGCTGGATCGTAATGGTTTCCTCATAAACAAGTCTTACATGTATAATGTAGTCACCATCCATCAGCACGGATTAGGCCACAGCAAGTAATTTTTATGGATGACATCAGCGCGCGCATTAATTTTCGCCTGATTTTGGGGAAAAAAACAAGAAATTTTGTTGCCTTCTGATATTGGTCAACGTGCTAAAAATGGGCAAAGATGTCTGTTGCCATGCCGGAAGGAGATGACAGATAACTATGAAGAGAGGAGAGGAGACAAGAAAACACCCTGACTTAATGTTTTGTTTGTTACTTTGATGCAGTGATATGTGATTCTGGCTGTGTATATGTGATGTTCCCACTGAGTCAAAACATTTTGTGCAATGATTGAGTCAAAATTTTGAAATGTAGGAACCTTGTTTTTTTCGGCCCGCCTTGTTTTTTTTCACCCGCTCGCATTAGATTTGGAGTCTGCGGAGGATGTCCTCCATAAAATTTACTTGATGTGGCCTTACTTGGAGAGACAGATATGTATCTACATGTACTGGATGCAGTCTCAGCATACGCAGAGGTATTTCTCAACAATGTCTAGGATGAATTATTAATCAGAGTACCAGAAAATTTGACAAGCTTCCAACAAGGAAATCACTCCTGGACCAAGTAAATGGTATGAGATACCAAATAACATACATTTGTACACTCACTGACTGTCACAGATAAAACATGGGTATAGCTGAAGTCTGCATTGATCAGGCCACAGCAAGTAAATTTTATGGATGACATCCTCCACAGACTCCAAATGTAATGCGAGTGGGCAAAAAAACAAAACAAGGCGGGCCAAAAAAAAGTTCCTACATTTTAAAAAAATGACTCAATCATTGTACAAATGGTTTTGATTCCGTGGGAACATCACATTTACACAGCCAACATCACATATCACTGCATCAAAGTAAGAAACAAAACATTAAATCAGAGTCTTTTCTTGTCTCCTCTCCTTATAGTTATCTGCCATTCACCCTCCGGAGTGGCAACAGATATCTTTGCCCATTTCCGGCATGGTGACCACTGTCAGAAGGCAACAAAATTTCTTGTTTTTTTTTCCAAAATCAGGCAAAAATTGATGCGCGCGCTGATCTTATCCATAAAAATTACTTGCTTTGGCCTAACATACCAGCTTTGCATGGCTGGTGGCTGTAATGTATATCACCCAAAATGACATACCATGCCATGCCACAACTACACAATTCATACCTAACTCTTTTGAAGCTATGTAATGAAGATGTTTTGTTTAAAAACAGCAGATCAAAACTCCAAACCAAAAGTAGATATTGTTTGTTGTTGCCGAGATATTCATTTTTGAAGTTAACCCTAACCCTAACCCTAGCTAACCCTTACCCTAACCCTAGCTAAAAGCAAAATCGATCAACACAGGGAAAACTTGGTATCATTGGAAAGCTCTCCCGGCCAGAAGATCAAAACTGCAAACCAAAAGTTGATATTGTTTGCCGTTGCTGAGATGTATATACTTGAAGTTAACCTTAAACTTAACCCTAACCCTAACCCTAGCTAACCCTTACCCTAACCCTAGCTAAAAGCAAAATTGATCAAAACAGGGAAAATTTGGTATCATTGGAACTCTAAAACTTTGTTGCAAACTCCTGCACAAAGGCTAATTGCAAGGGAATACATACAGCTGTAGTTGTTAACGTAAAGGGTTTCTACGTACACTTTTGTATGGTAAAAATCAATACGTTGGATTTGTTTTGTGGCCAGTCTGTAGTCCTTCTCTGAACATCTAATCATAGGCATGCTAGTGTAGGCAGACCACAAACAACCTAGTACATACACCAACTATGTGAGGATGCAGGTTGCAGACTGGAAGACCTGCCCAGGGCTATGGAGGATAGGGAGGGCTGGCGGAAAGAGTCATATCCCTGAAACTCTCACAACCAGATGATGGACTGAACGAGGTCAAACGTTTGACACACGCACAGTCATATGAACCTCTTAAAATTGACTTGTCCTGCTTATGGCAGACAATGATCAGTATCTGAAGGGTCAGGATTCACAAATAGCTAGCTTATCACTGTTTACCATAGTTTATTCTATTCTATTGAACCTCTTATCTGTAACAAGTAGTTTTTAAGTCAACCTGACTCGAGTATATATGGTATAAATTATTGATCCACTGCTGTGCTGGTAACTATCTCACAATCTACAGGAACTGTAGTATGACTCGACAGTCTCCCAGACAACGTTGTCGGCTGAATAACTGAGAACAACCTCCAGTCATTCAAAAGAAGAGTACTGGCATCTTCTTTCCAAAACCAGGACTTCTGCATGTGCTAGAACTTTGCAACTTTGCTGTAAACCAATTATTAACCAGGAGTGTTACAATCCAGGTTATTGTTTACATTAGCACATGGTAGAAAAAAAAGACTCTGTTCTCCTACATGACATTAGAGTACAGTGGACTGAAAGTTTTGGTTGCATGGTGGGTGGGAGGTGATTTTGAAAAATGATTGACAGAAACATCATGCCTGAAGGTGACCCAGAATGTGCTAGGTGGGAGTAAGGTGGGTTCCCGGAGGTCTGGGAACTTGAAGGTCACAAAAACCCAAAAGTAGATCACGAAAGTAAGAAATCCCATTTTTGTTGCCTCTCTGGGAACATTTAGATATATCCACCATTCCCCTGAAGAAATCTTCAGTGGTTATCCACTTGAGTTGACCTCTGCTTAAAAGGGCACAGGAAACACTTTTAAACCAAAGGAGATGAAAGTACAGCAAGAGATTGAAATAAAAGGGCAGGGGGTGTCAATAAAAGGAAACAAAAGTAAAGGGAATGTCCAAACTACAGGAACTATAATTTTGATTTAACCCTTGTCCTGTTGGCATTTTTTACACAATATTTTTCAATAATTTCAAGTCTTAATCAGGTCCTAGACCCCTGACTTTTTTGGCATGGCAGTGGCATAGTTACTTTCGTTGCTTTTTGCTGCGGTGTGATGCGTTGCACGAGAAATACCCCCAAATCGTACCTATACAGAGTGCTATATAGGTGGTACTACCGTATGTGCAAAACAACAATTGTTGGGCTCCGCAGGACAAGGGTTAAAAAAAAATATCATTATATGATACAAAAGTAGTTCAGAAACATTTTTTAGCTTTGAAGTTACAGAATAACTTGAGAAGCTGTGAAGAATACACAAGAAGAAAGTCTTTTAGCAACTTGCATGTAAATGCACCGTCCATAGTGCTGAAAGATGTGTTGCTGTATTCAACTTGTACATCTGAAAGGAAAGCTGCTTCTTACACTCTTCACAACCATTCCATTATCTATGGGTCATGGCCTCTCGCAGCCTTCTTAAGTGGTCTCCTAGTCTTACATAACGTCAGCGTCTCGGTAACTAGATACGATTCCTGAACCTCAAATCATTTGTGCCACTCCTTTCTGACAGGCGTGGGGAAGATCTGGACCGAAATGAAATTCCATCCCCCATTTAAATTGGTGGATCGGTGGCATCATAAGCCCCAAGTCAGATACCCGCACTATCACAATCCTATTGGGAAATGTCTGGCGCTGCATAGTCTAGGGAAAGACTGACTTTCTTGAGACGAAGTAAGAGGGGGCATGGTGCCAAGCATGGTTCCCAAATTGATTTACCTAAAGGTAAATAAGATTTGGGGTTGAAAGGCCCTAAAATTGAATTACCTTGCCCACCCATTTTTAGTGGTAGAGAATTCCCAACACCTCTGGGAGAGTATAAGATTTACAATGTATAGAAGTGAATGATCCTTAATATATATTTTTCAGGGTTTTGTAGTTTAGACCTTAGTTCTTATAGGATGACAGTGATGAATGTGGTACCTGTGGATTCTGATAAATACTGTTTTTCTTCTTTTCACATCTTCAAATGAGGTCAAACAGAATGCTTTTTCAAGTACCTGGTGGTTCAACTTTGTGGGTTTGCTAAAGTTTGCATTTCTAGACATTCTTCTCTCTATACTCTTCTCAATATGTGTTTTCATTTGGGTTCTTTGGATTGCTTATCACTTGAGCCATGGGGTCTAGAGCTGTGTACCTCAACAAATTTTAGATAAAGGACCTGAACATGTATCTGAAAAATTAAACAAATTAACATGTTCTTTTACTGTTGCATTAGCTTTTATCATAGTTTAACCTGTGGCACCAGCAGCATATTTTAAATTAAATGTACAGTAACAGTGATCATGACATACATGTGTAGCAGTAGGGTAGCTAATAAAACAAACTTAAAGTTAAAGGGAACGTCCAAAGAAACAGAAACTATAATTGAAACAACCTTAAAAAAACATACGCAACAAACTTGCAAAAGTAGTTTGGAAGCATCTTCCTGCATTCAAAGTAGGCACAACGACTGCAAAAGGCCCCAAAACGGGTGACTGTAACTGTCATAAGTTTGAACTTCAAACAATTTGAAATATTGACGAATATCTATTTTAAGCAAGTTGCAAACTACAGGTTGACAGCTTAAAGTCCAAAACACCATATTTAATATGTATTTGAGATGCCCATCCAAAAATTGAGTACATATGAGGGCACGAAATTGCACGACACCAATTTCATACTCCGCACATGTACTTACAGAGCAATAAATTCCACAAGAAACATCTCACGCTTTCAATTATCAGAAACGCTCTTCCTTCTGGAAGCCTTTCCTTGGAGACTTTATCCTCTGACGGAGCGCTGAACACGTAACGTGTGACAAATTGCCTGCCAAGAGGCGGTAATTGGTCAACGTCAGGTTTCCTCCTGGGTTGGTACGGGTGAGACAGAAGTACCCAAGGCTAGCGGAACCGAGTCATGATGCCAGAAAGATGAGCATTATTCACAAAGCCAGGCTCCAGTAGAGGTTAGCACCCTATGACTGGCCTTGTGTCAGGCTTATGCGCACTGCTGGCTAATCTGCCCGCCGCAAAAGGCAAACTTTCAGGGGCAGAGAGAAGTCCAATAAGACATATTTTTCCATAAAGGGAATGACTTGACTTAGAGGTATCCTGGGCCCTACTAGGGTTTGGGTTGGCGTTAGGAAGGGCATCCAGCCGTAAAAATCTTGCTTTTAAAAAAGAGTAACTGTTGCACTTGGTGCAAGCACGTCTAACCCCCGGTAATCGGGGAAAAAAGACGTTAAATTGGATGGATTAAAGCCCTTATCACACATACGTGTAGCCCAATATGATCTCCATGAACACCATGGTTGTTTGGGAGCAAGAACGGTGTTTGAACGGTGTTTGGCTAGGTCGGTTCGCGTTTAACTGCATCAGCTGAATGTTTCAAAATGTTAAAACATTTGTGTATGGATGGGACATTTGGCCATAGTTGTCTGGTGGTTATCTGGTGTTCAGGGATAGGTTAAACTATAGCAGTGGCCATCGTGTGGGTAGAAGTCAAATTTAACTGTAGGCAGGGGTGGCATAAATGTGGTCAAACTGCTCCCATACTTCCGCCAACCTTGGTTGGTTGGTGGTCGGGGTCAGATTCTGAATGTCTGACAGGGGCTATACATGTAGATATACGATACCAGAAGGATGAGCATTATTCACAAAGCCACGCTCTACCAGAGGTGAGTGCCCTACGACTTCTCATGTGTCAAGCTTATTCATATGCAATGTATACCCTAGGCTAATCTGCACATTGCAAGAAGCTTCCTGGGGTAGCGGGGACCCCAATAAAACATACTTTTCCACAAGACATGAGGCCAGAAGGATGACATTATTCACAAAGCCATGCCTCAGAGGAGGTACATGTAGGTGCAATGTACATGTAACTTCATGTGTCATGGTCTTATCCGTACCCATGGTTAAGGCCACACCAATTTAATTTGTTGTTTCTTGGATTTTTTCAGAAAAAATATGAGTCACAGGGCGAAATAAAAACTTTAAAAAAAAACAGGCCAAGGCACCCCATAATAGCCGGAAATGTTACGATATGAGCCATGAAGTCAACATAAAAGGCTGGTTTATAAGTAAAACAATAGACTTTGAACTTTTAATGAAACGAAGTTGTATTGTTACATTGTAAAAACTTTAACAACCAGAAGAAAAGGACTTTCTTCAACCGTTGAGGCCAAAATATGTCTTTTATTGAGCAGTTTGCAGTTGATTCAGAACCTAAAAAAAATTTCTTTTTTTTGGCAAATCAGAAAAAAATGGACAGGGCGAATCCGAGAAACAACAATAAAATTGGTGTGGCCAAATCTCCCAACTGCAAGAAGCTAACTTCTTGGAAGGAGGGGGGTCCCCAATAAAAAATTTTTCCCTGCAGGCTGTTCTCTAACTTAGAGCGATCAATATTTCAGTTTAGCATGGTAATTTGGTTTTCTGAAGCAATCGCCCACACTGAAGCAAAAGTTACCTATGCGCAGTGGAGGGGAGAAGGATTTACAAATCAATACCAGGGTTACATGCAACAGGAGCAGGAAAGCAATATACATGTCAATCAATACACACTTGTTAGAGTCAAGATGGATGAGGTATTAACCTCAATGCCCACAGTGTGATTTCGTGGTGGCATCTTGATGACTTTACGATTCACAAAAAATAAAGTCATAAATATTTCAAACTACTTCATGACACTTGTTACGTTTAAGGCGAAACGCACTCAAATCGTTCTATGGAAGCCATGGAAGCCCGGGCCATACCGTAAAGAAGCGGCCCGGAACACCCATATGAATATCGAAAGTTATCGCCAACCAGGTATGACATAAAGCTCAATATCCCTTTAGTAGGCTTTAAATCTCTGAAACGTATTCACAATACAGATAATAAAAGCCAGGAAGTATATGGTATGCAGTGGATCTTAGGGTTATGCTTTTCATCATTTGGACAGCTACATTGTATTGAACATGTCCCAATTACTAAGCCCCAATTTCCTACTCTTTGCATAATACAAACTCTCTTCCTACCTAGTTCTCAATGTTGTTAGATTCAACATAGAATTCCCTATTGTTTCAGTTGTACTAAATTTGGTGAAAGGCATTTGATCCAAGAGGAGCTGAAGACATCACCCTTTATTGATGGTGATGCCTTGATTAATTATTCATAAGTTAGCCTGGTTGCCATATCCTTTGTAGGTAACTACGGAGGATGGTAATCAGGCTACATGACAGTATCATCTCTTGGTACATGTATTACTCTTAACCATGGCTATAATTTCAATATGCCAGTATAAATAACCTGTATTGTACCTAAAGCAATCTAGACACATGTACATGTAGCTACCTGGCGCAACTACATGTATATGCAGCGCAGAAACACACACACACAGACAGACACACGCACCAAAACAATACCTCCATTTTTCATGGAGGTAATAAATTTTAAAACACAACCTCCCATCTCTGAAATAAAGGTGTTCTGCTGAGGTGACAAATATCTTTCCTGCCAGCCTAATCTAATTAATGAAATTCTCTTTCCAGGGATAAACACAAGGCTCTGAAGCTCGTATATCTCCAAGGCTAGGGAGTTTTTGCAGTAGGAATGATTAAATCAACAATATATCATCTGTAATGCAAGTCCATCATGCCACTATCCCATCCATTCTGATAGCAGTTGTGGAGCAGGGCTGACAACATGTCTGATTACTGTATACACAGGTAACCCTGTGGGTGGGTGGCTCATACATCACTTCTTTTTTTCATACCTCTATTCTTCTTGCTGATTGGCTGTTGGGGTTAACTCAATTAACACCTGTACAAAGCCATGCCATATTGACAGTATGAACTGCATTCAAGTGCTTTGGTAGGTATGTCAAGCTTTCCTGCTCCAGCATTGGAATGCAGGGCATAAACGCTTCTTTTTATCTTGAAAATCAACAGTTTGCATTATGTAATTAAAAATCCTAACCGATAACGTATGGGATAGCTATCCAACTGTTGTCACTTCACACTATAGTTATATCAATGTAAAACATTGTTTTACCTGTAGGTAACCCTGTGGGTGGGTGGCTCATACATCACTTCTTTTTTTTCTAAGGAAATACATTGTAGGGTATGAAGGCAAGGGAGGTGAACAACCGACAGGGAAGATGGAGTTTTGATTAAAAAATTTGTTGTGGGGATAGGGAATTCTAAGTGAAAAAAAAGGTTAGTCAAATCAGAGTAGAAGACTGGTTTCCTGTTGGCTGGCACTGTCTGAATATTACACTTTTAGTGGAATCTTCATAATCCAACGTAGTTTTTAGGGCTTGGAAATACGATTTTTCAAAGCCAATATTCTAGTCATTTATCTACATACTGAGTTGTAACAACACTATCCCAATGTATACAGTGCAATTTTACGGAATACAGTGAAAACATATTAGTATACAGTGCAATTTTACGGAATACAGTGCAATCGTATTTTACTAGTAAATGCAGTTACTGTTACAGTAATGATTGCTCCGTATTCCGTAAAATTGCACTGTATACTTACACCATTGTATTGTATTCCGTGAAATCGCACTGTATACTTAAAATTGCACTGTATTAAAATCGCACTGTATTCCGTAAAATTGCACTGTATACTCTGGCACCCCTGTATAAGGAACAATTCTCTTCAAACTGTCCATATTTTTTGTGAAAAACATCAAGTGTTACTGCTAGGAATGTGTTTCATTTTCTATATATAGCAGCAATATCATGATATATTCTCGCTGTCAGGGCTCCAATGTGAAGGAGAAATAAACTATTACGATAATCGCTATCATCAGAAAAAGAAATTGACCCCAACCTCTCTCTCCCATGTGGCACATTACCATCCTGTTTGTGTATGACAGCCGTAAATCTATCCAAGGCCGAATGCACCATATAGAGGGATTTAAAATGCACATAAATGTGCTTGTGTCAGAGGATAATGACTTCTGGTGTACCTCTTATTATCATATAGTTGGTGCACTGACCTACAGTGAAGTTTGATTTCCTGCATCATTTAGCACCATAAGGGATTATATGATGATCGCAGAAGTCCATAATACTAAATACGATTGTACTGTATTCCGTAAAATTGCACTTTTGCACAAATAAATTATGTACAGTCATTATCATGCATGTCCATTGGTGACTGTGTATTGTATCAGTCTATTACACTGGTGTTGGCACAGGAAAGACTTGCAGGCAGTATTGCCCAGGGAACCAACCAATTTTGTAAATTGGTGTTACACAATCATTTCTATTGCAGACAATTTGCTGGCACTTCATATTAACCTTCAACACACTGACTATTCCTTACTTACAGGGTCAGGCAGCAGGCAGAGGGTTAAGCAGAACTTAACCATTCAAAAACCACAGTCAAGGCAAAACACACCTCCGAGTCTATACCATAAGTTGCTCTACCTAAAGAGTGTCAGACTTATATTAGAAAGGAAAATCTGCATGAGCAGCTTTGAAAATAGCAAGAAGTGGAGAGACATTAAGACTTTTCTTCCTGAAAAACATTTTGCAGCCCCATAAAAATTGTCCTGACCTAAAAAAAAAACATCATTTGCTGTTATATAGTAACGATAGACCAGAGGTATTGCTACCATCTTCAACAAAACAGAATCAACTGTCAAAGAACCCAGGACATCTCTATGAAAATCTATGAATCAGAGATTCTTAAATTCAGACTGAAATTCTTTTAAATTATTTATGACTTGGGAGGCCCAAAATACATGTGGTACATACATGCACAATTAGCCTCAACCTACATGTAGCACTATCTACACAGTCATGCCATGAATTAAAACCAAAGAAAATCTACGCAATGAAAAAATGTGATGTAACATCTAAAAAAGATAGATTAGCATGATCATACTCACCCTTCTCAAAGATGCCTCCACCGAATTGTAAGCTAACAAAGTTCCCGTGAGAAAGCCACTAGGTCAGCACCCACAATGTTTGTATTGCAAGTCTTGGTGGTGCAATTACTGGTATCTGGCCTATAGATCTCAATCTCCAATTCTTGTAGGGGCAAATCCACAAATGCTCAAGTGCGGTCACTGTGTCTCTTGGAGTACAACTGACTGTCTCTAGATCTCCCAGTACACTTGACTAGGTACGATGTAGCGCTTGAACATGAGAACTGCCTCCTTGAACATGAGAACTGCCTCCAGTCTTTCAAAGACTGTTCTTTACAGTACAGCCCACACCATTGCTTGACAGGCTACTCAATACTTGTAAGTTCACAAAAGGAAGGTAATGATAGCACAAGTTATCCCACTCACAGTTGTTTTATGGGTTAGCGGCTGAGTTTCTGCCAAGTACTATCAGTTGCTCCCAACAGAGCTCTGCACTTTCTACCCTCTCACCACCGTAGCTCGCTTGCTTGCTCTTTTCCCAGCCATCTAGCTGTCAGATCCGTTCCGTGTTGACGGCAAGATTAAGTTCGTGTAACAGCGGTGGGAGAATCCCGATCAGCTCACTAGCGGAGGAGGCAGGTCCCACACGATGTGCAGTCAGGACCTCCAGCCATGAATACTGATGGCAGAATATATACGATCAATGGAGAAACTTCACCACTTACAGGCATATTACCGCCGCCCAACTGGGGAGCGTGCCAAAATGGAACCCACACATTCAAAGAATATCGTGCGCATCAGAACAGCACATAAGCCGCAGAATGGGCCTTCTGTGTACAGCCTAGCAGCTAATAGTACTTTTGAGATCCCCACTTGAAACTATGAGCCTTGTGGCTCTTATCGTTGAGCCTTGGAGTAATGTTGCATCAGATCTGCCAACTTACATCTGATCAGTCGTACCAGCACTTTTGGCAGTGAGCACAAAAGTGTGACCAACAATTCTGGTACATTTTGTAGAGAACTCCTGCTAAGCCCAGTGCCTTGTAGAGATACAAAACTTGAGCGCCTCTTTCCTTAGCAGATTGCTTGCTTCAGTCCAAAAGCATTCAACAACTGTGTTCTACAGGATTCTTCACATAACCACTTGAGGACTTCAGTTAAACTTGTCATGAATGAATAACAGTTACTGCAAAATTCCGAAACAGTTAATTATGTCTCTCTAAGTATTTCAGAGAAATTGAGGGAAAGAGCTACATGTATAAGTCAGACGTATTCATTAAGATTGCAATAGCAACTGCCTATAAATTGTGCAGACGTACTGTATGCTGGAGGTTGAAAAACTGCTGCAGGAAATCTTGACTTGCACAACGACTTTCCCAGTGTTGTTCAGTTTAATACAACCAGCTGCTGCCACACTGTGTGCCTGCAAAGCTGCTGTGTTATGTCCAAAGGCTGTTACACCACATACAGCTACAGTTATTGCGACTACTCCTGTTGTAATGGCATCGATGTGGTCAATTGCTGGAAAGACTAGTGATGAGGCAGGCAGTAGATTCCAGGATCAGCACAACAGGTTTGTGAGAGAGTGATGCACATTGTAAACCCATCCATCTCCCAACAGACTCCGGATTCAGGCAGCTATGATGAACTATCATGCATCCATAATGCCACTGTGGCGTCTCTCAACAGCACTCTAGGATATATCACCCGTCGATTGATTGCAAATAATGCCCACAACTTCTCCTCAAGCCTGCATGTTGCCTGGAAAATGAACAAATGACGTCAATCTAGATGTACAGTTCGTGCTGGAGTTAAAAGGCCTTGCATGACTTCATATAAAGAAGTAACTTAATTTACAGTACGCTCTTCTTGCATGCCAACGATTCCCCCTCTCTCCTGAGAGATGGTACGTAATACGTAAAAGACACCTTTGACTTCCAGCCTGACCCAAGTACTAGTGGATCTCTGGCCTTTATACAGACCAACATCAACATATACACAACGAATTGATCCCTCTCTTAATCAATGTTTGTGATGGAACACTTGTAGACAGCCTGTTATTGCGAATCATCGGAGTGGCAATAATCCGAAACGCAACATGCAACCAAAAGGCATCATCCTCTGGCCTCCAAGGTGCCTACAGGGCATCAGGCAAGATTAGGAAAGTAAATGGAGGGATTTGTAGGAATGACACCACTCTAAAGCTGTCTTGTAATGCATAATAAACAACAGGTGGTCAGTATGTGGGCTGTGGGTGGATGGAGGTGAGAGTACCTACAGTACTTACCACTACACTTCCTCTGATGAGGTCAGCCCTATACAAGTACAGTACAACACCTCTGGCATCATTACAGTTTGGACCAATCCTTTCATGATCCGGGAAGGGGTAGACAGCAACGAAGTAAAATGTTGCAAAGCAGGGATGACTTAACAGAATAACAGCACAAGCATGCAGCTAACACAAAGCGAGTTTATAAAGAGTATTAACTAAAATAATAATTGTTAGGAACCCGTCAGCTACAATATGCATTGCTACGTGAAACTGACTGGAGCTTAAAAAAAAGTTGAGGACTGGGTCACCCCCTCAACATGGTACCTTCCAAACCCTCACTCTTCCTACCAATAAATAATGGAAGGCATCAAATCTAATCACGTTTCGTCTGTCAAGAGGGATTTGAAGGTGGGAAATATGATCCTTACTCAGCAAGTGTGCCGCACAAACTGTTGCCAGCTTCTCCCAATGGGTGAATAATACAATCCGTAACACACTGCCAATTCAAACACAGCTTTATACAACAGTTACCAGGAGGCTTCTCCAACAGCTTGAATAGTAAGTATTTCTAGGACTATGGGTTGTAATTGTGGTGCCGATTTGGTAGTATGAGAAAACAGTACACATGTAGACTGGATCTCTGTTAGAACTGTAATGTCAAGTAACTGCCACACAATCTCTATCACACTACCAGGCAAACCTTGACAAGACTGCGTTGTCATTAAATTTGTATTCTGGGTAATGTCACTAACTTCTTTATGTACAACTGTACATAAATTCCTTATCTGTTGTCAATATGTTTGAAACACAAAGTGTCTTCAAGAGTTTTGGTCACCACCTTAGCCAGCCCTGTGGCCCATGGTATCACCACGGTAGTCAGGGATAGAATGAGGCCTGGTAGATTATGTTTGCCGAATTTATTGGGTGCTTAATAAATATAGATATAGTACAAGCCTGGTCCAATGTCCTCTCCATAATTCTTTAAAACAAATCCTCTCAAAGTGTCAGTTGAATGGTCAAGTAAACACAAGGGAAACCTTACTTCACATGAAATTTATTCGAGCTAAAAGCCTGATTGTCAGAGAAGATCCTTGTCTTCCCTTGTGAGAGAGAAATGGAGCAGAAATGATGGATGGACAAGGAGAGTTATCTTGACACAAACCTACATCTTCAATATCATTCACACAGCAGGTCTGGGATACAGCATATGGTGATGAAAATGTCACTGAAAATTGTAAAATCTGATAAACCATAATATACATGTAGCCTCAACAAGCAGTTACTCAAGCAACAAAAATGATTTTGGAAACGGTCAGATGTTTCAGCTAGTATCCACTAGCTTTCGTCAGTGACTGAGAGTGAGAGACCAGAGAAGAAATGCAGGTTTATAAGCACAAACTATTGATTCATATGCAAATAAGTGAAGACAAATTTTTTTAGCTGAAACGTCTGACCATTTCCAAAATCATATCCAGTTGCTTGAGTAACTGCTTTTTGGTGTACCTTATTACCTGGATGTCTAATCTTCATCGACGTATCCTCAACAATTTTTAATAATATTGCCTTTCCAACATTGCAACCAGAAGTGTAGAAATTCTACAATTTTATTACTGGCAATCTAATTCTGTTATGTCAATTCAGCAACTGTTGTTTCTTGGCAATATAATTCTGTAATGTCAATTCAGGAACTGTTGTGGTGTTTTATAAGTTGACGTCCTATTAAAACCATTACTACAGAAGTGTCATCAATCTATGTTTGCCCCTTTACAAAAATGTAATTTGAAATGAAATCCCAAAAGCCCTAGATGTACACAAAAGAGCCATCCATGCAATTACAATGTAAATTGAGATAAACATAGTCAATGTATTAGGGTCCCAAAAGGCACTGTACATGTATTGAGCTTTGAAAAGTGCTCTAATTATAAGTAACTGTTGGTAAATACACTGAGCTTTCTGTTTGTATATACAATTATATAACACCTCTAGCAAAAATCCATCTTAATCTTACTTTGTTATCTTTGCTGATACCTTATTCATTAAACTGGCTTTTTTTCCCTTCAATTATAATCCCGGGAGACGGAAGGAGGCCGATGATGATATAATCCCGGAAACTAAAACATATAGTATATATTATAATATTATACTATCTTTGGGTAACAATCACTTTTCACTAACAGTAACTATTTTTCACTATATCATGATTGTACCTAATGTTTTTTTTAATGAACAAATTACTTTTGTTATTGCTGGCCAAGAAATCCTGTTCATTACTGTTAATTAAAACAAGTTACTTTCATTACCTTTGGGTGACAAGCCCTTTTCGTTCCTAATTACGTAAACTGAATCAAATTGCTTATATTACCTTTGGGTAACAAACTTGTATAACTCCTGACAATTCATATTACAAGTACTCCTGTTAGTACAGTAACAACATCTAAAGTTTGGCAAAGTACCTAATACCAGCCCAGAAGAGAAGAAGAAATATCCATGCCTTCAGGTACCAGTGAGAGTTATCAACCAAGGATTGAGGTGTTCAAGAATTATTCATTCTTTCCTAGAACTATCGCAGAGTGGAATTCGCTGTCACTAAGTACTGTAACAGCAGGGGCATTGTCATTAGATAGCTTTAAACATTGTCTAGAGTTAGATGTTCAAGGGTTAGGTGTAACAAGTCCATCGGTGTAATGTAGCCAGCCGCCGCCGCACCGCATGCCTATGAAGCTGGTGTGTTACGCCGAAAGGCAGTTACACTGGCTATACAGACACAGAATGCTACATTGAGTGATCACCAGTGTACAGAGGTCTTTCTTTGAAGTTCAAGCAAAAGTTGGATGCAATGGATCACAAACCTATCCTGAGGCAGCCCACACTGTGTATCATTCTGATGATGAGTTACTGTGGAGGTAGTGGCCCTACCATGGCTTATAAATGCAGTAACCTCAGTACCCCTCAGGCAGGCAATATTTTAAACAAGACTGGCAATGAAAACAGATATTGCCATGGCGACGGTGGTTGCTGTTAGGGTTATTGTTTGCATGGCACTGTCATGATTTCACTACTTTGAGGAAGCCTTGAGGAAACCTGTTGTAAGTCTAGATAGATACAGTGCACTCCTCCCCTGAGTGTATAGTGAACGAGCCCTGGTGTCTCAGAAAGTAGGGGCAGACAGGTTTTCCCAAGGGTTTCCAGGAATGTGGAAAGTTCCAGGAGTGTGTCAGCAAAAAGAGCTGGGAGACATTCCTGTGGACATTCCATGCCTGGGGATAAAATTCCTGTACAATTCCTAGAATTCTTGCAAACCACACACAATACAGTACCATTAGGCTCCTCCCTGAGAGGTTGCCAAAAAAATACCCCAACTTGTTCATACATTTGTAGATGTGTATGACATTGTGTTGTGTGAACAAGGATTTATCAAAGGTGGTAAAAGTGAACTTGTTTATGTCAGTTTATTCATCCGTGAATAGTTTTATCAGGTTGGTAAGTTACTGAGTAATAAGACTCTTTTTACACAACCAAGTGTTTTATTCACAGCCGACGTTTCGGTGACCGTCTGTCACCTTCCTCAGGGCAATTCTGACTGGTTCACATTGCACTGCAGCACAGGTGTCGCTGCTATAGATGCATTCCCAAACATATCTACACATATACGAGGCATCTACATGTACCTGGTATACAGCGACACCTGTGCTGCAGTGCAATGTGAACCAGTCAGAATTGCTCTGAGGAAGGTGACAGACTGTCACCGAAATGTTGGCTGTGAATAAAACACTTGGTGTGTAAAAATACTCTCTTTACTACTGTAACAGTTTATTCAGTTGTAAAATTAATGTAGGATGCCACAGAATGACATCCACTGCAACCCTGAAAATGGACCACTGATGTACAAAGTTTGGGCCTGTATGCTTCAAGATCTGGTCTCCTGAGCCATAAGATTTCCTGTTTCCCTATGATGTGAACACAGGCGCTCATCTTCAGCAATGAAGAACTACCCCTGTATCAAAGTATGTGCCTAATGTCCAAAAGGGGTAAAGGTCTCCCGTGCTCTATGCAGACCATAGGGTTTGGTGCCCATCTCCATTTCCGTAGCCCTTGGGCAACACACAGTTGTGCAGGGCACTACAGCAGGGGGCTAGTCCACTGGTAGTACTGTCTTTAAACTTCCCACACTCATTCTCATATGTGCTGATTGCTAAGCAGAGTAAGAAGCGTGTACCATTTTTAAAGTCTTTTGTATGACCCGACTGGGGTTTGAACTCAAGACCTCCCGGTTACAAAGTGAGCCTAATGTCCAAACTGGCCACAAAATACACGTCATTCGTATCTCTAGATGCCCATGCCGACGTACCAAAAGCCATGTAACATATCATCATCTTTGGACTGATAACAACAAGAAAGTCATAGCTCCTAAATGTCCATACAATATGTATGAGACCATGGCCGTTACGCTACTCTGAAGTCATGACCATCAGTCAGTGGTGACACTGAGCAATGATCTGTGCTGAAACGTGCACATTAAGACAGAAACTGGCCACATACTTCATACCCAGGGCTCGAAATCCTTTTTTTCAGGTACGTACATGTACATGCAATCCAATTTTCAGGTACATGTACATACATGCAAGAACTTGTACATACAAAAAAAATTTAGGTGCAATTTGAAAATTTTATAAGCAAGGACTTGTACAGTACATACACAAAATTTTAGATGCAATTTGAACATTTTATAAGCAAGAACTATTGATTGATATGCAAAAAGGTGAATACAAATTTTTTGGAAGCCCAAAAGGAAACAAAAGTTAGACAAGTCAAGACAAGGATGATGCAAATTAGTCAAGAAGCTCCTGTTGTTTTAGTTGCCTGTTTTTGGGGCTAGCTGGGAGACAGTGTCAAATCCCAAGTAATTTTTGCTTCTTTGCCTGCAACACCCCCCTCCCCCTCCTGCTCTAGGTGAAAAATTGCACATTCAAAACATTTTTAAGTGCAAATCTTGAAAATCATGTGCATTTTGCACATTGCACATGGGTATTTTGAGCCCTGATACAGAATGTCAAATCTGATGGCTTACTGACGGCATCTAAATGTACTGACTGCTTTTTGAATGGCTATCTTCATTGTCCTGAATAATTTGGCGTGTAAATAACATCTCGACTTCTGATTTCAGAGACAAACTTCCACATAAAGATAGGAACTGGCCACATACTTCTTACTCTATGTCAAAATATGACGTCTGGTGGCATACCGATGGCATCTAAATGTACAGTAACACTGCTTTCTGAATGGCTCTGTTCATTGTCGTGAATAATTTAGCATGTAAGTTACTTTCCTCTTAACTTCCATCTGGCCTACAATGGGTGAATTATTGCACTTATCACTCTACAGGCATATCAGGTAACCTATGGAATGGAGGTGCAAATTATCCGGAGGGAAGTCTATCACTAGAAGGGGACTAGCTGTAGGAGCAAGTAAATTTTATGGATGATATCGTATTGATTTTTACTTGAATAGAACAAGAAACAAGTGTCCATAGGGCCACGCCAATTTAATTTGTTGTTTGTTGGATTCGCCCTGTCCATTTTTTTTCTGATTTGCAAAGAAAAAAAAAGATTTTAAATTTAGGTTCTGAATCAACTGCAAAATGCTCAATGAAAGACGCATTATTTGGGCCCTAACAGTTGAGGAAAGTCCTTTAATTTCTTCCTAGTTGTTAAAGTTTTTTAATGTAAAATTGCAACATAGTTTCATTAAAAGTTAAAAATCTTATTTATATTTGTCTGGGATGTTGACTTTATGGCTCATATCATAACATTTCCGGCCTTCATGGGGTGCCTTGGCCTATTTTTTTTTTCCCTGTCGCTTCATATTTTTTCTGAAAAAATCCGAGAAATAACAAATTAAATTGGTGTGGCCTAGGCGACAATTATTCGTTAAGTTTTAAGGGCAAAGGGAACCATATGTTTTAGCTGTGAACACAAAAAAACGACTGCCCACAATACTCCTTCACGGAGTAAAAGAAAATGGCTTGGTCCCCTCCACAATGGTTCACATAGCAATTCTAGTATTAGATTGGAGTCTGCAGGGATGTCAACCATAAAATTCATTTCAATGGGCCTATATTCAATGGAGCAAAAAAGGGAATTTCAACATCAATCTTTGAAATAGTCACAGCAACAGTGATGCATTTGGCATTTAAAACTGAGGATTCTACAGAACTTAAAGTGGATCACTGTTAATTAGGATATTGCTACATATTTGAAAGAAATCTTCGTATAATGAGGATCAATGTTTCCAAATTAAACGAAAGTTATGTCACAAAACCTACTTCACAGTTCATTCTGATTTCTTAGAATTCATTTGTTACCAGGATTAAGCTGTTACACTGCAACAGAACAATACTTAACTTAAGATAGCTGATTAAAACAATTAAGTATACGTATATCACTGTTAGACAACATAATACTACATTTGTAGCTATGGTATGGATTGAAAATAAAAATCAATATGTACAAAGTTTGCTCCATAAGTGCACACAATAAACTTAAGGTTTCTACCAGTCACACATACCAAATACATGTTCAAGAGATAGCCCCTTGAGGGGGCATATGTACAGTAAAAAATCTCAATCACTTATTTAATTAGGCTGCAATGTAAGAAAAGTTGACTGCAAACGTTCCAGCATAATAATTTTGTCATTTGGCTCAACAAGAAATTTGCACCAACAGCACGGACATTAATACTCACCTTCCTCTGCTAAAAAGTGGGAGCAGGCTTGAGTATGGTCCATCAAACATTTATGTTGTATGCTTGATAAATACCATTTAAGAGCCCACTCATTATCTGGATTCAAAATGGACAAAATTGTGTGTCTATTCATGACTCCTGTCACGTGCTGCCACCTAGCATGACCTGTGTGAACTGCAGACCAACTTACACTATGAAGCTGGCCCTTTCTGCAGTACTACCTAAATAGTAAATAGCTTGCACAGACCGTAAAGTTACCATGGTATTGTTGTATGATATCTGCGCTGTTGTACATTGCTGCTGATAATACAGTAACTATATTTGTATTGTTTGGGATGACAAGTTGCAAATCACCCGTATAACACCTGTATCGTCTGTTCTTTCATTTCATTCGCAAAATTTTGATAGACAAACTAAAAAAAAATGTCAGCACTAACCTCTGCCCCTGCGGCCGTATGGTCCCGGTGGGGACAGCCATCTTGGTTCAGGACCATGGTTGCCACGGAAACCTCCACGACCACGCCCAAACCCGCCACGACCACTGCCACTCCCACCGCCTCGACTGGAAGACTCGTTCTGAAATCAACCATGTCATGCCTTTTAATCCTTTTATTTTGCCTTACTTTATATACCGATATATAACAACTACACTCTCTCATAATACCAATAACACTACAGGGTGTCTGCTACAACACTAGTTACCATGGTGACAGACGTCTGGTCCAGGTCATTGACCTTATGCATTTGGAATGGAAGAAGAAAGCAAAAACAATATGTAACATTGTTTTCCTTCTGCAAAGGAATTATCTATCATTCTGTAGTCTGATCAGGACAACAGTTTAATTTTTGTCCAATTAGGCCACACCAATTTAATTTGTTGTTTCTTGGATTTTTTCAGAAAAAATATAAAGCGACAGGAAAAAAAAAACAGGCCAAGGCACCCCGTGAAGGCCGGAAATGTCACAGTATGAGCCATGAAGTCAACATGCCAGGCTGGTTTATGGTTAAAACAATAGATTTTGAACTTTTCATGAAACGAAGTTGCATTGTTACATGAAAAAACTTTAACTAAAAGGACTTTCTTCAACTGCTAGGGCCAAAATATGTCTGTCATTTACATGTAGCATTTTGCAGCTGATTCAGAACCCAAAATCTTTTTTTTTTTTTTGCAAATGAGAAAAAATGGACAGGGCGAATCCGAGAAACAACAAATTAAATGTGGCCTTACAGAATGCCACAGATCCCACATTTTGCCCCCTCACCTGCCGTGCCCTCTTGGCGGGCGGTCCCGTATCGTCCTCCATGGCGAGGAAGTCGTCCACGTGCATGGAGGGCGGGCGGCTGGTGTTCTGCTTGCGCTGGCGGAACACGTCGTTCGGGCGCGACTGGAAGGCCATGCCACGGCTGTAGATGCTGTAGCCTTTACCTCGCATGGGGGCTGGGGAGGGAGGGGGGCAAATATCATCTGACTTCACATGGTTTTATACACATTAACCTTCTTCCTCCTGCCTAAAGCCAAAAATGATACAACCGGTATACCACCTTGGCAGGGAGAGGGTTAATGATGTCATAAATTCATAAACATGTAAAGTTTAACCCAAATATTATAAATACAATATGTAGCATCTACAATGTAAAATCCAATAGCACGGCATTGAAGCTCATACAAGCTTGGCATTGATATTCAATGATAGCAATGATGTTCATTCTTTCACATTGAACAATCACACCTGTACAAGCTTGCCTTCCAACTCCAGAACATAGAAGTAGGAATCCTATAATCTGCTGAATGAGCTATCAAAATTGGAGAAACTACTTGCGAGTATTTAAAAAAAAAAATGAACTATCAACAATACAAGAAGGGATTTTAACCTTCTGCTGCTATCATACAGTTGGTACCAAATACATGTGTACTTTAGCATGTTAAAGGTTAATATGAAGTACCATTTCCATGCCGTTGTATTGGTCCTCTGCCTCCCCAGGGCACCATCGGCTCCACTCTTGGTTTGTTCAGTCTGAAAGAGGAAGGCACAAAGTTAACACCTTATATAATCATTACTGTTTTAAGCCTTGGTCACAACCTGCCATACATGTTTTTTGTCCGTACGTTTTTGTATGAACCCGCAGCCCACACGCAGAAAAAGTTTTACATGCACTTAAAATGCTACGGCGTGTCTGCGTGCTCACAGGAAAAGTGAATTCCGGTACCTTTTTCTGGCAGCCTTGCCGGGAGGGGTGGGTGCTCCTGTGGAAGTGGTGATGTCCTTCTCTAACTCTGCCTTCACGTCAAAATCATTCAGGAACTTCTGGGACATGTCGATCAGATCACACTTCACCTGCAAGAAGAAATTTAAAGAATACTTAAAAAACTATGTGTGTCTCCATGGTGCCTTGTGAATAGGGTCATTGAAGCAAAAGGTTCTAATGTTGTGTTCTTGGAAAAACACTTCATAGTCATACAAAGTAATATTCACTCTACCCAAGTAAAATGAGTATTGTACCTACATGTAGCTACACTTACAACTGAATTTTGCCTACCTCATCTAGGTTCTATACCTGCTTATCTACATAGTGATACATGTTGTCTGCATATGAGTGAATACTTTACATTGTCTTACTTTATCAATTAATTAGTCAGCTAGTTAATCTGTTTTGCTAACTTTATTTTCTTGTGTATCTAGTTTGATTTATATTCGTTTACTCCTAAATTGATAATACATGTACATGTTGTAAAAAGTAATTTAGGAAATGGTATTTCCGGGTAACCCCTTCAATAAGTCAATCGGTGTAACATAGCCAGCTGCCGCCACGCCACATTCCTGCGAAGCTGGTGTGTTACGCCGAAAGGCGGTTATACTGGCTATACAGATACAGATACAGATAAGCCACTAGGCTTCTTGGGTTGCCCCCGCACATTATTCATAACTGTTAATTATCACATATTGTTGTTTTATGCGCAAACTGCAAATAAACAATAATTAAAACAAAAAATTATTTTACCTGAATCCTCAAGAAGAAGAGAAGAAGAAGGTAGAGTCAGTGACGAGGATTTGAACACAAAACCTAAGACACTGAGTACACATTCAAGCTAAATTAAGTGTTGGGATACAACAGAAGTGTTTTTTACCATGTCAGCTTCTATATCAGCATCTTCAGGTGGAGGAGAGGACAGCCAGAAGGTCGGGCTGACGGAGCGCTCGTCGTACTCATCTCCCACCAGGTAGATAGCGCGGGAGTTAAACTGGTCAGTGATCTGTTCTGGAGACGGCAGTGCTGGCTCCTCTGTCTCTGTTTGTGTCATCAACAAAAACATTTTGTGATTTATTTAGAACCAATCTATTTTGATCAGTAAACGGTTACTTTTAGTTCCCAAGTTTGTATATTTGCATCTAGCTCCATCTAATCAGTGGTACAATCCCATGTAATAAGGAATCCATTCAAATTTTGCAAAAAGTTCTTCTTTTTCTGGTTATCTACCTACCTATTTTGTCCCTAGCCTGAGTGTCAGCCTTGTTAGATTTCGTTCACTCCCGCCAACGGATCTTGGGGAGCGGACAAAAGCTAAGGCTGACACTCAGGCTACCTTGTCCCTTGACCTCCTGGCCCACATTAATAGATTTACCAAGGAGGGGAAAACTGTCTGATGTGTCTAAATGCACAGTCACATGACATTGTATGCTACATACAGAAGACAGTTCAAATGCACACATTTGAGTGCGAAGCCAATGTTGGCTAAACTCCTCAATGGACTGTAAAATTGAACTGTCATGATCTGTTCAAGAGCAGCCTTTCTTGTAAGGACTCTAATAAGTTAAACGCTGTTTTTTGTAATTGTACTGATCTCCAACCACATATATGCAGTATTGTTAATGACATTGATAATATTTGAACTTTGTATATAGATGTATAATAATATGTACTTTTTTTAATATTATTGATTTTACTGTACTTGATGGATGTTAACTTCGGCGCAATTCAGCTATTGCTGCAAGGCCGATTTGTTATTTGTTTATCAATAAACCATTTACTACTACTACTACTACTACTACATGTACTACCACATTTTTAGGTGCATATTGTGTATTCTTCTAGCCAGTTGCTTTCTACCACAGGTAGAGTGTCTGCTCATGTACCTTTGGGCAGTTCCTGTTCCTCAGAAGCCTGTATGGACTGTCGGAGGTTAACGGTAGCCTCCATCAGGCTCTCTAGGCTCTCATCCTCCTTACAGCACTCCTAAGAAGTACAAGGTCACAGGTCAGTGCAGTGAACACATTTTACACATTTTTTTTTTCAAAATTCATCCATGGGAGAATTTGCATAATTGAAATCTATAAAATGATGTTCCTTTCTTTTTTAGTTACAATGTACATGCACATGCAACACATGTGCGTGAGTAGCGTGCGTAGTCCAGTGGTTAGCGATCCTGCCTCTGGACTAAGTCTTAGAGGTTGGGAGTTCGAATCCCGGCTGATGTCGCTCACCTGACATGCACGCTACTGTTTAGGGTCGCAGTCCTTCAGACGGGACGTTAACTGTGGTCCACTGTTCATTGTGCTTGTCGAAAAGAGCTAGGGGAATTTCCCCGGTACAATGAACCTGTAAATACTGTATATAGCGTCTGTCTTCTCTGTCACGACCAGTGGAAGATTAGCTCTTCAATGAGCTAAACTGGATCGAGATCACTTTCACTTTCACTTTCACATGTTTGAAAGTCCTCTCATGGAATGCAGCTATGCTATAGAATTTCCTCATAAATTATGAAAATTAGCTCGTAATTAGTATTTGCTTTTTTTAATCGTTACTTAAACAATTACATTCATTAGTTGAGCACCTGGGCTGCCTTAAGTAGGTCCAAACAAGTATTGAAATGTAACCTTGCTTATATGTTCATTTTTTTCTAAAAATTAGCAAAATGCATGATATCATCAGAAAGCTTGAATGTATGATAAAATAAACAGGGCAGAGGACACTGTGTTGGGAGTTTCAGTAATTTCATGTTGTGACACACTCACAAAATGTGGATTTTCAAAAACAAAAAATTCTGTCGGCGCTTTGAAATGCCACCGTGCAGAGGTCAAATGAACTGCAGCCGGTCTAGCACGTCAGCAAAACGTACTGCGCGTCTGCGCCTGCGCAAAACCCAGATTTTTCAAGATTGTTGTTGGATGTTTGGTCAACGTTGCACCAGAATTTTGCCTGTTGCACACGATATGTTTTTGACATAACATAATATAGATTACTGAAACTACAGACAGGATGTTAATCTTACATGTGCGAATACGACCTTATATGAGACGTTCTGCCGAAGTGCTATACACAATAAATTACGGGATTTGCGCAGGTGCAGTACGTACTGCCAACGTACTGCCAACTGCCGACTCACCCCAAAAGCAAGTTGCGTAACATTGCGCCCTTACACCTCAACTTTAAAATCATCACAATCCAAATCATACAGTCTCAAACCCAACACACATGTACTGCTATACCACACAGCACAATTTACATCTGGCTGACGCTCACATGAGACTTTCTAGCCAGGCTTCTATGATTTTGTCCGTACTATTTTGTGTACCTGCGTCATAGACCCCATGGTTGCCCATGAATACCGTGTTCTGCGACATTAGAACAAAAGCAGACATTTGAATATATTGCATTGTCTGCCCCACCCAGGTCATTACTAGCATACTTTTGCTCAACTTCCTGACATTAGGTGAGCTGGCTCAGAAATATGAAATAACTTTTACACCTGTGGATATGCTTAGATATTCTAGCCTGAAATCAGCTATTCCTAATGTTTGGAAAGATACAGTAAAGAAGGATCAGCTTGATAACTCGGTGGAAGAAACCATCGCTTCACATACTTTTTCTTGTAAGCAGTTGTATGACATGTATTTAAAACAAACATTTGAACCCCCAACGGGCCAAGACGAATTGTTAAAAACTTTTGAACATGAAAACAACTTAAAAAATGTGTATTTACTACCGTTCATATTATGTACTAAGAATGTTAAATTACAGTATTTTCAGTACAAGATAATACACAGATTTTTGCCGACAAATTGTTATTTAAAGAAAATTAGAGTTAAAGACTCAGACAAATGTCCTTTTTGCGATAGTAAACAAGATCTAAGTCACTTATTTGTGGATTGTAGTTATGTTACTAAATTTTGGAATGACTTTCGCCTATGGTGGCTCGACACTTTTTCTGAACATATCGCACTAACAAAAATTGTTATATTGTATGGTATAAATTGAAAAGATGGAAAAAATAGATACCTGAACCACTGTTTACTTTGTGCAAAATATGACATCTATAAGAGTACAGCCTTGAATAAGAAACCTCATTTCTGTAAGGCATTATTTTCATGATTTTTCGAGACAAACATTCTTCGTAAAATGTCACAGTACAAATATTTATTCTGTGTATTAGTATATATGTAGTAAGAGGGGGCTTTGCCACACTGTTTTTCTTTTTTACTGTATGTACATCTCTTAGTTAAACGAATAAAAATAAAAAATAAAAAAAAAAAAAATAAAAATACTTTTGCTCAAGCCCTCAAGGTGTAGCAAACGCGTGCACATCTTCAGAACTACAGTAACCCACAGGTATGTTTACTTAACTTTTACTTTATTTTACAAGTAGATCACACTCATGTCAGTGATTCAAGTGTTCCTGGATACTAAAAGCTTAACTCAGGCACACATAGAACATAGAACAGAACAAATTCTGTATCTGTATCAGTATAGCCGGTATAACCGCCTTTCGGCGTAACACACCAGCTCCGCAGGCACACGGCGCGGCGGCAGCTGGCTATATTACACCGATCGACTTGTTACACCTAACCCTTGAACTTCTAGCTCTAGACATTGTTTAAATTACCTAGACATAAACCTTCTATAAATCAACATCAACATTTTGGGCGGCTTGCCTGGACTAATTACTGTTGTATACTAGTACAATACATATACTGCTGGTGCGAACCATGAGTTAGGCTCATTTTAGACTAGAAATGCTTAAGTGGTTTCAGGGTGGAAAAACGTTTCCGATAGGCTAACCGTTCCCAGTCTAAAGGGGGAAAAAACGGCATTTTTTTGGCTTCTACGAAACATTTCCGAAAACCACCTCCACCGTGGTTTTGATACCCTTCAGCGGGGGGCCTGAAACCCTTCCTGTTAGGCCTAAAGAGAAAGGGTTTCGCGAAGGTTTTCCTAAAGTATATGCTAATGATATGCTAAGAAGCCTGTGCATGTATTTTCTGTTATGCTCGTGTCATTGTCAATGTAACAACGTTGTTAACTAATGCACTTAAGGTATATTAGTTTGAAAGACTAACAGTTACTGATTTATGAAGACTAAATTATTTACAGCACATTTTTCTTTTAATTTACATTCACGACTTTCCATTGTGTGTGTCTTTCCTGGCAATGTCCTTGCATATTCTGTTAAATGCATATTCTGAACTAGAAACTAAGGTAACATTCGCAAAGCAAGTGGATAATGTTTCACACTAAAATGTAACATCTGGAATAGAGTGTGAAAAAGAATGGATATCTTTGTTGACACGAGTTACGATCGATACGCTTGAACTCACAATTTGATTATCATAGCCAAACTGGTTCTACAACAATACACGTGTCTCCTTAGGCTAACAAGCTTCAAAATGCTCAAAAACCCTAAAAAAACAGAAAAGAACAAGCAGTCATAGGTGACAATTCTACATGAAGTTTATACTTTGCAGATTGGGAACAGTATTCCCCTGAGCATGCCCTGCACCACGTCCCCTTGCTGCTTGACCCACGCCCCACGGCCTCTTCCTCTGCCCCATGACCTCGCCCTTCAGCACGACCCCTGCCTTTACCCCTCTACCCCACGGCCTCAATATAACTCATGCAAACAAATGATTGCATTTTGCATAACCAACATTGATAATTCGTCAATCTTTAAACTAACGTTAACATCAATTGGTGAAGGTATGAGATTGTGGAACTCTAGTTACTCCGTGAAGGACGTCATGACCTCTGGACGGAGTATTGTGGTCAGTTGGTTTTTTGCGTTCGCCTATCTAAAATAATTTTGAGGTCTCATCTAATGTACAAAACATAAAAGATGGTGAAATAGCAGGATACAATTCTATGATTAACTCATTAATGCAAGCTATATCTGCATGTAGTTCCTGGGAATTTGAAACGGTTTATTGTTTGTCTTCTAACAGGTGAATCTCATACTTGTATCATGGCTAAGAACCCAGACCAGGTATTTGCTGAGATGGACAAGAATGGCAACGGTACACTCGAGTCGAGTGAGATCGCCGCTTACTTAAGTAACTGCGGCATACATCCATCGGAGAAATTTGTGCAGGTAAACTTGTTACACCTAATCCTTGTACATCCAACTCTAAACATTGTTTAAAGCTATCTAAAGACATGTTGTACAATACATGACTAAAGTTACTGTAAATTTATTTATCACTGAAGAACCAGAATGAAGCATAGACTTAAAAAAATGAATTGGCAAATCGCAGCTGATCCTAGAATGAAACAGTACATGTAAAAGGTTGGCAAGATTTTGGCAATATCTTAAGGGTTGAGCGTCTAACTGATGTTGGGTCATATTTTCAGCGAGTGACGAGTAAGTGTGATGCCAACAATGATGGGAAGCTGACGAGAGACGAAGCAGCCAGGATTGGCAAGGTTATCAAAGAGATCGCCGATCTCTCAAAGATCTTCCAAGAAGCTGACAAGGTTAGTTCTTGTGATACCCAGGACTATCGTCTCTGTGAAGGAGGTCAATGACCTCTGCAGAGCCTTGAAGGGGGGGGGGGTCCCGACAACGCTCTACGCTGAATTCGGAAACTTCTCGATTACACTTTACGATAAATTCAGAGTGGCTACAACGCATTACGTAGAATTAAAATGGCGAATACGGTCTACACAAAATGAGCCAATTACGCGTATACGCTCTACGTTGAATTAGAGCGGTCCGTCTATGCTCTACGTAGAATTAAAACGGCCGATTACGCTCTACGGAAAAGGGCATGCGGGCCCTGCTTGAAGTCAGTACTGTAGCTGTACACAGGGCTCAAAATACTGGGTGCATGTGCACCTTGGTGCACCCAAATTTGGAGCTGTGCACCCAATTTTTTTCTGTGGGTGCACCAGTGCAGATGTATGATTGTAAAGATGTTAAATGTATAGTAGCATGAAGCATATCTAAGTGTCAGAAAAATAATAAAATGAAACATAATTAATTTTAAAATGAAACATAATTAGATTTGCTGACATTCTACTTACTTCATTTTATATTCAATTTTTTTTGGATTGGGTGCACCAGTGCACCTATTCTCAAAAATGAATTTCAAGCCCTGTGTACATGTACATACAAACTCCCAATCCAAGCAAGTACAACCTATTTTTTAGTAAAACTACATTTGTAAACAGGCTGGTATCTAGACAATTCTTCCAGTGAAAATAGAGTACGTACATGTATCATGACCTTTCCCCATTTTTCAGGATCACAACTCCAAGATGTCCTTCAATGAGATGAAAAAGGTTGCCTACACCTTCTACACCACCCATGCCGACAAGTATGGCGGGGGAAACACCATGGAAGTGCTGAACTTCTGGGCCGGGGACAAAACCAAGGAGATGACCGTGGGTGACTTCCTGGACATCATGTTTGAGGATAGGTTCTAAACTGATCCATGAGATCAAGTTGGCTCCATAGAGAGACTTACATGTATGGCTCTCATATGTCGAGCAGAAATCACTGCATGAAAAGCTTTTGAGCACTTTGATGTTTTGGGCAACCATTCTCCGACTTGCTTAGACTTGACTGTCAGACTTAGAATACATGGGGCATGAACACATTATAGCTAAAATAACACATGGAGCTACATGTAGATATGTGGGGCTTACTCCACAAATAGTGATTAATATACACAGGAAATCTACACTAGCTGTAATGACGGCACATACACCCTGTGTTGTGAATGCCATGTACACATGTACCTTTGGTAACCATCTAAACCATAACTGTTTACACTGTTGTCATTGCTAGTAAAGAACTGATTAATAAAGCTTTTGGTACTGCATGTTGTGATGGACTAATTCTGATTAAATGCTTTGCTGATGCTGGAAAAACAAAATTTGTTGTGTTATTTCTCACATTCAAGTTTCTTTTATCTGACATCCTTGCAAATATGTACCTGTACAATGTATATATACCATTGCAGTAACATAGCAACCCACAATAAGGCCCATTCTCAAACTTGAGCTTCATGTCCCCAAAGTAAAAGCCTAGCAAAAATCACAAAGACTCCAACAAACACAAAAGGTCCTCTGCAGTAAATGCAGACCCCCTCCCCATATTTTCCCATTTTGAACTTAACCTTCGTCTACCCAACAGAAACTTGGTTACCAAGAATAATAACAATAAAAAATTACTTTTTATACCTGATGAGGACATGTTGACTTGAAATATTGCAAAAAGATACAGGAATTTCACAATAAAAATACTATAATTTGAGTTTAGAAAACCATAAAATTAACTAGATTATGGTAATCATGATCTTATTTTTAAAGGAGAAAAATCCCCCCCAAAAAATTTACATAAACTCTACATATTTCATGGAGGTATGAAATCTCCGAATTCTTGTTCAAGATTGTTGGATGTTTGCACACAATATGTTTTTCGACATACAGGGGTCGAAATAACCCTCCGTGTGCAACTTGGTGCAAGTAAATTTGGTGTCGTGCAACTAATTTTTTGCCTGCTTGCACCATGGTGCAAGTTTGCTTTATCCACTGTTACTACCTGTAGAATTACCCAATAATATTAATTAACTAGAGTTCCCCGATCTCATACCTTCGCCAAATGATGTTAATCTTTATGACTGACAAAGTTTAGATTAGATTATTCCCCCCTGATTTAACAAATAGGAACCTAATTTTTATAAATTATATCATTTTATCATAATCTCAACCAAAAGACAGTCTTATATTAACAAACAATGCATTCTAGCATTTCCTCATAAATTATGCAAATGAGGTCCTGATTTGAATAAATTATGTTTAATGATGTTCACCTCAATTTAACTTTCAAATACCACAAGTATGAAATTCCAGGCAGTTATCATTACATAATTATAAAATTTTCTCATTAATTATGCAAATTAAGTCATTATTAACATAATCAACATCTTCCTGTGTTTCTCTCGTTGTCAATTACCAATGTCACAAGCTTCAATTGTCCTATTATGGAATGCAGCTGATTTATAGAATTTCCCCATAAATTATGCAAATTACATCCATATTTGCATAATTGTCACATAATTATATTAAGCATCACGTAAGCTACCTACATACCAAAAATCACGACGATCCGTCAACCGGTTCTTGAGTTATCCCCTTTTGAATATTTTCAAGAATTTATCCCTGCAGTTCCAGAGCAAGTCGCTAGGGGGCCTAAACTCACGTCACTTTTTTCCCAGTACAAGAGCTACCTACCATCTAAATTTCATCACCATAGCATGTCTAGATCATGAGATATCAAAACCGGAAGTTCAGCTGCAGTACCATAACAAGCCGCTAGGGGGTCCAAAATCTAATCATTTTGAGGTCTCATCAAGACCTACCCACCTACCAAGTATCAAGACAATCCATCTAGGCCTTCTCAAGTTATCGTGTTGACAGACAGACAGACAGACAGACACACACACACACACACACATACACGAACGCCCCTGAAAACATAACCTTCTTGGCGAAGGTAATAAAGAACTGGAGTGGAAAGGAACAAAACCAGAATCCATGAAGTTTTTCTTCATTTTTTGTAAGTAACAGAAGGTTACTATCTACGTCGCTGCCAGCGGATGTTTCCCATCACTTCTGTATTTTTGGAGGGTGCAACTATTTTTCTTCCGGTGCAAGTATTTTTCTTTTCATTTGCACCAGTGCAAGTTGGCCCCAAAATCTATTTCGACCCCTGACATACATATAACATAGAAACTACAGACAGGATGTTAACCTTACATGCGCGAATACGACCTTATATGAGACGTTCTGCCAAAGTGCTATACACAATACATAGTTACACATGTAACGGGATTTGTGCAGGTGCAGTACGTTCAGACAACGTGCATAGCCGACTCACCCCAAAAGCCAGTTGCGTAACGTTACGCCCTTATAATTACACCTAAACTTTAAAATCATCACAATCCAAATCATACAGTCTCAAACCCAACATACATGTACAAGTACTATATGTACTACACAGTACAGGTCACCATGCTGATGCTCACGAGACTTTCTAGCTAGGCTTCAATGATTTTGTCTGTACTATTTTGTGTACCTGTTCATAGACCCCGTGGTTGCCCATGAATACTTGCTCTGCGACATTTAAACAAAAGCATGACAATTACATATGTAAATACATGTACCTTGCATTGTCTGCCAAAACCCGAGGTCATTCTAGCATTTGCTCAGGTGAAGAAAGCACATCTTCAAAACTATCCACAGGTATGTGTTTTCATTGATAGTAGTTTACTAATAGATCACACTCAGGTCTTTTACTCCCACTCTGTTATTCCAATGTTCTTGCATACTATAGAAAATGCCATTCTGTTAGATGTATCATGAAGTAGACAGGTAACATTTGCAAACCATGTTTACCTTCATATGGTCACGCCTAACAAACTACTGCCCTACTTACTATTAGACCCTGTTATACCAGACTTTTATTTAGTGGTTTCAACCGGTTTTTGAAAAAACGTTTTTATCTAGCCTAGTGTAAAATTCAATGCAAATCAACCATTTTTTAGGGGTTTAAATCCGATTTTCAAAAACCACCTCGCATTGTGGTTTGGTAAGGGTTTTTTGACCGCACTGTTCTGAGTTCGTTTCCACTGTTTTCCACGGTTTGTCTTTATTTTGCGATAGAATCAGCATACGCAACCTGATCAGCGAACAAGTCCGAGCTCCTAATATCTATTTTTGAAGAGCAGAAGTCGCCGAAAAAATGCTAAAATGTAACAGCTGTAATAGAGTGTGAAAAAGAATGGATAATCTTTGTTGACCCAAATTACAGACGATACGCATGAACTCACAATTTAATGATCTGATTATTATGTTAACCAAACTGGTTCTACAACATTTTCTTAGGCTTAAAAGCTTCTCCTTAGCGGTGCACACCCCAGTTCTTCCGCGACCAGGGTCTGTGGTAGTCCGTGGTAAAAAAGTGACGAAAGGGTTTTGAGGGTCCAAGTTTAAGGTGACATTTCTCATTAACTGCCATAAAATATCATTAAACATTAACATGGATGAAGAGTGTAAGAAATGGTGCTTTTGGGGTGAAAATTTCTTTTGGCTCCAAACCTTACTTCCGGGTATTCTTGCGCGCTAAGTGTAATCCGCCCGTTTGACCTAGATTTCACTCCGCGCCTTCCTCAGTCAATTTGCAACCCCTCGCGCTGTGGACGATTAGAAAAATTACAGTGCTAGAATTTTCTTTACAATCTACTCGGTTATAGTCAAGGTTTGGGTCTTTCTGCCAGCATCAGTCATTTCTGCCGGAAAATTTTTTTCTATGAGATTATCCTACATGAAAATTCTCAATTTTGTGCATTAATTTTGGAGTGAAAATTGAAACATGAGGCCTCAGCCTAATCTAAAGATTTTATATCTAGTTCCCAGGAGGTTGAACTCTGGTTTATTGTTCGCCTTCTAACAGGTGTATCATTCTTATTTCCAGCTCATCATGGACCCGAATATGGTATTTGCTGAGATGGATCCAAACGGTGACGGCACAATCGAGTCATCGGAGATCAAAACTTTCTTAGAACAGTGTGGCATAAATCCATCGGAGAAACTTGTGCAGGTAAAAGTTTTATACAAAACCAGACTTTGATAAGTAAGTAAAATGACATGTATATATAGTAGACATTCAAGCTGTTTATCAATTCTACCTATTATACAGTCAAGGATTAACATCAATGCAATACTGATCAAAAAATTTCTGATATGTCAACATCTAATCTTTCATCTAATCTAAACTAATTTGCGTCATCTTGTCTTGACTTGTCTGACTTTTGTTCCTTTTCGACTTCCAAAAATTTGTCTTCACTTTATTCGCATATCAATCAATAAGTTGTGCTTATAAACATTCCCTAAAATTTCCCATTCGCTTATCCCCTCTGGTCTCTCAGTCACTGACGAAAGCTAGTGGATACTAGCTGAAACGTCTGACGTTTTCAAAATCATATCCAGTTGCTTGAGTAACTACTTTTGGCGTATTATATTACCTGGATGTCTAACCTTCATCGACGTATCTAATCTAAAGGCCTAATTGTACAATTTTTATTTTATTGAAATTGCAACAATTCAATACACGCGGAACAGAGGCAGCTGTTGCTGGTATTGTGTTCCACACATAGAAACGAATACTGGACAGACAATACTCATTTTCACTTGAGTCTAGTGGGGAAGGTCGTGTGGGGACAAGATCGGTGGCATGTCAGGACTCGAACCCGGGACCTCTTGATTCCGAGTCGCGCACGCTGACGTTGCGCCACACGACCCCCCAATTGTACAATACATGATTTAACTGTAGTGTAAATTTACATATCATTTAAGAATCAGAATGACGAATACACCTAGAAAATGAATAGAAAATCATAGCGGATTCTAGAATGAAACAGTAAAGTGTTGACAAGATTTTGGCAAGAGGTAGAGCATCTGATGGACATTGGGTCATTTTTTTTTCAGCGAGTGAAGAGTAAGTGTGACGCCAACAATGATGGGAAGCTGACAAAAGACGAGGCAGCCAGGATCGGCGAGGTTGTCAAAGAGATCGCCGATCTCTCAAAGGTCTTCCTTGATCATGACCAGGTTAGTTCTTGATACCCATAGGACTATCATCTCTGTGGAGGTCAATGACCTCTGTAGAGCCTTGAAGTCAGTACTGTATCCAGGGCTCGAAATTCATTTTTGGGAATAGGTGCACTGGCGCACCCAACCTAAGAAATTTGGTGCACAAAAATTTTTGGGGTGCACCACATAAAATAAGTAGAATGCCAGCAAAAACTAATGATGATTCATTTCTAAACCAAGTTACTACGGTTTTATTTTCTTCTGACACTTATATGTTAAGAATATGCGGTATACTATAACTATACATTACACAATAATTTTTACCTACGAAAGAAGCTCCAAATTTGGGTGCACTAAGGTGCACATGCATGCACCCAGTATTTTAAGTAGCTGTACATGTAACTCCCGATCCAAACAATTACAACATACTTTTTAGCTTACAAAAAAAAGGCTGGTATCCAGACAATCCTTTATGTAGAAATAGATTCAAGAAAGACATTCAAGCGGTTTCTCTTTTTAGCAAATGCCCACGAATGCCCAGGAATTGTCGCACAAATCTTTAATTTTTTTGTGTGGTCATGTCCAGAGTGTGCTCCCGCGTGTTCATATCAAGTTTGAAGCGAATCCATCGAGCCGAACTTAATTAAATCGAAATTTACCGTTTTTTTTTCTCTTCCTAGCAAATACCCACTTTACTTCTGGGTTAACTTTGAAGCAAATGCCCACTAATCCTTGAAAAATATCGGCCCTCGCGCAACGCCGGCAAAATCCACCACCACAAACATGTTCATATAGGACTCCCCTGAATTTCTGAGAAGCTTCCGGGCTTTACGAGCTTTTAAAGTACCCTTTTTTTTTAAAAATATGCACTGCGACAACTTTGTCGCCTCCGCGTGTACATTTAATAATGGCCGACGGCCGTGGGTTTACAGAAAACACAGTCAGTGGGCATTCGCTAAAAAGAGAAACCCCATTCAAGAACAACAAAAGTGCATCTGTCTATTATCAACCTTTCCCCATTTTTCAGGATCACAACTTCACCATGTCCTTTGACGAGATGAAAAAGAAGGCCTACACCTTCTACACCACCCATGCTGACAAGTATGGCAGCGGAAACACCATGGAAGTGCTGAACTTCTGGGCCGGGGACAAAACCAAGGAGATGACCGTGGGTGACTTCCTGGACATCATGTTTGAGGATAGGCTCTAAACTGATCCATGAGATCCAGTTGGCTCCATAGAGAGGCTTATTATGGCCCTCATATGTTGAGCAGAAAATACTGCATGTAAAGCTTTGAGCATTTTGATGTTTTGGGCAACCATTATCCAACTTGCATGACTTGCTTAGCCAACCATTTACAGACTTACATTGTATCTGATCGCATAATTACAGCTAAAATAACACACAGAGTTACATGTAGATATGCAGGGCTCACTGCACAAATAGTGATTAATATACACAGGAAATCTACAATGTATACTGGCTGTAACGACAATACATACACCCTGTGCCATGTACCTTTGGCAACCATCTAAACCACAACACTTTTGTCATTGCTAGTAAAGAACTGCTTAAAGGCTTTTGGTACTGCATGTTGTGATAGATCAATTCTGATTAAATGCTTTGCTGATGCTGGGAAAACAAACAGATTTGTTGTGTTATTTCTCACATTCAAGTTTCTTTTATCTGATATCCTTGCAAATATGTACATGTACAATTTATGTATATATACCATTGCAGTAACATAGCAATTGGCCTATTCAGCCACCAGAGGTCATGCCAGCGTGAAAAACCTTCCTGATCTTCGTTTGCGAGGACAAGCCAAGAAGAACATAGCAACCCACCAAAGGCCCATTCTCAAACTTGAGCTTCATGTCCCCAAAGTAAAAGCCTAGCAAAAATCACAAACACACCAACAAACACAAAAGGTCCTCTGCAGTAATGCAGAACCCCCCCCCCCATATTTTCCCATTTTTGAACTTAACCTTCCTCTACTCAACAGTAACTTGGTTACCAAAAATCATGAACAAAATGAAAGCAATGGCTTCAGCTGACATGTTATATTCACTAGTAGTCATACTAATGCTCTGCCAACCGGATGAAACTATTTCGGAGGTAAACACAACGTTAGGAAGACGTACAGTGAGATGTTTCTCCAGACTGTGCAGGGGGTACTCCGGCTCGTCTGACCAGTTCAGCAGCTCCCTCATCTCCGCCCCGCTCAGGACCAGGGTCCGCACCGCACCACCCATCTCCTCGTCGATCGTCAGCAGCACGCGCAGCAGTTCAAAGGTCGTGGAGATGACGGCCAGGTGGTCGGCGTTGTCCTTGTTGAAGGTGGAGGCCAGCCGCTTCAACAGCTTGTACAGGCAGTCTGTGCTTTTCTTCAGGGCACTGTGGGGGGAAGGGGGTAGAAGAGGTACATGTACAAAATTTGATGTAAATGTATATTAGGCCACAGCAAGTAATTTTTATGGATGACATCAGCGCA
Source organism: Branchiostoma belcheri (assembly GCF_001625305.1). NCBI lineage: Eukaryota > Metazoa > Chordata > Leptocardii > Amphioxiformes > Branchiostomatidae > Branchiostoma > Branchiostoma belcheri. The sequence goes on along the minus strand of NW_017803909.1, from coordinate 8,608,457 downwards.
CGCATTAATTTTCGCCTGATTTTGAAAAAAAAAAAATTTTGTTGCCCTCTGATAGTGGTCACCATGCCGAAAATGTGCAAAGATGTCTGTTGCCAAGCCAGAAGGTGTATGGCAGATAACTATAAAGAAAGGAGACAAGAAAAGGCTCTGATTTAATGTTTTGTTTCTTACTTTGATGCAGTGATATGTGATGTTGGCTGTGTATATGTGATGTTCCCAATGAATCAAAACCATTTGTACAATGATTGAGTCAAAATTTTAAAATGTAGTAACCTTGTTTTTTTCAGCCAGCCTTGTTTTTTTTTTTGCCAGCTCGTATTAGATTTGGAGTCTGTGGAGGATGTCATCCGTAAAATTTACTTGCTGTGGCCTTATAAAGGTCCCACTGTTTAGGTTAACTGCAATATCAGTGGGTTGTTGGAGGGTAAAGTCTATCCCTCTCTTTCCATCACCTTTTACCTCCAAAACTATAGTCTTGTCCCAGTTTAGCATCTAATAACATACTTCTAATAGCTTCTAACAAAAAAGCCATGCTTTGATTTAACCATATTAATGTACATACATGTACATGTATATGTGTCAGGCAAATCTGCATGAAAACTGGACAAGAGCTAGAAGAGTATTTTTTTCCACAAGACTGTGACAGTGTAAACAAGAAATGAAAGATTTCACACATTCATGAAGTATTTTAGAATGTAGAATTGTTGTGATCATCAATTTCTTGGATACATGAGTTTTCTTTTACAGAACCAAGATTTCTCTCCTAAGTGCTGATGTTTCAGTGTCTATCAGACAATTTCCTCAGAGCTTCTCTCTGCTATATGTAGCCAATGTAGATTGCACTCTTGTGGCAAGAACACAATCCCAAACGTAGCTGAGTTTCTCACTTAGGTGAGAAATCTTGGTTGTGTAAAACTGTATCCTCCTGTATCCTATACATTGTACTTAACCAACCTGATGAAACTATTTTCGGTCATCAATTTCTTGTTTTATTCATTTACATAATAATTATGAATGTCTTCCTGATTCTGTAATGCATTTTCCCACTGAGTTCCTTAGTTTGACTTAAATATATCAGAAAACTTTTTAGGGAGAGATACCTTTTGAGTGTGTAGAAACCATAGTCGTGCTCAGACAACATGACGATGGTGCGCAGTGCCTGTAGGATGGTGCCGAAAGTCTGCTCCTCACTGCTCACGTGGTCCAGCAGGGTGGTACAGATGGACAGCAGGTGGTCCTTACCAGGTAACGAGTTTGCCAGCTGCAACGTTTGATTGGGTTTCATTTTCTGATTAGGATTTTGATTGGTTGGTTTGATGGTTAGGCAATCAGTGGAGGAAGAAATTTATGGGAAGAGAGTCATAATGTTAACATCTGAACATCACCTAACAACACATCTATTTCAACTATTATAGTTACGGAAATATCCAGGACTTACCTCACATTATAATTGTTTCACTGTTGTATCCACCGAACTCCCAAGAATGGGAAATAATTGTCTTTAAAATTTGAGTTTTAATTGCTTTGTTATATAAATACCACTGCCTTTCTTCAGTAACTGTAGCAATATTCCTTCCAAGTAAAGTATAGAAACTGTTGTAGACCACACATGTACAGTATGTACCTGTTCAAGTAAGGATGCCCCACTTTCTGGAGATGTAAGGGTGATGTCTGGATCGCACAGGGACTGGAAGATTGACTGGACAGACAATAAAAGAAGTGTTTTACACCATCCATCTTGCATCTCTAATGAAAGTGGAAATTTGTGTTCCTAACCAATGTACATGTAGTTGTTTCACATTTGTATTTATTTGTTTGAAGAGACACTTATCCATGAGCATCTTGTTTTTTGACCATCTTCAACAAAGTTGAATTAAAAATATAATATAAAACAAAAAGGTAACATTTTTGAAGTAAATGCATAATATTTACCTTTGCATATACTAGTAGTCTGCTCTGTTAATTCTTACTCAAACACATTCATATAATAGTGACAGGAGTCCAAGTCAGTCCTGATATAAATTTGCAACATGATGTAACCCAACACTAGTTACCATGGTGATAGACTGTCTGGTTCAAGCCATTGACCTTTTTGGTTTGGAGAAGAAGAGGAAGAAACTGAGCAAAAACAATATGTTTTCCTTTAAATTGGTAAACATAAAAGAGACTCAGGATAGAGAATAACTTTCTGTGTTGGGGAGGACAACTTGTCAAGGTGTCAATGAACCTGTTTTGTCCTCCCTTCCAGACTCGTGGTGAATTCAAATAAACAAATAATTTTGCAGCCACCTACCACGACACAGTCCTGCGCCTGGAGGTGGTTCTGTTGGTCAGACACCACGTTCATCAGCAGACACAGGTAGTACAGCAGGTCCAGGTACTTCTCATCAGACTTGGCTCTGCAGGGACACAAGGACGGAAGGAAAATGTTACAGTTGATAACAGTATACTCATGTCAGAGTCATGTCAGAGTTTTGTTCAGTTTTAGCTATGTCAATCTGTAGATCTGTTCTTGATTTATATTTTCTTTTGGTGTCTTTTAAGCCCACACAGGCTGGGTGCATTAAGAGCAAGACACATGAATAAAGCTCCACTCCCGTTCGTTCCTTCATCCATCCATCCATCCATCCATCCATCCATCCATCCATCCATCCATCCATCCATCCATCCATCCATCCATCCATCCATCCATCCTTTATCCATCCATCCATTCATCCTTTATCCATCCATCCATCCATCCATCCATCCATCCATCCATCCATCCATCCATCCATCCATCCATCCATCCATCCTTTATCCATCCATCCATTCATCCTTTATCCATCCATCCATCCATCCATCCATCCATCCATCCATCCATCCATCCATCCATCCATCCTTCCATCCATCATCCAACCATCCAACCATCCATCCATCCTTTCATCCATCCATCCATCCATCCATCCATCCATCCATCCATCCATCCATCCATCCATCCATCCATCCATCCATCCATCCATCCACCCACCCACCCACACTGATCTAGAGGCATTGGTCCTACTGGCCTCACCAGCAGAAGGGCTAGAACAGTGACTATAATACTGACCCACTCCTGAGCAGGTGCAGTGCAGGTGCCTTGATGGGAGCCTGTGACATCAGGTCCTCCACCAGTTCAAGCAGACGCAGGGTGTTTGCGGAGCACGGCTTGTCTACAGGCCGGCTCTCCTCCCGACCCTTCTCATTAGCGTTGATGGAATCCAGTACAATGTCAAACAGGGAACTAGGGGAAAAAGAAGGGACACTGTCAGACATTTTCAGCCATTATCACTTTTTCCTAATTAGCAGTTTCATCTTACACTGTTCCACCCCATTTTTTTATTTCTTGAAAATCATATGTTTGTACATTTATACTACAGTCAAACTTGCCCAAGCGACCACCTCTATAAGCCTGCCATCTGGCTATAACGACCACTTTTCCTCTGTCCCGTTTTCTCCCGTTTTTTCAAATTGCATGTAAAATGTTTGCCAACATCTAAATTTGTATATGCCATGGGTTTAGATCCAGTGTGTATTTGCAGAAAGTATATCCAAACTGCAGAACAAAATTTACTTTGCAATATTGCAGAACACTGAAAAAAAGTATTTCTACCACTGATAATGCAGTTTTCAAATACTGAGGTAAAAGCTGATAGCTCACCGTACAACCATGAGGGAGGTGGGTGCAGCCAGGTCAGCCATCTGCCAGCACACCCGCTTCAGCAGCTGCTGCAGCTGTGAACAGCCTGAACCTGTACACAGGTGACACAGAACGAGTTTTAGCACATGTTCTTCAGCCATTAATGATCCTACTCCTGAACAAGAAAGCTGAGAATTTCCCAGCTTTTGCATTATATATAAAGAGCACAAATTATACAATGAAAGTAGCCTCTACATTTATTGCACCACTAGTTTCTACTTTCTTTTAATGAAACATAATTATAAAATTAACATCATCAATGCAAAGTATGTGGCAAAAATACTCTAGGCTTGTAAAAGTTATAAAACGTTACTGAAATAGCAATATCAGATCATGAATCTGCAGTTTGAAAAGCTTTATCAGAATGAAGAGTAAGTAAGAGTATCCTAAGACACAAGTATTCTGACAGTTAATGTTTAACCTTGTCCCTGCTGCATTAGCCCCATGGCCACACAAATTTGGTCCCCAAAGGGCTACCTTAGTATGCTGAAGGTTAACCATAAGTAACAGTTAGTTCTATATCTACCACAGTTGTCTGACCTGCCAGTGCCTTGATGACCTGTTGTAGCTCACTGCTGTGTATGTGGAGATAGGCACTCCACAGTTTACGGTTGTTCAGGGCTAACATCACATCATCCGGTGACAGGGACTAGGGGAAAACATTAAAAAACAGGAGTTAGCTTGCATTAAACATGTATATTATACATAGTGCTGTGTACCTAAACCCACATTTAGGTTCAGGTCCAGATTCAAGTCCAGAGGTTTAGCTTCAGTTCGGGACTGGTAAGTCCAGACCTAAACCCATGGCATATACAAAAGTGCATGTTAGCAACCTTGCGATGTTGTTTGGTCAAAACTTTGATGTTTTCTTCATTTTGCAGCAAAGATTTTGCAATCTATGGATGGTTTTAGGTGGTGTGGAAAGAAAAGGGATATATGACATGGGTTTGTTTTTTGTAATCAGTCTGGAATCACTTCTTGACTTTTAGGTTTTTTTGGACTTGAACCTAAACATTTCCGGAATCGGTCCAGCGAACCGGTACACAGCACTAATTATACATTGTAATATATATCATTCATTCAATATTTTGATACTTTTCAGCAATACATTATTTTGAACAATTCTGTAGTTCAGCAATACAAGGGAAACATAAATTCTTTCTTTCTTTCTTAATTCACAATGAGTTACAGGTTACAGGTCAATGCGAAAACTGCAAAATTTTAAAATTTACAGTGAAGTGACTGGAAGTTAGCAAAAAGCTCCCCCTACCTCCCGCGCCCCCATTGGCAGGGGCAGTGGCAGCAGCTCTGACAGCATGGTCAGCCCACCTAGGAAGCCCTCTGGTGCCGACATGATGTACTGCAGCACCTCCTTCAACATCATGGACCAGGTCGTGTTCGCCAAGGCTGTGGAGGATTTACAAGTGGAAAATGTCCTCATCTGTGTCTAATACTTTGCACACTTGTATATAAAGAGTTTCCTTGTCGTCGGAGGTTTCTCAACACACTCTGTGTAATCCTTGTGTTGGAATAAAGTTCAACATTTTACTACAGCTCCTATATACTCCTTGGTTTGATTTATTCAAGACTTAGTGTTACTTAGCTCCTTTATTAGTTTATTTTGCTATAATTTTGTTTTAACTGTATAATGGGTACGTATTAACAATTTGTTGATATTTTCTCTTCATTTGCCTTGATTTTCATTTACGTACTATTTCGGTTAATCAGTTTAATTGTGATTGTTTGGTTATGTTTAAGGATAAGGGCTTGTACAAGCTTTTCAGGCTTCATCTTCTCCTGCAGTGTTTTTAATCTAACTTACTTCACCTTGTATCTTGTTTTTTTTGTGGGAAATAAATAAATAAAAAAAACTATGATTACTTCCAACACAAATGAACTTTCGAGATAATTCCTCCCACCTTCTTCACTGTCCGACTTCTGGGTGACGGGAGGTTGTGTGAAGGTGAGGAACACGTCAATGACGTCCGTCTGTACGCGCTGTGTCTCCTGGATGAACGTCCCGGTGGTGGGGGCGGAACACAGCACGGTGTGGAGCGTCAGCAGCGACTTCAACAACCGCACATCTCGGAACTGGACACAGAAGCAAAGAGACACAATCAAACACACATCTAATTAAAACATTAGGGCAGACACCACAATTGCGTTGCACAGTAGAAGGCCCAAAATGGGAACATTATTATACAATGTAGTTCCTAGTTAATATCTTTGAAAATCCTTTTTTATCTTGAAAATTTTGGTCCAGCTTGGATATATTTGGGCTGGAAGAAACAGGTAGGGTCTAAACTTTCCTACTTTGGTCAAATTTTGTTCATTTCACCATTTTAGTGGACATTATGAGAGACCTGAGTGATGAGGTTTGGCCTGACTAGGGTGGATGGATACATGAGAAAATTAGGTCAAAAGTAGGGTTTGTTCACTGTTGTCAACTGTTGGAGCTATATTTTGGGTACCCGAAACGAGGTTTTGCACGACGTGAGGTTACTCAACTTACGTCGGTTTGCACGCGTGCCGATACTCATTTCCGCGATTGTTTGCACGCGTGCCGTTCCTCGCGCTGTGCTGAGTTCGCACGCGTGTATGTCCTCGCGCTGCGCTGACCTTGCACGCCCGTGGAATTCCTCACTACAAACCGAGTAAACACGCATCTTGTGGGCGCAAAAGTGGAGGGCAGAACGCCGTAATGCCGGACCGAGCCTGACTAACTACCGTTGCGTGCATTTCCTCGAGGCGTCCCAAATTTACCCGCATGTGTATTTCCTCACTAAGAGCCGGGTAGACACGCATTTTGCGACCGTATAATGTGCGACCGAAGGCCGGGCATTTTTACTACATGGGTGCGCGGAGGGACCTGTCGGCCAAATCAGTTCAAAGACGTGCTCAAAATAAACGAGGTTTCCGTGGGCACGCACAACGAGCGGGAGAACAGCGATGTATTTATATTTTTAACGGACCATTTTGATAAGACATATCACCGAATCGACCGGTAAGTGTGTACAACGTTGTCTTTGAGATCGTCGGCACGGGACGGGCGTACATAATTTTTGCTCACTACAACGGTGTTGTGCACGTATGTTCTTTTCCTCGCTACCACTTTAGTTTACAAGAGATTTGTTACGGTTTTTCGTGTTTTTTTACGTCTTTTACAATGCACTTTTCTTGATGGTCGACTTTTCCACAACTATCAAAAGCACACAAAACGAAAAAGGAAAACGGAGAACAATGAGGAGAAGAAGTCGTACGAAAAGACGCTAAAAAGTAAAACTATGCCAAACATTACGGCCTAACCAACAAGTAACCACTAAAACTGACCATTATTGGACAAAATTCATACCTTTGTACCATGATAGATCGGCAGCTTCACCACTAGTCAGGCTCCAAGCTTGTAAATCCGAGTTCTTAGTGTGGTTTAGAGGTACTAGCTGGCGTTGTTACTGGCGTTGTTATTAGACGAAGTGACGCGGGCTATTTATATATGCGCACATGCGCACTGCTCACGCATGCGTAACCAAGGTAACTAGATCGTACAATGCATTCTGGGCTTGGGTGATTCTATTGCTTTTTAGGGGTGTCTGATATCATTTTTACGAATCTATCACATCATACAATGCCTAATATAATAATGATACAGAACACAGTGACTACACACATGTACTTTTTCATTCATTGGCTGTGGGGACGCTTAGAATTTACAAGAATCCATAAATAATTTACAGTCGGTACCTCTTACTCCGTAACAGTGGAGTCTTCCAATGACCCCTATTGACCTCAGTCTGCTGCTGTCTCTGGCAAAACATTTTTGACACGCTCGTCAACTCCGAACAAGCATCGAATTCGAAAAGATTTTTCACTCGTCCGTTGTAGGAGTGTACGAACTGAAACAAACTTTGTGAGATTACCGATATCAACACAAAAACACTGTCCATTCTTGTGGTTATTTTTAGGCCCATCCTCCCAGGCATAACGCCGCAACAAGCATTTTTCAAACTAGTACGGAATAACACAACACATAAAATCTAAATCGTTACACAAGCAAATGCTCTCACCGGTTCAGAATACAGTATATCATTGGAACAACATGCAAAATAGAGAAAAGCCATTCTTACAATGTTTGGTAATTTATAAACCTATTCCCCCTTTTTTGTGACATCAATGGAAATATGATTGAATACAAATGTGACACAATTTTGCTACACACATTACCACTTCACTGCGACAGGTCACAAATGTGATAGAAAGTACAGCAATTTTTTTTCAATTGACTTAGAATGCCCCAACAACTTACACGTCATCACCGACTTTTTCTGATTTAGTTTTACAGAAAAATAGGGACCGAAAAATAATACTGGCTTGCGGTCCTGATCGCGGACAAAAAAATCTAAAAAGCACTGTCAAATGTTCTGTATATTCCACAGACACCAATGTCCTTGGATTTAAATCATTATCCCCGCCAAAATACTGATTATTTGATCGCTCATATACCAGCATAGAAGAAATAAAACGATAGGAACAAATTAAATATGGCGGGTTTCCCGACCCACGCTATAACGTCATGCATAGCGTTCCGATGACACGAAAAGATAAATACATGTAAGTCACTACGTCCGATCCGTACAACGTGGAGTTCATTTCAACGTTACATTTTTTTTTTCTTTCAGGTAACGTTACGAGACCAGACCTGTTACAAGATGGGCGGTCAGCTTTGAGAGGGAAAGACCATCTGACCTACTACTAGTATATTTTTTTGTTCCAGTTGCGTTCGCGTTGAAGTAAGCGGTTTTGTTCAATGCAAGGACACTTGCTTTACCAAGGATGATGGCTATATGAACACAAGTTCTGATGATCGTTCTGACACGATCTTACAGCTAAGGTAACAAAGGTAAAACGAGTAAGATACCAGCTGTTTGCGTAGTATTTCGTTCTGTTTCGTTAAATTTCGTTAAGTTTCGTTAAGTTCCGTTTTGTTGTCGAGGGTTTGGTTTCGTTTTGTTTTGTTGGAAAAATAGCAATGGAATACTGTTTACTAACTGTTGTCTTGTTAGTCCTTCATAATGTTCATATACAACTTACTACAACTAACAACTAACAGAAAATGACCATCGGGCATCCAGTCACATTTTTCAGTCACAGTATACTTATAATGTAGAACACAACATGGTACTGTTAAAACAAAGCAACATCACATACACACAAGACTATATATATTTTCGGAAAAACATACAAAACACTACTACATTATCTAACTACATGTACTGCACAAAAGTACAACCGAATCTGTACAAAAAGTTTAGGTACGAAAGTTTAAACTACTGAATATGTAGAAAAAGTTGAAACACAAAAATTTAAACTAGTAACAGAAAATGACCATCGGAAATCCAGTCACCGTGATACACTGTATATATATGTACTTCCCCGCAAAAGTTGAAGTCAAATATCATCTAACTTTGTTCTTTCTAGAGCTTTAAACATAGCCGTATATGTCGATTTCTGTACATGTCCAAAATATGGCCTACTTTTAGGGACAAGTGCACACCAACGACACAAGACCCCAACCTCCACAAGTATTCATTTGATACACTGTATATATATGTACTTCCCTGCAAAGATTGAATTCAAATGACATCCTACTTTGTTATTTCTAGAGCTTCAAACATAGTCGTATATGTCAATTTCTGTACATGTCCAAAATATGGCCTACTTTTAGGGACAAGTGCACACCAACGACACAAGAACTCAACCTCCACAAGTATTCATTTAATAGACAAGACATAGTGTTACTTTGGGCAAAAGACTTTATCAGATTGCTTTCTTTCTTTTGTAGATGTAGTACCCTAAACATGGCTGAAAATCATATTTTCCCTCAAATTGAAAATTTGACCTATTTCTAAGGACAACCACGTGACAACCAAAGAAGTGCCCAAACTTTGCAACCATGCAATTTATAGCACATATGTTTATGTATCTATGATTAAAATTTGAAGCAAAAAAAATCACCATCTTTGGACTTACAGCACTTCGAAGTTGGGCAGAAATAACGCTTTTTCAGAAGCCTCAAACACTGTATTGTGTTAGGGTTGCCCAGGTCCTTTAAACAAACTTCTTGAAAATTTCAAAGCTATTCTAGAATAGGGAATAAGTTGGTCTTTTAGGCCCATACTTTGTCTTTCCATAATATCAAAGCACTTGCTCGTAATCTTGCCTTAAACTATGCCGAATTTCATGTTTTTCACATGTCTAAATCAGGGAAAATGGCCCCGAAACTTGTTTGGCCCGTTACCATGGCAACGATCGGTGCTGACCGGAAAGAAAGCTATTTTGAGGGGTTGTGGGCCAAGTACTATCACTGTGCAAAGTTTGAGCCAAATCGATTTTTGACCCCTGCCACCATTGTTTGATCCTTACAGACATTCGCTCTTAAAATCTTCTATCTGCGATACAATGGACACAACAACGACAAAACAGAGGTACATATATACATACTGGCAATGTACATATTATGCCTTTCCTTGACATGACATACAGCGGCGTAGTGAATTGGTCTCATGTGCGTGCGTTTGTCGTGTCTTGAGAAGACCATTCATCATAAGCGGCTTTGCCACATTTCTTTGTTGAAAATGCTGTATTTGTTGTCGGGGTTATATACTACTACACCTGGGGTGATACGGAATGCCCTTGTAGTTGTTACTTGTTCATAATCAAAATCTTTAACAGTACGTAGAGACGGTGCGGTGTGTTTACTAGTATTCTGATATCTAAAGTCAAGGAGAATGTGGAGAAGCTATTGCGCCGACGTTGTAAGAGGAAAAACCTAAGCCGTCTGCATAAAGTTTGCTTGGTGGCCTATGACGCTACCGAGATAGCGCTGAGCTCTCGCCGGTCTGTCTGCCAGGCGGCGTAATGTAACCCAAAGACGCTTCCCACGCAATGCATTACGGTATAGCTTGGGTAAGAAAATCCGCCATATTGTTCCCCAAACTACCACAGGCACGGAGTGAAGTTTATAGCGGAAATGTAGTCTTATTTCTCAAATACTAAGTAATGGCATGTGGGATATTTGATGTCATATGAACGGTATTTAGTGAGAAAACACACAGGGAAAGGTGTAACAGTATAGCATTCGCTTATGTAAAGTAAAGGGCGTCGGCTTTGTTGACGATTTTTGCTGTGTTTGTGTGAAAACGCCAAATTTGTGGCAATTAAGCTTTATTAAGAAATATTAACAGAAAGCAAAATTTGTTCGCAAAGACCAAGCAGATTAGTATGTGTTACGTAGTTTCTTAGCAGTCTTGCTTCAGATCACAGCAAGCGGGGCACACGGGGCGCCGGTTGTCATGATGTCCATATTTTGAATGGATGTTAACATAATTGTGAATACTTTATTTGGATATCCTATTAGTTGCACAAATTTATATAAGAATGGAGTTGGTTAATGTAAGTTGGCTCGACTGAGTTCCTGTTAGTAACGTTAGTTGTTATATCGCCTTAGTAAAGTTACAAGTCACTGTTAGTAATACATGTATCCAAATTTTCTTACACGAAATGAATTCATTTCACAACAAAAAAGTCCAAGCAAAGCAAACGTGAGTTCTTCTGATTAATTAAAGTTGTCAGTAACCATAGTTGACAGAACGAGCCAGCACAACTGAAGTTCACAGCCATCATTTCAACTAGAACACAGGAATAACGAACGACTTTTAACGAAGTCCTTTTTAACCTCCTTGATACAAGCGGCGGCTCAGCAAAGTGTATAACTTGAGTCCGTACAACTTCAATTTGTTATCACGAATAATAATGACAACAATGAGAAGTTTATTGCAAATTCGTGCCCGGGGGCTAATTGCAAATTACAAACATAAAAGAACAATGAAACAGAGTATAAAATAACTAAAATCTACATGATAAAAGGTAGTTGTCTAAAGCTATAGCTATGTCTAAAACTATGTCTAAGGGGGTTGACTTCTCCTTTTTAGACCATGGAAGACAATAATATCCGACAATCTCCTTGGTAGAACATAGGGGGTTGAAAGAAAGACCGACTTTAAATTTTTCTCAGTGCTCATTGGCTGCTCAGTTGATTGAATTCTTCGGTCCGGAAGCCGACCAGACTCCGGGGCGCCGACGGCGACGTCTTCAAAGGTAACCGTCTGTCAATCAAATACGTGTAGCGTGGGAATGGTGAATTCCTCGTAAACAAGAAAGGAAAAAGAGACTTTCCCAAAGCATTTCCCCTAGAACCTCCTTGCCCAAAGCAAACTACTAGTATCACATAATCTGTCTTTATTCAGGAACAAACAGTACCAATATTAAAGCCAAACGCATTAAATAATCTATAATTCTGTTCCATTCAGGACCAAATAGTATCAATATTAAACCTTGTTATTTTTTTGTCAGCGTTCATGATCAAATCGTAGCTTCACCAAATTCAGTTGCAATTTCGAGCGTCGCAGAAAATTATCAACGGCGGCCGCCGACTTCGACTCTCTAGACACGGTCATTGACCATTGTGACTTTAATAAGGCGACACCGACTTAATTTTATGGATGACATCCTCTGAATACCCCCAAACTAGTGCGCGCGGGCGAATAAAATAAACATCCGGCCAAAAATAAAAATGCTACTAAACCACAGAAATACAAAGCTGGTATTGTGAATTTGCGGCAGTATTTAGCGACGTATATTACAAGCCGGCACATGCTGGCATTTTGGTGAATTTATGAATCGGCACTGTACGTATGTACTGAGTTCTTGAGTCGTGGGGCTTCTGTAGCCTATGTCCCCGGCTCCGTATTGTCGCTAACCACCATGGACGATCCAGGCCTAGAGTCAGGCCAGAGCCTCGGTGGACGTGATCTTTTTTTTTTTTTTTTTTTTTTTACAGCGGCGAAAATCAATGCGCGCGTGGATGTCATCCATAAAATTAAGTTGGTGTAGCCTAATGTACGTTTTTCTGGCAAAATGTCTGCCAGTACTTCCCGCCGCCGTGAAATCACGGGGTACGCACTAGGAATTAGCGGGGGACCGCGTCGTGTGTGTACATCGTGCGAAGTGAAGAATTACACAGTTCCCGCCGCCGTGAAATCACTTGCGGGATACGCACTAGGAATTAGCGGGGGGACAGCGTGTAGCGAGCCTGGTGTAGCGGACCGTCTGTTGATGTGGGTGTGTGTACAACATAAGAGTTGAACATAAGGCAGATCGTAGATAAAATAGCTAAAAATAGATAAGTCAGGCGTGCTACGTGAGACATCGTCTGAATTTCAAAGACACTACTGCCGTAACTTTGGTAGTAAAAGCGGCGCCGTCGGAAAATTATCGTCCGACCATGATACACGTGCGGCGAAATATTAGCACGACGCTGTCGGCGGTCGCCCAGGTTCCGATGGGCCGGTAGTGCGGCAACCTTGCACCCGCAGTTTTGACCCGCGTACCAAACTTACCGAGGCACGTACGAAATTTTCTGGCGGCGTATGAAACTGCCCCGCACTCAGACAGGTTCCGTACGCACGGCCAATAATTTCATACGTTCCGGTGGGTTGCCAAACCGTCGGAAAATTATCGTCCGACGATGATGTACGTGCGGCGAAATATTAGCACAACGCGCCCAAAAATGCGTGTCTACCCGGCTCTTAGTGAGGAAATACACATGCGGGTAAATTTGGGACGCCTCGAGGAAATGCACGCAACGGTAGTTAGTCAGGCTCGGTCCGGCATTACGGCGTTCTGCCCTCCACTTTTGCGCCCACAAGATGCGTGTTTACTCGGTTTGTAGTGAGGAATTCCACGGGCGTGCAAGGTCAGCGCAGCGCGAGGACATACACGCGTGCGAACTCAGCACAGCGCGAGGAACGGCACGCGTGCAAACAATCGCGGAAATGAGTATCGGCACGCGTGCAAACCGACGTAAGTTGAGTAACCTCACGTCGTGCAAGCCCTCATATTCGGGTCCCAGTATATACCTGACTGTTGTAAGAGTTTGAGCTGGTCAACCCCCTATTTTCCTTTTATATTTGGGAAGCAGACCATTGTGGCTTTCTGGAGCAGAAGACTTGTTGAGACTGAAATGTGAGAAAGTACTTTCATGGGGACTTGTTTTAGTGTATTTTACCATAGGTTCCTATGGGCAAAGGTACTAGTAATTGTACTGTCTGCCCATTAAGTACACTCAAGTTGCTGTTTCGTTATGGAATTAAGTGGAAAGAAGAAAGTTACCTTAAAGTTCTAGTTTGAATTAAATTATCATGATTTTTCTCAGGACATTTTGGTAATATCCAAAAATTACAAATTAGAAAATCTAAGACCCATATCCAATCTCACCTGGACAGAACCACTCCCGAGCAGCTCTGCCAGCATGGTCTTGACGACAGCTAGAGCTGATGTTACCATGGCGATCACCATGGCAGCCTGAGTACCAGGATGTGGATGTCCCCGGCGCCAGGGGTGGAGCAGGGCTGTTCCTAACTTCTGCAGTTGGGAATGAAACAAAATCTTTTCAGTTTGAATGTGGATATGCAGGGCTAGAAATTCATTTTTGGGAACAGGTTCACTGGTGCACCCAACCTGAAAAAATTGTGTGAACCATATAAGACAAAATACTAGTAAGTAGAATGCCAGCAAAAACTTATGTTTCAGAAAGAAAATTACTACAACAATAATTTTGTTATTTTTCTGACACATGGATGTTAAGAATATGCTGCATTCTACTACTTTTTGATACATTTAACATATTTAGGCCACACCAATTTAATTTGTTGGTTCTCGGATTTTTTCAGGAAAAATATGAAGCGACAGGGCGAAAAAAAATTAAAAAAAACAGATCTAGGCATCCTATTATAGCCCCAAATGCAACGATAGGAGGTATGAAGTCAACACAAAAGACTGGTTCAAAATTTAAACAATGAATTTTGAACTTCTAATGATACCACTGCATTGAAAGATGGAATAACTGTTACATAGTCTGTAACGACTAGGAAGAAAAGGACTGTTTTCAACTGTTCAGGGCAAAATATGAGCATTTTGCAGTTGATTCTGAATTTTTTTTTTTTTGCAAATCAGGAAAAAATGAAGAGGCGAATCCGAGAACCAACAAATTAAATTGGTGTGGCCTTACATATGTTAACCAGAACAAAAATATTTGGGTGCACTGGAGCACCCTCAGAAAAAAATTGGGTGCACAGCTCCAAATTTGGGTGCATTAAGGTGCACATGCATCTAGTAATTCAAGCCCTGATATGTATCTCAAGGTCTTTTCAACAGGTAAAATTTACAGTGGACTGTGGTGTAACAAGTGTCCAAAGGACTGCAATCCTCCACAGTTGAGTTTCTTAACTCATGTGAGATGAAATACACTGAGTCTCACGAAACAATCAAATATATAGAATGGTAACTTATACTTCTACAGTTTCCAGACTGTAGAGGGGCCTACATGGGGTTTACCTGTAGCATGATGATGAATATCTCCATGGCATTGGCGGAGAACAACTGGATGACAGAAAGGTTCCACTTCAGATCCTTCTGCCCACCTACAACATTGCACAGGCAGAAGTTTTCATTGTCTTGATGAACAATCCAGGGCTTTCACTGGTAAAAGCATAGTATAAACTCAAAAGCCAACATTTGCAAACAAATGCAATATATTTCCCTCCATCTATGACATCCCATATACTTTTATCATGATTTAGTCACCTGATGTTCAAGTGGACTCATCGTAGTAAATCACCCTGCAGTGCCACCTAGCTCTAGCAGGGATAACTGCAGTCTATTCATTTTACATATTTCCTGTAAATTTCCTCTAAGCTACCATAATACCAAACAGACAAACATAATGAAAAGTACAAAAAAGTGCTTACAGTGTGCATTAGCCGGGGGACAGCAGAGATGTTTGAGGATCCGGAGTGAGGTGGTCACGGACGGTCCCACCACGTTCAGACGGTTCAAGTCCAGCTCGTCCGAACCAACCTTGACCAGCTCCACCAGGCCACAGATGGACGACAGGTCAAAGGTCAGGCCCTTCACAGGCTGCAGCCACTTCCTGATGTCCAACAGTTTGGGGTTTGCATCGGGAGCTGGAAAACAGTAGAAAAATGGATGAACCTTTCTTGAAATAATCTATCAGTTTCTTTTACCATGGTTGTTATCTCCGTGTCTAGAGGTTTTGTTTTCGTTGTGTTTGTGTGTGTATTTGTGCTTCTGTAGTTATTTCCACAAGCTAGACAGTCTGCTACACTGACAGGAAGTTAGGTCAAAGGTCCCATAAAGGTACCATAAAAGGTTATCTCATTTCCTATCTAATTCTCAACCCCAATGAGGAAAATTAATACATGTAAAGTGCCTTTCCTAAGGGAACAACATTGTGGCCAGCTAGCGATTCCAACCCAGAATCTTTCTATTTTGGGTCGACAACCCTAACTACAATGCTAACTTGCCACAAAACATTTGAGGTTTGTCCCACCTTGTTCACAGACTGTCAGCAGCCTCTGTGCATATTTC
The DNA here is from genome assembly GCF_001625305.1 of Branchiostoma belcheri. Classification (NCBI taxonomy): domain Eukaryota; kingdom Metazoa; phylum Chordata; class Leptocardii; order Amphioxiformes; family Branchiostomatidae; genus Branchiostoma; species Branchiostoma belcheri. Next base: position 8,592,238 of record NW_017803909.1, on the reverse strand, counting down.
TCCAGCATGTCCACATTGTCTGAACCCTGCACAGTCAGCAGCAGCAGCACACAGGCATACTTAAAACACACCGACTTCCGCAGGTTGTTGTCGGTGTCTTCATCTCCTGGGAGGAATTTAGGGATAACACAATAGTTTGTACTCATCTCAAATCTTTCCTTTAGCAAATACAACTGTACACATTTGTTTAAAGTTAAAACTTTTGGTCTAACACAAAAAGTTCTCTCACCTAGAGCTTTCAACCAGTCACTCTGGTCTTCCTTGAAAGCTCTAGGTAAGAGAAGTCTTTGTGTTGGACAAAAGTAGTTACATGTTTAACTTAAAACATGTAATTACTTTCATGATAACTCACGGTACACACTATGTAAGAATGCAAACAAAAAATCTAAGAAATTTCATCAACGATTAGGAATGCTGTCTGAAAAACATTGCTGAGTTTACATGTACCTCATTATTGTTACCTATGTAGTTTGAGAAAATGTTTGAAGCTACTGTATATGTGAAGACATTATGTGTGCCAACTCTTTTAAACTTCAGCACACCAGTAGCAATTCGGCTTCCAATTCTCTATTAGATATGGAGTAAGGAGAAGGTGTAATATCAGGGCTCAAAATTTTTGAGAATTTGAGAAAATTAGGTGCACAAAAAATTTTTTGGGTGCACCATATAGAACAAAACTTTATTACAGATATTACTGCTCCTCTTCTGAGCTTGAATCTGAAATGGGACCTAACTTCAAAAAGTACTACAAAGATTTTAATAAATATTTTCTGACACTTAGATGCCAACAATATCCTGCATACTATTATACAGTTGACATGTACAAAAATACCTACAAAAATATTTGGGTGCACCAGTGCACCCACACAAAAAAAGGGTGCACAGCTCTAATTTTGGGTGAACTAAGGTGCACATGCACCCAGTTTTTCGAGCCCTGAATATTATGACAGAAAAAGCTGTTGTGTTATGTGCTACTACATGTATTTCATAAATTTTGTCTGTCAACTTACCAGTCGACTCCACAAATGCCAGGAGACAGGTCAGGTTGGTTTCCAGGCCCAGCACGTGGACAACAGAGGCTCGACCTGTTGACAAACAAACAATCATCAGATTCTACACCGTTTTATACAGAACAAAATTTGGCTGTTAAAAATGCCAAGAACGCTTCACCATCATTCACCGTATGACCAAATAATGCAACTTTAGGCCTTACTACATGTCCATTTCTTCGTTTATAAGGCCACACCAATTTAATTTGTTGGTTCTCAGATTTTAGGTCTGGCATCCTATTATAGCCCAAAATGTTACGATAGGAGCCATTAAGTCAACACAAAAAGTCGGGTTAATATTTAAACAATGAAACTTTTAATCAAACCACTGAATTGATGGATGGAAAAACTGTAGGAACTAGGAAGAAAAGGGCTTTCCTCAAGTGTTTGGGGCAAAACATAAGCATTTTTTAGTTGATTCAGAACCAGAATCTTTTACAAATCAGAAAAAAATGAAGAGTCGAATCCAAGAACCAACAAATTAAATTGGTGTGGAATAATGTAGATTTAAGGTTTTTGGCTTCAATGATACCTGATATGGTTCAATGACTGTTAAATATACAATATCACATGTACGTAAGAAGACGTAAGAAGTTTTTACTGACCCAGAGAAGTGAATGTCATAGAGAACATGGTGTGGAGAGTACTCAGGAGTTCAGCACTGTCCAGCTCACCCTGGGTAATACAACCTATATGTACATGGGAGAAAACCAAATTAATGCACTATTTGTGGAAAACTGTTCCAAGTGCATGTACAAGTTCCAAGTGCATAAACATATACATGTGCTTACCTACATGTAGCCTACTCTATTACATTGGCCAAATACATGGATCATTCATATACCTCTCTGTACAGGAAGGTTACAATAACAAAGACAACATAACACACCTAGGTAATGCCCTTATACATTTGTAATTCAGCTAACGAACTTTCATTGCTGCCTACCTCTGTAACTAGAACAAATTTTGTGCCAAAGGACTACAATGTACTTCACCAGGAAGGTTACAAAAATGTAACTGTATGCTCAGCAGTGGTGAGGCTTCCATATCCTAAGTGAAATGTGTTGCATGACATGGCCCATGTCTTCATCCATAATAAATGTATAATTCCAGCCCCACGGTGCCCACCTTTGTTGATGCACTCCTGTAGCTGGTCGATGGCCTGCAGTGCCTGGAGATGGTAGATCAGCTTCAGACCCAGGTCCTGGGCTGTAGTGTCCATACTGGAGTCTTCACGGTCATACTCCTGGGGGAGGAGACCAAAAAAAGTATGCTCAAGACATACAAGCTATGGTCAAACCTGCCCAAAAAGGCCACACAGGGGACTGAGGTAAACTGGTCTTCTAGGACAGATAGCCTTCTTGGGTACATGTAGGTGGCTTAATGCGTGCACCTATTGAATACATTTGTAAATTTCAGGAATCAGGAAAAGGTGGTTGTTAGGGCCAGATAGCTGGCTTGAAGAGGTGGCCCTTTGACCAATTCAAGTAATATCTTGTGTTCAATTTTATACCATACAGAAGGAACTTGGGGTTGCCTACAAGAGACAGTACATAGGTGAGCGACAGTTTTGTAACTTACCGTAGACTGAGTCAGGACTCTGATGAGGACATTAACCGTCTCGTAGTGAGAAGCCAGGTACAGCAGACCTGGAGAACACAAAGAGATATGATTCTTATTTCTACATGTATGTGATAATCTGTGAAGGCAACTGCAAGGATTATACATGTAATCTTTTTATGGACAAACATATGCACTCACAGACACAAACTCACACAGAAACATGCACATTTTTTATGCACTCCCAATGTCATCACGCTTCCAACTTCCAGCAGTGCAAGTGCATCACACATGTACATCTGATGAAGGTTGATGAGTATGACCGAAAATTTATGGTGACTTCCCTCCTTGTGTTGGAACAAAGCTTGAACTAATGTTATATGTCATGTAACTACACATACACATTGACCAACACACACATACATAACACACACAGTGTCACACACAGACACACTCATGCATACACAAGCACAGAGTCCCTCCCACCTTTCTGAGTGAGCATGAGCTGTGTCATGAGGTCCTTGATGGCGTTGAGGATGCCTGGGTGTGCAGCAGTGCTGGGGGAGGACACCAGGACCACCAGGCACTCCAACAACCGTCTGGACAGGGGGGAGATATTTCAATGTCAATACTAGTCTACTGTGGATTGGTGATTATATGGATGACATCATCTGGGAACCCCTAAAACTAATGCAAGCATGCAAATAAAAAAAATGTTAATGCTATACTTTATGTCATCTTTATGTTTACATTTGTATTATGTTTTATGAGCAGCGGATTTACATAAGCACAACAAGTGCTTCCTATCCAATGCTCAAAAATCCATGTGAATAAAT
>NW_017803909.1:8539585-8588773 GCF_001625305.1 Branchiostoma belcheri | reverse complement strand
TTACTTCATTATGAAATCTATGTGGTCACAAAGGTTGCACAAACAACTAAACACAGAGTATGGTACATGTATAACGAATAATAACAGACTCTTCATTTTCATTTCTTCACATTTTCTTCTTTTCCTGAATTGATTCTGGTATTCTATGACATTAGTATCGTTTTCCAATGATCCTTTCTTTTACAACATATGACAATCATAGTTTTTCATTTTGTACGATTTACAGTATGGTCAAAAACTTTTTTCTTTGGTAATGGACGGACAATCATGCGTGGGCGGATGTCAATCTGTACATACCGTAGCATTTGGGAATGAGTTTGGTAGTTAAACACACAACACTGCCAGTGGGCAAGCCCCCTGCTGTAGTGATTGCAGAACTGTTGCTTATGAAATCAAATCTTTAGTTATTAGCTACAATGTTCAGTCAGCAGAACAAAGACAACAGAAGATGAAGATTCCAGCTTACCTTGTAGTGAAGTAATGGTAGATGACAGGGTATGGGTCACCGACTGTAGTGTGTCCTGTCAGCACTGCTGATGTAGGGAAGGCTTTTGGATGGGGCTGGGCCTGGCCAGGAAGGAGAAAAGTCCATTTAGCCACTCAGCTCATTTTCATGATACAGACTTTAAAATGGTTTTATTTAGACTTTTTGGCTGTGTTATAGGTAATGTACTACAGCAGTGTGTGTTACCAAGAATGGAGTGTGACCATATTTGGGCATAGGGCCGATGTCCTTATGGCCAGCAGGTGCACCCTGTTTGGAGATCTGGTCTATGATTGGTTGTTCCCTTAATTACTTTACTGCTAAATGAACACCTGTGTATTAGCTGCCTTACTCTATTCTTCTTACTGATAGGCTGTTGCAATTTGATTGGGTTAACATAGCCATACCATATTGACACTGCATTCAAGTGTTTTGGGGTAGGTACATGTATGTCAAACTTTCCTGCTCAAGCATTGGAATGCGGGGCATAAACACTTTTTTTTATCTTGAAAATCAACAGTATTATGCAAATAAATATCCTAACCAATAATGTAGGGGGTAGCTGTCCAACTGTTGCATTCTTAGTTATATGTCACTTCATACTATAGTTATATCTAAATAAGCATTGTTTTCCCTTGTATTTCTCCTTCTTTCCCTGCCATGTCGTAAATGTAGAGAAGCCATGCTGAATTTGCTCCAAAGCAAATGTCAGCCTTTCTAGTTGTTACTTGGTTTGACAGCAATGTCCACCAAACTTACAATAATGTGTACTGCATCCCGCACGATTGTGCAGAGCTCCTCCAGACAGTTGATGACAGTCTCGATGTCCTGCATGTTGGCGCTGTACTGTACCTGCTCCAGGGGGGACATGGCTGTATCCATGGCAACATCATCATCATCATCCTCATCCTGATGGAGATGGAAATGGTGCAAACAAGAAATCATTATGTTTACCAAAGGAAAACATACTGTTTTTGCTCTGTTTCTTCTTCTTCTCCCAACAAACAAGGTCAATGACCTGAACTAGACATCTGTCACCATGGTAGCTAGTGTTAGGTATCATGTTGCAAGTTTATAGGAGAAGGGATTTAGACTCCTGTATGACCATATATATAACTCACTATATAATATATAAATGTGTTTTAATATATATAAATGAGTAAGACTTAACAGACCATATGCAAAGGTAAACATATGTATTTGCTTTGCAAATGTTACTTTTCTAGTTATAATAGAGATGGCTGTATGAGGTATAGAAATGGCAGATATGTTGGAAAAAAACACTATCATTTTACTTCACATTCAAGTCTTAACTATAGAAGTAGTGGACCAACAACTGTGGAATGACAGAACTCTAAGGCTTGTGTTTAAAACAATTTCAGGCTTTGTCTGTTTAAGAGCTTTTCTTACATGACAACAAAGGTGGAAGTTTACTACAAGTACCCCACCTTTAGACCAGCCTTGTCAGAGTCTTCAGTCTTCACAGATGTCTCCACTTTTCCCTCCGTTTCCAAGTCTGGAATTTGTGTCGTCTCCACAATACTGAAAGCAATAAGGAGCATGTCAGCAGGGATTTCATTTACCACCCTACATGTATATGTATCTGTAGCATGCGTAGTCCAGTAGTCCGAGTTTGTCAATTTGAATCCTGGCTGTTGTAGATCACCCGACATGCACATTACTAGAAAGAGTGACGACCCTTAAGACGGGATGTTCAGTCGTAAAAGGTCCCATTCCACTCTATTGCAGAGCATAGGGGTGGTGCCATCTTCATTTCTGTAGCCCTTGGGCCACACAGTTGTGCAATCGCTACAGCAGGGGGCTAGCCCACTGGTAGTGTGTTTGACCTCCCCCGTACTCTTTCTCATAGATGCTGAGTGCCAAGCAGAGAAAGCATTATGTACCATTTTTAAAGTCTTTGGTATGACCTGGTCGGGGTTTGAACTCACGACCTCCCAGTTACAAAGCGAGCACTCTACTGATTGAGCTATTGCACTCAGTCATGGCCCACTGTTAATTGTGGCCCCCAATACATACTGTACCTACTGCATATAGCATCTGTCTTCTCTGTCAGGACCAATGGGTGTCTGTACTGACCATCATATTCTTTGAATAACTTGTAGAAAATCTGACTACTTACTGGTCTGCAGTGCTCTGTAGTGTGGTGATGGTCTCATACAGACTGGCCTTCCTCACCAAGGCTGTGGCAGCTGTCACCACCCGCACAGTCTGGGGACAAGGGGACAACAACACTTCAAATTTTAATCAGAGAAACACAGGGCTCTAGCCTGCACCCGTTTTTCCATCAATTGCAGGAACTGACAAGTTGCTTACAACAACTGTTTTTGCATCATAATGTCATTACCCAGATTTTGCAGTGCCAGTGAAATATTTGTTTACAATAGGACTGACACATTCGATGCTACATGGCACAAACAATGCTATTCCTTCATATCCCGTCTGTACAAGTCCTCAAATAACATTATTCAAATCTGTTCTCAAATCTGAAGTAATATTTTGCAACAAATTCCTCCGCAATATCTGGGCCCGTCTGTACTTATAGACATATTTTTTTACTGCTGTCATTGTGTGTACATTGTATTTTTATCTGTATGTTTTATATGGGCGAGTTATGCCTGAAATAAAGAACAAAGAAAGAAAGGAACTCTGTGGCATGTGACGGAAAAACTGCGGATTCAATTCATCAACCTTGGCGGACAAAATTGTACGGGTCTCTTAAGAGGATGTCATCTATAAAATTAAGTCAGTGTGGCCTAACTCAACACCAGAACCCACACCCACCTGATCCCCCAGCATGAGGTTAATAAGCTGCTGGTATCCTGAGGGAGGTTTTCCTTCAGTCTCTCCCCCCTCCTCCTCCTCCTGGTGCCAGCCTAACAACCTCTCCACCCCCTCCTGACAGCTAATGGTACTGTCCAAGGCTGAAGAAAACACAGTCAGCAGGATTATCCCATTGCTTCCAAGGGGTGGCTAAGGAAACTATTAGTATTACTAGCAATTGCAAGGCAACTAGAAAAGTGTGACAAATTCCTCATATAGTATACATGTACCTTTGATGGCAGCTAACTTGAGTGAAGATGACATGTGTTCAGCAAATAACAAGGTGAACAGTTTATCCTGGATTCCAGCTCTCTGCAACAAAACAAGTCACAACTATTATCATAATAATAAGTTTATTGCAAATTCTTGCCCAAAATTTCAACAACAAGATAGATGATGAACAACTTAAAGAACTCTTACAATACGTGCCGGCTATATTAGTTTCAATTTCTAATGTTCTAAACCTAGTATATGTTACATGTAGGTCTTGCTTGCATATAATTTATAACATGGATAAAATGGGATGTACATTTATTATGTTTACTAAAGGAAAACATATTATTTTTGCTTAGTTTCTTCTTCTTCTTCATCTCCAAACACTTAACAGTGACCTATGACCTGACCAATGACATGATTTGTTGACGTCTTTCACCATGGTGACTGGTATTGGGTTACAATAATGTTGCAATTTTATGGTCTGCTCTGCTCCTGTCATCATATGCTAGTAGTACATGTGAATGTGTATGTGAACGTGTTTGAGTAAGAATTAACAGAGCGTCCGAAGGTAAACATTATGCATTTGCTTTGCAAATGTTACGTCTCTAGTTTATATATCATATTTCATATACGTTTTGTAAGCAAGCAATCAAGTAAGTAAGAAAGCAACTGTGCTGAAAGAATATTAGACTCACAATCAGGCCGGCAGCCACCTCAGGCCCACACTCACACAGAGCAGCCACCATCCTCATGGAGGCCTTGAGGAGGCGCAGGTTTATGGCTATGGGCAGGGTGAGGGCAGTGTCCACCTCCAGTCCATGCAGGGTCCACTCGTACAGGCTGGACAGAGTGTCTGGAACATAGTCAGGGTTCATAAGTTAAACATTATACATGTCATACAGGGCTTGAAATTAATTTTTTGGAACATGTGTACTGGTGCACGCAATCTAAAATTGGGTGCACAAAAAATTTTTCAGATGCACCATATAAAATGAAATAATAAGAATGTCGTCAAAAACTATGTTTTATTTCTAAACAAAAGCAATACAACTATGATTTTATCACTTTTCTGACACTTGGATGTTAAGTATATGCTACAGACATTTAACATCTTTATGTATGTAAGCCTAAAAAAACAAATTGGGTGCACAAAAAAAACAATCTAGCTCTTTCCAGTAACCGTTTTTCGTCAGAATTTGGGGCATTAAATGTCGATATACATCGGGACAGTGTTTTTTCAACTTGTAGATAAGTGACTAGAAATTAGTAGAATATTGACTAAAAACTGCTCTGGACACCTTTAACAATATTTATTTACTAGTGAATTTATACATGTATGTTGTTCCTATACCTTTGTGCAGTCCATGGTACTGCAGGTGAGCCAGTCCAGGTGTGACCAGCTCCTGTAGCTCCTCCAGTGTCTGTACCCACTTCGGTCCCCGGTCCTCGCTGCCCCGGATCTCCGCCACCTGTTCCGCCATCTTGTCCGCGGCCTCGTGGCGCTCCCCCGGCTCCTTCTGTTCTAGCTGCGCCAGCTCCAGCTCGTGTCGCGTCTTCTCAGGAGACGGGAAGGTCTGGAACGTTCCGTCAAACAACGTCACACTAAGCTGTACCCCCTTCCTCCTACCCAACCCCATAACTAACCTAATCTGCAACTAAAAAAGGCTACCTTAGCACAAAAAAGGTTAAAATTCTACCGTCTATTATTACTGTACTTGGTCTATATGATCACCAACGTCGGTTGGAAAACAGATACCGGTACACTACTTCAGCGCTTCATGTAAAACAGGTAACCATTGACGTAAACAAGTCTGGGCGCTTCCATTTATACAGCACAAGTTATTAATATTCATTTTCAACAACAGACCAATTTCCTGTCAGTGGTATTCCTACTAACATACATATACAGTCAATCGTGTACTACTGGTCATTGTGATCAGTTCACCTTAAATTTTATTTAACCTTGAAAAATTCAGGTTAGGCCACACTGACTCAATTTTATGGATGACATCCTTTGAAGACCCCCAAACTAGTGCGCACGGGCGAATAAAAAAAATTCCAACCAAAAATAAAAATGGTACAATTTTTAGTTAATTGACTTCTTTACACATGTACAAGGACAGGTAATACTGTTGAATACAGGAATAAGAGACCTGTTGGTTGTGATATCATGTTTTGTCACCTCAATTTCTGTTTAACAAGGTTTATGACCTAAAAATGTGAAAATGAAGGAATCTTGTTTTTTTCACCTTATTGCATTAGATTTGTGGAGTCTGTGGAGGATGTCACCCAAAAAATTTACTTGATGTGGCCTTAGCTAGAAATACTGCCAAACAGAAACAACAGGAAGCACTAATCTCCAAGCAGATCCCTTTCCGTGGCAAAGACAGTATACATTAGCCAGAGAAGTGGGGGTAGCGAAAAAAACAGCAATATATAAAAAGCTAACGATCATTCCCCCACAACCTCTGCTTGGAGCGTTAGGAAGCACCACAACTTACCACTAGTGGTCCCAGGTCACACTGGTAGGGGTTAAAGGTTATGGAGGTCAGGTACAGCCATGGTTCTTCTGTTGTGTAGCTGAAGATATCAACTCCCTGGGGAACCAACAGTTTTCTGTTAATCTTTTAATCTAGTGATAAAACATCATCATTGGTTCAATGAAAAAATCGTGATGTTTGTTTGTTTGCTTGCTTGTTTGTTTGTTTCACCTGGGAAAAACACATCACATACTGGTGTTTTTCAATGTGCCCTGGGGGGAAAACGAGATGGGGTTTTTGCGTGTGAAAAATTTGCGCATGAAAAAGTTGCGCGTGAAAAAATGAAGTTCCTGAAATATGTAAAAAGATTGAGTGAAAAATTGACCCCATGATATGATTTTCCATCTGTTTCCTGTATTGTCTTCCTGATTTCTAGGTCCCTTGGGAATAAATTAGTTCATCCCAAGGAAAATCATGTACATCAAATTGTGAATAACAAGAGATAACTAAAGGTTCATACTTTTCAAAAGTTAAATACAAAACCAAAATAACTCAGTCAGAGATAATGTACAAGTTATTTTTATTCATCCATGTAAAAGATGGCTATAGTTGTGTCTCACCTCTGCAGATGCCTCTGCCGGTCCATCCTCATCCTCCATCCCCTCCTCCTCACTAAGGATCTCCTCGTAAGTCTCCGGGTCCCTCCCCGTCTGCTCCTCTGTATCATTGATCTCCCCATCAGACAGGTTAAAGTGCTGCTCCCCTGGGGAGTGCTCCGGAGTGAGAGGTTCAAACAACTCCTGGTTACCCTTCCCTTCCGCTACCTCCACCATCTCTACTGCCGCGGGTTCTTCTTCCTTCTCTCTTCTCTCCTTCTCTCTATCCCGTGGCTCCCTCTCCCTGCTGTTCCGGCTTTCTCTGTCTCTGCTAGTTCGACTTTCTCTGTCTCTGTCACGGTCTCTACTTTCCCGTTCACGGCCTTCTCTCTCGCGAGATTCGCTGGAACGCTCGCTAGTTTTCCTGTCTCTGTCTGACCGCCCCTCTCGCTCTCTTTCTCTGGTCGCATCACGAGTCTCGTCGCGAGTCCTTTCCTTTGGCTCCTCCGGTTCTTCGTCGGAATCCGGCGGGGGAGGGCCGGGCGGCGTACGCGGTCCCTGTCGGATGGTGACGGTCAGACTCGGCTGCGAGGACACAGAATCCGAGTCGCGGTCCCGGTCCCGGCTGGCGTGCGGCCCGGGGCTGTGCCGGCGCGGCGACCGCCCCGTTCTGGATTCCAGATCCTCGTACCGATGCCGGTGTGCCCGCGGACTGTCCCGTTCGCGCTCGGTCGACCTGTTCCTCTCGGGATACGAGTCTCTAGACTGGGACCTGGGGCTGGACTCTCTCCCTACATGGGCAGATGGGAGTTAAATTGCATCTGATTCATTTATCAAAGCTTTTATCAAAATTTTTATCAAAATTTTCATCAAAATTTTCATCAAAATTTATAATGATATACCATTTTGATAAAATGGTTTAAGAAAAGCTGTGCTATGCTGTCTACCATTAGTACTTAGGCTAGCTTTTGTAATGAGGGCATGTTGATTTGATTCTATGGATGACATCCGGGCGCGCATTAATTTTTGGCCATTTCCAAAAAAACAAAAGTTTTCAACCGTACTGTAAATCGAACAAAACAGTTGCAAAATGAGCAAATATCCTCATTAGTGTGATCTACCGTAGGTTCACAAAAATATATTGGAAAATGATACCAACATCGTAGAATGCCAAAATCAAACGAAAAAGACGTAAATGTAAAATGAATTTGAAGACTAGATTATTTGTCATACCATACTGTGTCGTTTGTTCCAGCTTTATAACCATATACATTTAATAATGAAAGCAACTTTTTTCTTTGCCAAACTTTTTTTTATTCGCACGCTCGCATCAGTTTGGGGGTACCCAGAGGATGTCATCCATATAATCAAATCAACATGGCCTGAACTATAATTGAGGAGCTTTAACTGTATACAATGCTGGAGATGTTTATCAAAGTGTAAACATGTGTGGTTCCGTACCAGGGCGAGTTTGTGTCCTGATCTGTGGTTGGCTGGGAGGGGGAGGGGGAATGTCATCGTGGCTGGTGGGTTCTGTCAGAGTACCGTACAGCGCTAGAGTCAGAGCTGTGTACCAGCCCTTCACTGCAACCCTGTCTGTGGAAATCTGTAAACAAAATACAAACACAAGTTATCACTGGAAACAAAACAATGTATCTACTAGAAGGCTGACATTTGCTTTGGAGCAAATGTAGCGGATGGCTTCACCACATTTTACGACATGGCAGGGAAAAAAGGAGAAACACAAAGGAAAACAATTCTTTACATTGATATAACTGTAGTATGAAGTGAAAACAGTTGGATAGCCATCCCCTACATTATTGGTTAGGATTTTTAATTGCATAATACAAACTGTTGATTTTCAAGATAAAAAGAAGCGTTTATCATCAACTTTATGCCCTGCATTCCAATGCTGGAGCAGGAAAGCTTGACATACCTACATGTACCAAAACACTTGAATGTACTTCATACTGTCAATTGGGCATGGCTGTGTACAGGTGTTAATTGAATTAACCCAGTTAAATCCCAACAGCCAATCAGCAAGAAGAATAGACGAAAGCTGCATGCCTATTGGCTCTTGCTCTGCATGCCAGAATTTGACTGAGTAGAGGTTTAAAGTTATGACTTGTTTTTCCAATCTAAGAATTGGGATCCCAACATAAGAAATTCCTGTTACCTTGGGGTTGGTGATGAGTTGTATACTGGAATGGGCATTGTACTTGAAACTGGAAAACAATAACAAATGTACTTAGTATTGGATCCACACACATTTCACTGTCAATTTAAATATGATGATCATTATGTACTGACATGACACTAATCAACCTACTAGTACAGTCAAACCTGTCCAAGCCGGCCACCCAGGGAACCGGAGAAAAGTGATCACCTTGGACAGGTGGTCTCCTTGAAGAGGGTCACCTCACAACATGACTGAGACATAAATGGTTTCCAAGTCGAGATGTTATAATGTCAAATGTTGTAAATGCATGTGGGGAGGGCTCGATTTACCTCGAACATAAATATCATCCAGCAGTCGAGGCAAACTGGCTGGTGTCTCCATGATTTCTCATTAGTTATCATCAATAGTCAACATGATTGAAAATGATGTGGTCACCATTGGCACCTTGGCCTTCAGCGGACCCAACTCAGGGCGGTCGTGTTGGCCAGGTGGCCACCTTGGACAGGTTGTGTCAATGGGGAAAATTTTTTAGAAAAAGCGGTCACCATGGACAGGTGGCCTGCCTGAAGAGGTGGTCTCCTTGGCAGGTTTGACTGTACTTCTCTGGAGCGTACACTATAAAGGTTTCTATTTGCTCTCTACTGTATGGATATACATGTAGTAACCTATTAGAGACAGTATAACTACTAGTAAGAGATGCTCACCTCCCCAGTGTGTCAAACACTGCAGCTGTGGACTTGTTCAAGTTGATGGCAAACAGGTCCACATCAAAGGCTGAGGGATGGGTTTTCCTGGGAACAGTTCAGACAAACATAAATTTGTAAACAAACTGGTACGTTTCGTAGTCACCTTCAAAGTTGAAACTATGCCATTTTCCGTAGAGCGTAATTGGATGTTTTAATCCTATGCAGAGCGTAGATGGACCGCTCTAATTCAATGTAGAGCGTAATTGGCGCATTTTGCGTAGAGCATAATACGAGTTTTAATTCTATGTAATGTGTTGTAGCCTGACTTGGAAATTATCATAAAGCGTAATCGCTACTGTAGCGTAATACGTAGCCAGTTCTCAAAATTTAGCGTAGAGCATTGTCGGGACCCCCATGCAAGCCCTCTTGTTTGGTACTTACCCATACTTCTTGTCCTCTGGCAGGTCCCTGTGTGCCCAGGTGCCCTGTGGGATGATCCGTGCCTCATGGATGTGTACAGGACAGGGGAAGGACACCACATCTAGGTTTAACTGTACCAACAACAATAGTCAACATGAAAGTTTAGCATGAAAGTTCATCTGTGTTGGTATACTTCATTATGACAAAAAAGGCTAAACGTTCTGTCCAACACTAAGTGACCCTATGCTGCAATCACGTGTTTCTGACGTCACGTCTCGGAAACTGCAGTAGACAGGTCCATTCCGTGAACAAAGCTGATGGTGTTTGCTGAAATTTGTGTCCCAAGTCCCAAACTTTGTGTTGGACGGAACGTTTTGCCTTTTTTGTCATAATGGTCAACACCTTATCATTACAATGTCATCTTTCTCTCTGTAGTAGCCTGATGACCAAACACCTGCTTTTACTGACAATGTTGTGAGCTCTTGGGCATTCACATTTCTAAGGACTCTTCACCAATATCTAAAAAAAAAAAGTAACTACTAGTAGATGAATCAGGCAAAAATCTGACCATAAATTGATGATAAAAAGTATTATATATTGACCATGGAACAAAAAAGGGTACATGTGAAATTACACATAAATTCTCCATGGTGTTTATTGTCATGATAATTTTGATTGGTTGTGAACTCTTTTTTCATATCTTTCATCTGTTGTTGTTTTGCAAATTATAATAACGTTACATCTCAATCTATGAATGGATTGGCCTGTGACCTCTTGCAATGTTATGTATGAACGTTTAAAAATCGCCGAAATCCCGAATCACTACAGAGTACATCCTCTGTTCCAGCAAGCAGGCTACATTACTCTAAGTTGAGACCTCCTTGGCTTGAGATCTAGAAATCTCTTCAATCGTATATATTTCAGGTGCCATGGGACATGCACGATGTTGAGATCGACGCAGACGACGTCGAGTTAAGCCTTTCTGCAAAAGAACTTCAACATTCCTGGCTTCTTAGACTATTCTTAGTCACATCATGGTCACGCATAACAACGTCTACACCTAAGAAGCTTAGCGAAACCCACCTCTTCGGCATCGTGATTGAATGTATCACAAAAGAGAAGCTGCGGTCCGTCCGCCATCTTCGGACCTCCTTCTGCTTCCTTCCCTGCAGTAGAAGCATTTCTCAGCAGGAGGCGCTTTTGAGTTGCTGTCGAAGTCAAAGAAAGTTGTCGGACGACTACGAAAGCTCCTCTTCGTAAATCAACCAAGGGTTACTTTGTACATTGTATAACTGTTTGAAGTTATTGTGCATTTCAGATACCAAATTTTTGTATGATTTTACTTAAAGGAATTTGATGAGATACAGAAGGTACAAAACTTTACATTTGGATGCGGCGATCCAAACGCAAGTAAGTAAAACCACCTGCCATTTCCGGTTCCGGGTCGTGACCCGAGATCTCCCCGCCATTTCTGTCTTTGCGCCATATCTTTGCACCAAGAAAAGCCCCTAGATATTTCTCCTTAGTTGTGACGCAGTACGTGCATCGAGAGGGTACGATGTCTCTCTCGGTCGACAAGGAAGCGTTCTACCGGCGCATGAAGCGCCTCTACAACGTGTGGAAGGTGAGTTTGTCCACCGGGGGGATTTTCAAAAAGGGAAGCGCGGGCAAAAACGCATGCATGCTGCCTGGATTTGGCGCGTGTTTGAATTGAAAGAGGGGCAGATGTTTTTCTTCCATATTACCTCATATCAACCTTTTGATCCCGCTATTTACCTGGATACTTCGAGTAGTTGTTCCTTCCTAACACCTATAAATACCGTGCATGACACACCAACACATGATACGCACATGAGCTGGCTATGTTGACTGTAAAAACCTGTTTTAATCTCGCATAGTGGTCGCCATTTTTAGTCCACATTTTGGGTTCTTTGTGTCTGCCCGTGGGGTGGGGGTGTCGTCCCGTCGGTGGGGGTAAGTTATCCCCGGGGTGGGGCATGATGTATCAGTACTTTGATTAGCATAAGGCTGCACAGTAAGAGTCCAGTTTTGCATAACTGTATAATTTGCATAATTTTATGTGAGGCTATGCTTGTACTAATTTACATAATCTCACAAGGAGGCCAGGGATGGGGTTTACTAGTACATGTATGTCAATCCTGCATATTTTACAGCACATGATTGGCAAAATCACACATCGTCAAACAAGGTGTATTAATGTTGTTATAGTGCTAGTATAATTTATTAGAATTGAGGGTTGCACATAATAACAAGTCTAATATCCCATGAACTTACTCGTTCCAAAATCCTCTCACAACAATAAGTTAATACGAGCGATCGCTGTTTTTGTTTACACTACTAGTATATAAATGCAAATTATTTGAAGACATATGGCAAATTTTGGTAGGCAAATAAACCAACCGTCACCCGCTTTTTGCTCACCATGACGTCAGGGCGATCGCTCGTATTTACTGATAACTGCTGTTGGTCTTCCAGACCTGAACTTATCATAAAGTGCTGCCAGTCCTTGTAAATTTATCGCTTTAATTGGTACCAGGATCCCCACATACAGACCCTCAGGGCCTTAGTTATACTGACCTATATCATAGTATATGATGTCCTGATGACGTCACGGTCTTAACCCCCACAGAAAGCCCCGGACACCGGCGCCATGGGGAAGATGGATGCCATGGTGGTGGCCGTGGGCATGGACGAGGAAGTCGTGTACGCCAAGTCCACCTCCATACAGGTAACACCTTCCATCGCAATCTAAGAACTTAGGTCGAACTCTCATTTCCAACACAAACAAGAAATTGGATACCTCATACCGCCATGTAATATTTCAAGCTTTCATAAATGTCTGTTTTTTGGATTGGCCTCATTGATTATGGAAATAAGGTTGTAATTTGCATAATCTATTTCAATTGGCAGATTTATCACCTCAAATTACATATATATTTTTTTATGTCAAAGTCCTGGCCTTTGGCTAGGTTTCATTTTGACATTTTGTTATTAATTATGCAAATGACCCCAACATTAATATGAAATATGCATAGTGATGTTGACCTGTAATTGGTTATACATGTCACAAATATGAAATACCCATCATTTACCAATGATAAATTGTAGCATTTTCAAATACAATGCCCAGAAGTGATTCTATAAGAGGGAAGAATATTATGCCCATTGCATGATGGCACAAGCCCCATAGTTTATTTATTTATTTATTTCTGTTTTATTTAAACAGGGTAGAGACCTCAGTGCTATTTAAAAACACTGCTTTTCAGGAATGCCCTGTACGTGACAACAAGTTACACATGAAAACAATGAAACAACACATTAAACAATACATAAAGTTACAAAACAACCAAGCGTCAAAACAAGATTGTTAACCATAGATCAATGTCGTTAAGCCAGGCCGAGGTCAGAGGTCAGCAATGTTGTTTCAGAACCTTCTTAAACGACAGGTAAGACGTGGCCACTCTAACTGTGGCAGGTAGGCCGTTCCAGGCAAATGCTCCCCTACACGCAAACTTTCTTTGGCCAGATTCCAGTCGGACTTTAGGAAGTTTTAAAGATATTAAGTTTTGAGTTGTGCCTTGTTTGGTACATATGAGATGTTCTACAGAACACTTGTAGGTTCCCTTACAGTAGTCTTACTAACCGTTTTTGTCATTCTGCCCCAGATCTGGCTGTTTGGTTACGAGCTGACGGACACCGTCATGGCGCTGTGCGAGGATCAGATCATGTTCCTGGCCAGTAAGAAGAAGATTGAGTTCCTGAAGCAGCTGGAGACTGGCAGTGAGAACGCAGACGGAGTCCCTCCCATGACTCTTCTCACCAGGGATAAGGTGAACCTGATACTGTCTCACGCAACTGAATTATATACATAAATATGTTTATTTATCATTTTTAAAAGAGTAAAGTACTGTTTTTAGCTGTGTGTGTATGTATGCGTGTGCTCGCGTGTGCGTGAGTTCATGTGTGTGTGTGTGTGTGTGTGTTCGTGTAGGTGTCTGAGTGTGTGTGTGTGTGTGTGGGTGGGTGTCTGTCTGTCATGTTCAGCCTGAGAGCTTATACCATCAAGGTGCTGAAGTCCGCTACCTCTGATAGTCTTTGTTTGTTACCTTCCTTGTAGTATAACATAAAGTCAAGACTGCCAGACTAGCCAGTGTGACCATCCATGTTGATTTTCTATGTTCCTGTAACTCGTTTTTTGGTTATTAACCACCATCTACCATTTCAGAGCGATGGCAACAAGGCCAACTTTGCTAAACTGGTGGAGGCTCTCAAAGCCAGTAAGAAGGTAAGTGGAATAATGTTTGTTTAGTTTCATGAGTTTATCAAAATGTAGTCTGTAATCTTCATGATGTCTATCAAAACATAATCTTAAAACATTCTTTTTTGTGTTTTTTTTTCAAAACCCATTCTGGTAGTAATAGTGTCTTAGGGCCGATTTACATGGGGCAAAAAAATCATTTCTCATGCATCACATGGTTGAGAACAGATTTTCTTGGAACGTGTAAACAGGCCCGCCACGCGGCATTTTCGTGTGGCACGCCCAGATGCGCTACACATTGTGCGTCGGTGGCAAGCCTGTTTACACATTCCAAAAAATAAGTCCCACACCATGCGACGCAGGAGAAATAATTTTTCGCTCTGTGTAAATCGGCCCTAAGGTGATAATCATACATAGAAAACACAGTCAGGAAATTATAACAGTTGTGGTTGTTGACCTTGTCCCAGGGGAAGACCATGGGTGTTTTTGCCAAGGACAACTTTCCAGGAGAGTTCATGGACAGCTGGAGGGCAGCTCTGGACAAGGGAGGGTTTGACAAGGTGGGGTTTTTCCCTCATAGCCAGAGATCCTGCTTTGTTCAGGTTTAAAGTACTTATCATCTACATTTAAGTGTCAGAAAAAAGAATGAAACCTTTGTTGTATTTCTTGTATATAATTTAAGTTAGCTATAATTAGTACAAGTTTAAGGTCTGAAAAAAGGCAGTATGGCTGTACATGTAATTGCGTTTTGCACATTCCACTTCATTTTATGTTGCGCATACAAATTTAATCCTTGGTAGCTTAGGTTACTGGTGCACTTATTCCCCCCCCCCCAAGAAAATCATGTTAAGCCCTAAGTTTGTGGTACGCACATGCTTGGTACCAAACAACACGAGATAGTATCCAACTACATGTAACAGGGGGGGGTTTATAGGCACTACCAACTGACCCGGCCGAAGGGTCTAGACCTTTTAGCGGAGAGGTTAGAATGTCTGGTTATGAAGCTCTGGTGCCCGGGAGGTCGTGGGTTCAAACCCCGGCCCGGGACCAGAAGGGTTTTTACTGGCTCCTCCTCAGTTCTTACATACACGATATTAGACAGTAACATACTTCCTTGTGTTGTATGTTCCTCAGGCTGACATCAGTGCTGAGGTGGCCCTGATCATGGCCCCTAAGGAAGACGATGAGTTAAACGTCATGAAGAAGGCCTGTCAGATCACCGCAGACGTCTTCACCAAACACTTCAAGGAGCAGATTATGGAAATCATTGACGCAGACAAGGTGAGACAACCTGAGATTTGTGAACAATCATAGCTGTTTAGAGATGAGTACCTCAACAAATTTTAGGTACAGGTACACAGGACTTACCCTTACCTGAACTATTTTTTTCTACTCATCTTTTTACTGGTTATTTGTTCTTTTAATCTAAGAACAAGAGTACAAAAAAGACTTAGTTTTTCCTTATTTTCAAGTGCTAAATCATCAAAATTGATATCTCATTAGTTAATGAAATTAACCACGAGTACAGTATTAGCTAAAATTGTGATTGAGAATATTTTGGTGGTCCTTCTACCACCTTCCTTACGCGCAGTGCTGCAGCGCCACCTAGTGAAACTAGTCAGTATTACCACAAAGAAGGCAGAAGCAAGACTACTGAAACATTGGTACTTTACAGTGATTTACCAACTCTATGACACTATCCATGTTCTACAGAGAGTGAAGCATGCTAAGATAGCTGATAGTCTGGAACAGGCTCTTGAGGATAAGAAGATCCTGGGCGGTGCAGACCCCTCTAGTGTGGAGATGTGTTACCCAGCCATCATCCAGAGTGGAGGAAACTACAACCTCAAGTTCAGTGTGGTCAGGTATGGACTGAGCTTGCAAAGTGTTGAACTAAACCAGGACTTGAAATGCCCATTTTTAGTTTGTGGAAATCTTTTTGAATTTCCAGAATAGAATATTGACAACTTGTCTCAACATTTTGCTGTAGGCTAAAATGATGCGTGCAATTTAGCATAACTGTTGATTAGCAGCTCAGTTGTGGATCTTACATAGCCTGCCCCTTAATTTTTATTTATTTGTCACTTGAATTAGAAGATCATACAGGTTACTCCTAGAAAGAAGAGCCTTGTGATATTAGATTTGCATTCTGGAAACTTAAGAGAAAAAAATCATATATGAGGCCATGTTGATTTAATTATAATATGGATGACATCCACACGGGCATGAATTTTCGGCTGTGAGCAAATGAGCAAATATATACCATAAGTTGCAAAAAAAATATTGGAAAACGACGCCAATGTCGTAGAGTGCTAAAATTAATCGAAAAGACAAAAATGTAAAGAAATGAACATGAAGAGTATATTATTCGCCATACCATATTCTGTCTTTTGTTCAACCTTCAAGACCACGTAAATTTTTATAATGAAAGCAACCTTTTTTCTTTTTACAAAACTTTTTTTTTATTTGCACGTTTGCATCAGTTTTGGGGTTTCCAAAGGATGTCATCCATATGCAATCAAATTAACATGGCCTAATGTCAGTACTAAAGCTTTAAAAGTCGTTACTGTCTTCATTTTGATTGTTCTGAAATTGTTGCCACTTTGCTCCACAGTGACAAGAACACCCTTCACTTCGGCGCCATCACGTGTGCGTTCGGCGTGCGTTACAAGTCGTACTGTTCCAACATCGTGCGCACCATGCTGGTTAACCCGTCAGACGAGATGCAGGAAAACTACAACTTCCTGATGGAGGTGGAGGAGGAGGTCCTCAGTCATCTCAAACACGGTCAGGCTTTTAGTGGGCTGCTAGAGTTGTGTGCCTAAACAAATTTTAGGTACAGGTACAGGTACATGGGTTTAGGTACAGGTCTGGACCTGAAACTGTACCTGAACAATTCAACAAATTTACATGTTCTTCTAAACCCCTTCCATAATGACAGAAACATGAAATAAACTTGACAGATAAGTTTGCCTTTTTGTTTATGAAGAATTCTTATACAAAACATGGGCAAAACTAAGATGTTTTGGGTTTCATAACTAATATGCTACAGATCTTTCAGGGTAGTTAACACTGTCAGTCTATACCACAAACACACTGTCTTTACTTTGGAACCCATAGGGGACCACCTAATTACGCATTTTAGTAGGACAGAAACAACATTGTCAACAAGAATGCCTAAAAACTTGTAGTTGTTATTTGTTATAAATAGTTTAGGGCTCTCCAGTCTCTCTTATGTTTTGTCTTATGTCTTGAATGTAGATGCTAAACTGAGTGACGTCTATGAGTCTGCCATCAAGTTTATCAAGGAGAAGAAACCAGAACTGGAGAACAAATTTATCAAGAACTGCGGGTAAGTGTACTTTATTTTTATGCGACTAGAACAAACTGGTATAAAGAAGATACTAAGATTGATTAAGTTATGCTAAGACACTGGAACAACAAAAAAAGTTTCATTGTTTTATGATGACATTCGATGATGTTATTTTTCCAGATTTGCCATGGGGATAGAGTTCAGAGAAGGTTCTCTAGTGCTGAATGCCAAGAACTCAGCTAAAGTTCGCAAAGGTGATGGAACAAAGTTTATCGTTGGCTAAGGTTTCTTACTAAATGTTGCACATCGGCATATATTTTGGTCAGCTATGTAATCCTTATTAATAATGGAGAAGGATAAAAAGAGCAAAACTTGACAATAACAAAACCTTTTCCTCATTCTATTTTAGTCAAATATGTTGTAAGTAGTTATGATTTGCTTGAATGTCGAAAACTATTTTAGATGTTATAAGTCACGACTTACATGTAATTCATAATTCCCATTGGTACAGGTATGGTGTTCAATGTCAACGTTGGCCTACAAGGCATGACCAAAAAGGGAGCAAGTAAGGATGAAGAGAAGACCTACGCTCTGTTCATAGGTGACACCGTGCAAGTCAATGAGGTAACACTTACTTTTCATCTGGTATATTGTGCATTTCCCAGGGCTCGAAATACCCAAGTGCAAAATGCACATGATTGTCAAGATTTGCACTTAAAATAGTTTGACTGTGCAAAACATTTTAAAAATAAAATATTGATGTGAATGATGATAAAATATTGATGCCAATGAATGTATCTTCTTCAGGATTCCCCTGCCACTCTGTTAACCCCTGTCAAGAAGAAGTTCAAGAGCATTGCCATCTTTCTCAAGGTGAGAACACAGTTCTCTACTTAGTAGTTTTTTAAACAGATTTCTTTGTGTAATCCACATGTAATTGTGTCATACAAATCAGTTTTTTAGAAGCTCAACCCGCTAAGATTATTTGTTCTGCTTATTTTAGAAAAGCCAAAGCAAGAATAGTTATAGGGATATACGATGTTCTATATGTAGCAGCAACCATATGAAATCGAAAAGTGTCGCTGGTACAGCAGTTTTCTTTTGATTTGTATTGATTTCGGTTTGTGCCTTTGATTGGACACAGTTAGAAGGATGACAAAATATTGGAGATAGATGTTATATCATACATTACATCCAGTATATTCATGAAAAAACACTTTCCGGAAGTCTTAAATCTCTAATTTCCTGTTTTTTTGTTTTGTTTTTCTCAGAATGAAGATGATGATGATGAAGAGGAGGAGGAAGAGGAGAAAGAGAAAGAAGAGGATCTTTTAAGGGGGAGGGGGGCCAGATCAGCTGTGCTCCAAAACAAACTCAGAGTAAGTACATGTACTCAGAATTTAGGAAAAGAGACTGGCTATTTTAGAAATCTAAATCAATCTTAAGCTTTTAGCTTTTATGTTTTCTTTCAAACCCTTTATATCTTTGCTTCTGTCACAACTTTTTTGAAATCAGATTTTCCAAGTTTTCAGTGTAAGGTTGGATTTGTAAGGTTATATATTTTATCGGTGTTTGCTGTATTTCATAGCTGAAAAGAAAATACCGAGAAACTTCATGGTGGTTTTATTTTTCAGTTACCTCTCTGACATTATCAAACCTTTTGTGGCCACTGTTTATTACAGAATAAAACTAAAAATGTAACATTTGCAAAGCAAAGGAATAATGTTTACCTTCGCATAAGGTCTGCTCTGTTGAGTCTTACTCAAACACATTCATGTACATGTATATGGTCAGACAGGAGTCTAAATCCCTCCTACTATAAAATTGCAACATGATGTAACCCAACGTTAGTTGCCATGGTAACAGACAGTCTGGTTCAGGTCATTCATTGACCTTTTTGGTTTGGAGAAGATGTGGAAGTGTGGCGAAAACAATGTTTTCCTTCGGTAAACATAAAAAAGGAAAGATGGCGCTGAGTGTGTAACGATGAATGAAACTGACTCTGCTTCTTTTAAGAGCAAGCATGGCAAAGGTGGGGGAGAGCAGGAGGATCTCCTGCTGGGGCGAGGTGGGAAGAAGACCACAGTCCTGCCCAACAAGCTGAGGGTATGCCCCTCACACTTACAGTGACGTACAGGAACTCAACACCATGGGTGTGGGGGGAGGGGGGCAAGGAGAGTAGTAGAAATGTACCACTGTTCCTAGACTGTGTTACACGTTACACACTCTTGCTGTCGGGCTAATTGGGTCTAACCAGTTGAAGGAGTGTTGAAACTGTCATTTATGCCCCATTATACATGACCTCAGCAGTTTGTTGGGTGCAGGGCTCAAAATTAACATTGTCCCGATGGCCACTGACTACAAATTTAGGTAGGGACACCTGAAAAGTCACTTTGGGACATTTTTGGGACAATAGAAAAATAATCAACATCAGAATGTCATCCCTACTTATGTCTATCAGGCACACATCCCAGCTTTTGCCTTGAAAAGAACCCCAAATTTCTTGTCTATTCTGCAATTATAGCCTGCCTGGGAGTCAGAACATAAGGAAATTAAGCTGACTTCAAGTTGCTGTCATACATATTTAGTACTTCCCGAAAAACAGGTTCGGACAGTTCAACCTTACTTCAGGACAGTTGAAATATATTTTTGGGACAGTGCTGGGACAATCAGAAAAAAAGTTAATTTTGAGGCCTGGGGTGTATCCTGGAATCCATCCTATTCTAGTGCCAGTTCTCTACTCTTGGTGCATTTATACAATATGAATTTTAAATTCTCGGTGCAAGTTTGCTTCTGCCACAAGCAGAGAATTTTACTGAGATTCCAAACAAAATCTTCACCGCAAACAAAATTTTCCGCAGGATTTTTCCTTACCAACCGTTACATTACACAGACTGGGAACAATTGGTACACATAGCAGACCTCTTTCTCTTCACTAACTTCTTGCACTTTCACGCGGGATACTCTTTGTCACTAAGAAGTCTTGTGGTATTTCAGGATGAGAAGACAGCGGAGGAGAAGCGTAAGGAACACCAGACAGAGCTGGCACAAAAGATAAACGAGGAGGCCAGACTCCGACTGTCCAAGAGGAAAGGAGACACTGTCAAACAAAAGTAGGTTTTTCAAAGGAAAATTTTGTGACACAGGGCCATACCAATAATTTTTGGGTCAAGGATTAACCTGCTTCATTTTTTCCTGATTTGAAAAAAAAAAAGGAAAAAAATGTGCATTTGCCATTCAGGATCTGGATCAACCTCAAATGGTTATATTTTGGCACCAACAATAATTGTCAAAGAAATCATTTTCTTTTCCTTGGGCCTAGGAAAAAAAATGTTGTGTTTCCTGTTTCCCGACCGACCCTAGAAAAAAACTGCTGATGCTAGCCTTTTTTTTTTTATCCCTACAAGGGACATAAATTTTTCAAGCTGATCGACCTTTCCTAGCTCCATGATCTAACACCTGAGTTATGAAACGTGGTACTGTACAATCAGTTTTCCAACATTGATTTCCAAATACAAGTGTCCTCATGCAAGTTTTACATAAACTGTATTGTAACAGTTGTATAAGTTGAATCACTAGATATTGCCAAAGTCTAAAAAAAGGGGAAAAAAGATAATCCCTAACGTTACCTACCGACCCTAATTTTTTCGGGACTGAAACAGGAAAAACGACATTTTTTTCTAGGCCTTATCAGTGCTAGAAATGCATATTTGTGCTAATAATCTTTCCAGGGTTCGGAAGTCCAACGTCGCCTACAAGACGGTGAGCCAGGTCCCTAAGGAGCCTGACGTGAGAGACTTGAGGATATTTGTGGACAAGAAGTATGAGACTGTCATCTTGCCTGTGTTTGGTGTCCCCACCCCTTACCACATCTCTACCATCAAGGTAAGCAGGGGGCATTCTGTCCTATACTGCTCTGTTTATCAGTTTGAAACAGGCTGTTAGTAGAACATTGGTAGAACGTACTGCGCCTGCATTTTGGTCAATGTTGCATCTGAATTTTGCCTGTTGCTTACGATATTTTTTCCGACATAACAGTTGGAAACTACAGACGGAGTGTTAACCTTATTTGCGCAAATACTTTTTCGTGCAGGTGCAGTACGTTCTGCCAACTTGCTGCTGTTAGTAATGTTACTATAGTGTAGATGAAAATTTCTTCATTGATATCTGTTAACAGCATGTATTTGATTTAAGTACGAAATAGACGTCAAAAGTCAATGAAAAACTGATGGAGTTGGAGTATATGTTGCCTTTGCGAGTGTACAGATGGAAACTTAAAGTCACTCCTTGAAACATAGTAATCTGGGTATTGTTAAGCAAAATCTGACTTATTTGCTGCCTTATAATTGGCAAAAATGGATTTGGCATTTGATGTTTTTGTGATTGAACTTGTTGTCTTCCCGCTGTAGAACATCAGTATGAGTGTTGAAGGTGACTACACATATCTGCGAATCAACTTCTTCTGTCCTGGAAGGTAGGATGAATTAAAAGTATCTGGTACATTTTGTAGTCAAGTTGACAAGGTTTACTTGTGGTTACTTCGAGTTGTTGACTTAGAATCTAAATGCTCTGGGTTCGAGTCCCTGGCTGTTAGGGATCGGACATCCTCTCGGTTTACAAAAAGCTACAGGTCACATATTTGAGTAGAGCTAAACCTCAAGCATGTTAAAGATCCCACCACACTTGAAAAGAATTGAACAGTCCTGGTGTAAGAAAATCAAACCATGTTTGTACATGTACCAACTGGTGTGTTATACTAAAGGGCAGTACTCCAGTTAAGCAAATCAAACAGAAGTTGTTAATGCTTGCAGTCTTCATTCAAGATGCTTATACAGTTTTGTTGTTTTTGAAATTTGATTTGATTTTGACTCTTTTTCCTTTCCTTTCTGTCCTGCCAACCAGCGCTCTGGGGCGAAACGAGGGAAACGTGTTTCCAAACCCGGAGGCCACGTTTGTCAAGGAACTGTGAGTACAGATTCAGTAGCACTTTTTTATACTGGCTGTTGGGCTGGGTGCTCTATAGACCGATCCTGGCTGTCCATCACAATTAGCTTTTCAACCAATGATAGCATAGCAATTGGTGATTTGACCAATGAGAGAGTAATTTCATGTCCATCATAATTAGCTTTTCAACCAATGATAGCATAGCAATTGGTGATTTGACCAATGAGAGAGTAATTTCATGTCCATCACAATTAGCTTTTCAACCAATGATAGCATGGCAATTGGTGATTTGACCAATGAGAGAGTAATTTCATGTCCATCACAATTAGCTTTTCAACCAATGATAGCGTAGCAATTTAGTGATTTGACCAATGACAGAGTAATTGCATGTCCATCAGGTACTTGAATTTTTAATGATTCTATTCTGCATTTCTACGTTTTGACATGGGCGCGGGCTACAGGATCAGTCTATTAGTTAAAAGTGCTTAATTAAAAACAGTGTGTTGATCCTTTTGTTTTATATACTTGTTGGAAAGAAGTGCCTAAAAGACATAAGACAATCTCTAGTTTGTATTATTGATGGACTTCGAAGATATAAACTGCAATACTGAACAGTTACAGTGTATGAGTAAAGTAAAGAGACTTTTTTTATACAACCAAGACCTAGCCTTTTCTCTTCAGCCGACGTTTCGGTGACCGCCTGTCACCTTCCTCAGGGCGATTCTGACTGGTTCACATTGCACAGCAGCACAGGTGTCGTTGCTACAGATGCATTCCCAAATGTACAATACATGTATTTACATATCTACACTTATGAGGAAGGTGACAGACGGTCACCGAAATGTCGGCTGAATAAAAGACTTGGTTGTGTAAAAAGAGTCTCTTTACTCAGTGTCTTACCAACCTGATGAAACTATTCACGGATGAGTTACAGTGTATGTATTGTGATGAGGTGGACTTGCACTGGAGACATCCATGACTTATGTCTATCTTTGTGTGTCACTTGTGTGTTATGTGTCTGTTTAGGATTTATCTGAAGGAGTTGTAAGTAGACGTTCACACCTGTGTGTGTTTGTCGTTTTTGCGATTCCTTTCCACTTCTTTTCCTTGTGTTTCCAGCCTCAGAATTTCTTAGCCCTCTTTTCCTTCATTTTCCACTGTTACTAAATCCTTCACTACAGATTTGTCAAACCTGAAACAGAAATAAGACCAGAAAAACCAGAAAAAGTAGCGACAACCAAAAACCAGCTTTAACAAAAGTTCAAACTTTGTAAACTCTAGCACGTCAGCAGAACGTACTGCACCTGCGCGAAACCTGTAATGTATTGTGCATAGCACTTTGTCAGAACGTCTCATATAAGGTTGTATTTGCACATATAAGGTTAACACTCCGTCCGTAGTTTCCAAATGTTATGTCGGAAAAAAATATCGTCTGCAACAGACAAAATTCTGTTGCAACGTTAACCAAACTTCCAACGAAAACCGCAAAAAATCAGGGTTTCATACAGGTGCAGTACGTTCTGCTGACGTGCTATCAATTCTGTGCATGATTGACGGTTGTTTCCGTGATGTCATGTAGGACGTACCGAGCGTCCAATCAGAAGAACACGGCCACCAGTGTGGTGCCGGCCAACAACTTAAACACCGCCTTCCGCATCATCAAGGACGTCCAGAAGAAGTTCAAGACGAGGGAGGCTGAGGAAAAGGAAAAGGAGGTGAGAAAACATCTTTGTGGTGATCAATTTTCCTCAGAAAGATTTTTATAGTAGGGAATTTGAATTTAGAAAAGTTGCAGACTTTCTCTTCGTTACAGCTTCAGAGAAGAACTTCTGTAAAATTTAGTCTATTTTTCTTTGCATGATGAGACATGGGAAGAGGTTAGGCACAGGAAATGAAAGACAGATGAACATGAAAGTCACAAAAACCTAAAATACTTCTTATTGCGTGTTGTGAAAACAGTGATCTGTGTTGTTTTCCAGGGCATAGTGAAGCAGGACAACCTGGTTGTAAACAACAACAAGAGCAACCCCAAGCTGAAGGACCTGTACATCAGACCCAACATCGTACAGAAGAGGATACAGGGCTCACTGGAAGCACACGTCAATGGTATGGCCCATACCATGATTTGTTTTATTTTATTTTATTTTGATTCAATAATAAATTATTGCAACAAGGCAATACATTGGCCACCCAGGCAGCATGGCTGATATCGGGTGCCAAAAGATACACATATTAAACATACACAATATGACTTACTAATAGACTAACAAGTACCACATTAAGCTAAGATCTATCAATTAACAATATAAAATTTCAACAGACTTAAGTAAAATTTGTTTGTTTATTGAGATTCTCCATTAGTGATTAGACTATTCTTCCTCTAGTTTTGATTGATTTACTGAAAGATTGTTGCTGGGATACAGATACAGGTTTTTAATTTTTGTACGTTTTATTATGCTGGTAGAATGTTTGTAAAATCTCTCCATCACTGAGCAAAAAATGTCTTGATTCTCTGTCGATTTTGAAATTTGGTGACCTTCTGGTGATGAACAAATTCATTGGAAGGTCGTTACCATGCCAGCGCAACACCAGCTTTGAGAGGGGACATTAGACCATGACCCACTCTTCCACTTTCCTTTTACTATCTATACTACTTTAAAAACATGTATTTCTATTATCAATAAAAGAGAGATCCTTGCTAAAGCTTAGTTACATGTACTTTTCCCATGTTGACCACTTGTGTTGATCCCAGGTTTCAGGTTTACCTCAGTGAGAGGAGACAAGGTAGACATCCTGTACAACAACATCAAACACGCCATCTTCCAGCCGTGTGACGGAGAGATGATCATCTGTCTACACTTCCACCTCAAGGTAAAGGCAGCTAATTCTTACCTAATACCACTTAGAAAGAGAAATTTTAAGAATTTAAGAAGAAAACTAGATAAGTAACATTTGCAAAGCAAATACATAATGTTTAACTTCACATATGGTCTGCTCTGTTAATTCTGACTCAAATACATTCATATGTATTGTCAGACAGGAGTATAAATCCCTCCTAGTCCTACTATAAAATTGCAACATTATGTAACCCAACACCAGGTATCATGCAGAGAGATGTAAACAAATCAGGTCATTGGCCAGGTCAGAGGTCAGTGTTTGGAACAGAAGAAGAAGAGGAAACTTACCAAAAACAATATGTTTTTCTTCGGTAGACATAATTATCCCAACGACATTTATAGAACTCAATACATACTAAAATTTTCAGAATAGAAACAATAACTTGATGTCTGTCTCCATGCAGCACGCCATCATGTTTGGAAAGAAGCGGCACAGAGATGTGCAGTTCTACACGGAGGTGGGAGAGATCACCACCGACCTGGGCAGGCACCAGAACATGCACGACAGGGACGACCTGTATGCTGAGCAGGTCAGTTATTTTCTCACAGGCACCGAAATGTCTGCGATAGGGACGACCTGTGTAAAAATAGTTATAAACTTTTGTAATTTTTGCACATTGTCACTAGGACACTTCAAGACGATCAATTAACTAGAAGGTAACATTTTCAAACCAAGTGCACAATGTTTACCTTCACATGGTCTGCTCTGTTAATTCTTACTCAACACATTCATATATATGGTCATACATAGAATTTCGTGTGATAGTAGTTTCTCCTGATCGGCCAAATATCAAAGGGCGTGACATACTGGAACAGTCGTGTGCAGAGTACATCGAGTGTCTGGTTCAGGTCATTGACCCTATTGGTTTGGAGAAGAGGAAACAGAGCAATTAAAAATGAACATTTGCAAAGCAAATGCATAATGTTTACCTTCGCATATGGTCAGCTCTTTTAATTCTTACTCAAACACATTTCACATGTATATGGTAACAGGAGTCTAAATCCCTCCTGCTATAAAATTGCAACATTATGTAACCCAATACCAGTTACCATGGTGTGAGACAGTCTAGTTCAGTTAGGTCAGAGGTCACTGGAGAAGAAGAGGAAACTGACCAAAAACAATGTTTCCTTTGGTAAACATAACAATATGTTTATATCCACTATGTTATTACATATAGGCTGAACGAGAGCTCCGACATAAGTTGAAGACTGCCTTTAAGACATTTATCGAGAAGGTTGAGTCCATCACTAAGGAGGAGCTTGAGTTTGAGGTTCCGTTCAGGGAGCTGGGGTTCTTCGGCGTGCCCAACCGCAGCACAGTACTGCTGCAGCCTACCAGCAGCTGCATGGTCAGCCTGGTGGAGTGGGTAAGTTTGTCAGTCTGTTTGTTTGTTTGTTTGTTTGTTTGAGCTTTTGTTACATTTTGTACCTCCATGAAAAATGGATGTATTCTTTTTGTTATGTCTTTCTGTCTCTGTGTGTTCCCACACATTTGTAGTCAGCATAACTTCAGAATGCCTTTATGGATTATGATGATATTTGATATGTTGGTAGGTCGTAGGAAGACAAAGGCTAAGATCAAATATGGGCCTCCTGGTGGCTGAATTTAGTACTGCAGCAGAACTGGTTTTTATATCTTCTGTCCTGAACATGCTACGGTCTTGGATTTTTTGTGACAGAAAAGTACATTATGTACTGTAGATGAATTTGTAGTAAAATAAGGTGGATATGCATACAATTGTGTATGTAGAGCCCTTGACTGGGTCCTGTTGCTTTCTCTAACTGTGTCAAACTTCTTTTTCAGCCCGTATTTTGCATTTCGCTGGACGAGATCGAACTTATCCACTTCGAGCGTGTCAGTTTCCACCTGAAGAACTTTGACATGGTCTTCATCTTCAAAGACTACAGCCGCAAAGTCGAGATGGTCAACTCCGTTCCCATGCAATCATTGGACCAAGTCAAGGAGTGGCTCAAGTAAGGGCTGGGTAAAATTGGGGCTGTGCAGGTATTTCTGATGTCTACAATGTACCTGCACCAAGCTATGTATACAAATGTTAGACTCAAGTTAGAGTGTATAGATTTTCATTAGGCCTAGTTTCCTGTTCCCTGACTGACCCTAGAAAAACCTGCCGACTTTTTTTGGGGGGTGGCCCCTGCAAGGGACATAATTTTTTTCAAACTGATCAACCTTTTCTAGCTCCATGATCTGACACCTGAGTGATAGAACATTGTACAATTTTTCTAATATTGACATTGAAAATTAAAGTGTCCTCACGCAACTTTTACTTTGTTAAACTGTATTGTCTAAGTTGGAGGCCTATATAGATATCACTGAAGTCTAAAAAAAATTAAAAATAATCCCTACCTAAAGACCCTAATTTTTTCAGGAATGAAGCAGGAAACACAAATTTTTTTTCCTAGGCATAATTTTAAAGTGCTCATGACACCAAAATTCTGTGAAATACATACAAATATCGGAAGTGTACATACAATATAGTCACTTGAAGTTTGTTCCAATCATGATGACTGAGAAACTGAGCTTGTACTGCCTTCTAAAAGTGGGTTTTTGGAGACTCTCTAGCAAGCTTCCCAATTGCCCACTTCGGGCATCTCTATTTGCTTCTCTATGTTTTATTTTTGCATTTCTGTGCTGTCATCCAGTGATGTCAGCTCAGGGAAAAATACAGACATGAAAAAATAAAATGTAGAGATGCAAATAACCCGCCAGTACTAGCTTGTGCTGACTTATCCAAGGTAGGGCGTTAGAATTTTGAATGTAACAAGAGAACCGTGCATATTTATTGTAAATGTGTCCGTTAGCCAGGTAATACTAGTTATGTCAATTACAATCAGCTAAGGTCTTTTTTTGGTGTCATGAGCACTTTAATGTTCTCTGCACCAGTATTTGAAGGTCTGACAGCATTGTTTCCCTTCCACAGCTCATGTGATATCAAGTACACAGAGGGTGTGCAATCCTTGAACTGGACAAAAATCATGAAGACCATCAACGACGACCCAGAGGGCTTCTTTGAAAATGGCGGCTGGTCCTTCTTGGAACCTGAAAGCGATGTGAGAATAACGCAATGTTTTTCATTACTCCTGTCCTGGGTGTGTTCTTGAGCAGATTGCAGTACCACTTGTAGAAGCAAGGGGGCATCCATACAAACTTACAGACTACACAGTAATGGAGGTGTCCTTTTCTATGAATAAAGCATTGCAGGCCTTAGTACTTTTCTCTGTCAAAATAGAAAAAGAAGAATTGGAACTGTAGCACATGTATGAGTTAGAAAAGGCTGGAAATGGAGTACTCCACTCCATAACAAACATGTAAAAGGTCTTAGATTAAAAGTTTGTGTTTTTATCATTCTGGATTGCTCATTCTTCGATAAAAATTGGAGTATGACAGCCGAAAATTTGAGCAAGTCCAAATTACAGTTGTAGACTTTCTTATGGTAAAACGGTTCAACTATATCTCAGAAAGCATGTCGGCAGAACGTACTGCACCTGCGCCCCCCCATTTTTCACGGTTTTCGCAGGATTTTTGGTCAATGTTGCATCAGAATTTTGCCTGTTGCAGACAATATTTTTTCTGACGTAACATTTGGAAACTACAGACGGGATGTTAACCTTATATACGCGAGTACGACCTTATATGAGATGTTCTGCTGAAGTGCTACATGTATACACAATACATCACGGGTTTTGCGCAGGTGCAGTACGTTCTGCTGACGTGCTATTTCAGAACATGTAAGAAGATTTTAAACAGGTCCATAACGCCTCCGTTCATGTTGTTACAGTCTGAAGACGATGATGATGATGATGAGGGTGATGAGGAGTATGAGGTGTCGGGGAGTGAGTTTGAGGAGGATGAGGAGTCAGACAGTGAGTACTCGGAGGACAGTGAGGCCAGCGAGGACTGGTCGGAGGAGGACCTGGGCAGTGATGAGGAGAGCGGCAAGGACTGGGACGAACTGGAGGAGGAGGCTCGCAGAGGTAGGGTTATTTATAATAACAATAATACATGTTTTTTTATTGTCCAAACAGTACCCGTGCAGTCGCAGCCTTTAACAGCTGAATTGATGCAGGGTATCACATAATAATCAATACAAATCACAACAATCAAATAATACACATTTGCTCCACAAATATTTTTTGTGGAACTGTCGCAAGGGTCTGTGCGGCTGCCATTCGGTGCCACAAGGTGACCTCAGTACGACTTTCCCCAACAGAAGTTAGGTACCCATTCACACCTGGGTGGAGTGAGGAAAGTTGTGTTCACTTTTTCTCAGTACAGTCTTTACTTTACCTACATTGGAGGTGTATGATAAAGCACCCTGCAACATTATGAAGTCTCTCTTGTAGTGTGCTTCATATACCTTTCCAAGCTAGCTTTTCATATATTTCTGAGTGGACCATCCTAGATACGCTCAGAACTTGTAAGTTGTCTGATAATTGTGTATACAAATCTCTCACCATGTCTAAGACACAGGGCCAACTCCAAGAATAGCCCAGCCCTGACATGCCACCCAGGAGCGCAGCGATCACATTATGTCTTACAAATAGATGTGCAGCTGGTCTTTAGTGGCCTTGCCATTGATATATACACCTAAGGTGTATGTCGCCCTGGCCTTGGGCTGAGACACAACATAATTTTCAGTCAGTAATACCCCAGGCTTGGCCCATACAGCTCTTAAAAGCTGAATGTATGAGGTAGATCAAGGATGGGTCACAGTGTCAGCGATGTTCTGTTTTTAATAAGACCGTCCGTGGCTGTAACGTTGCCCCCGCCACCCACCCTGCAACAGTTGTCTAAGCCTCTTCCTTTGTTTCTGTCAAAGTTCATTATTGAACGTCCAGAAGTTGCCAAGGTAGCAGTTTCCAGTTTGATATTTTTGGGATGTTACGTTTTCTCTTTTCAAAGTGGTTATAGATGACATTTGTTGTAAGTTGATGACATTTTTTAGTTTATGAAAAGTTTTTTTTTCTGTAAGAATCTTTCATGCAACATCGTCCTATTCCTCATTATGCCCTTAAAGTACCAAAAACTTGAAGTCAAAAGCCAGTTTAAAATTTAAACAATGAATTTTGAACTTTTAATCAAACCACTGCATTGATAGATGAAAAAACTGTAACAACTAGGAAGAAAAGGACTTTCCTCAACTGTTCGGAGAAAATATGAGCATATCTGAGTTGATTCAGAACCAGAGTCTTTTTTTTTGCAAATCAGAAAAAAGAAAAATGAAGAGGTGTATCCAAGAACCAACAAATTAAATTGGTGTGGCCTACTAGAGAAGTGATGATAGCCTCCTATGGTTCCCTCTATCAGAAAACCTGGTCCCCAGATGCCCATACCCCCATCCCTCCCCATGGGTGCATCAGGTCCTGAAAATGGTAACAGGATTTCTGGAGATGCTGAAACCTTGCCCCTATTCTTTCCAACCTGGAAATTGGATTAACCAATCATCCAATCATTGTTGAGAGATACCCTGACTGACACTTCAGCTGTCAGTGGATGGGTGTGGTTTTCCTGATGATATCAAGACAACAGCTGTGAGTGAGATCTGGATGAGGCAGAGTGTACATGTACATATGTAGGTGAGAGAGAACTCAATCTGAGGGGTTTGGGTCACTGGGATCAGTCTTCTCATTAAGCCACAGGTGGTACGGTAAATCTCTAAATTTTCACTACAGTTGTATGTGAGGGAGAACTCAATCCGAGGGGTGTCAGGTCACTTGGATCAGTCTTCTCATCAAAGGCATCCAATGCGATTTCATCAGGGCAGCAAAACTGGAATTTGTATATGAATATTTTGAATAAGGCAATCTTTGTGATGCTGACACATATTGCTTCACATCAGTACATTTCAATCAGTATTTCATACTTTGGGCTTTTAAACTGCAGAAAAAAGCCCAGAGATGAGTTTATTTTCTGGGTGGTACCTTAAAAATCAGCCAAGGGCCCTTTCAGTAACCATTTTCTGTCAGAATTTTAGGTTTTTTGCTCCACGAGGGTCAATATACATTGGGATAGTGTGGTTTCATCTCAGTATGATGTAGTTAAGTGCCTAGAATATTGACTTTGAAAAAGTCCAATCGCTAAAAACTCTACTTGATGCCTTTAAGAGAGTATAGCAGCTGTTGCAGTTGATCAAAACCCAGCAAGGCCGGCTGGCGGCTGCAGCCTGGCCAAACCTACCCCAGCGACATTCCTGGGACTCTCACGGCTGCTATCTCCCCTCCTGGAGGTGATTATGGACCTCCTCAGAATTCTGGAGAAAACAGGGCCACATCAGCATCAACCTCAGTGTAACAAATGAAATTTGACTAATTAACTAGAAAGGTAACATTTGCAAAGCAAATGCATAATGTTAACCTTTGCATATGGTCTGCTCTGTTTATTCTTACTCAAACACATTCATATATATATATGGTCAGACAGGAGTCTAAATCCCTCCTGCTATAAAATTGCAACATGTAACCCAACACCAGTTACCATGGTGACAGACGTGTGGTGCAGGTCATTGACCTTATGTGTTTGGAGAAGAGGAAACTTAGCAAAAACAATATGTTTTTCTTTGAAAGTTTGATAAACATAATGACAATGGAACCAATGCTATGATCACATGGTTTACATGTGACGTCAACAATGGGTCAAAGTTGGTTAGAAGTCAATATCACCAACCCTAACCCCCACAGTAGTTTTGTTACTTAAAACCAACATATCAAAATGGGGGCCTGCATGGGGTGTCCCAACAACAGTCTACGCTAATTTTGAGAGCTGGCTACGTATTATGCTGAATTCAGGAAACCTCTCGATAACGCTTTACGATAAATTCCAAGTGGCTACAACGCATTACGTAGAATTAAAATGCAAATATGCTCTACGCAAAATGCTCCAATTACGCTCTAGTGCGTTGAATTAGAGCGGTCCGTCTAAGCTCTACGTAGAATTAAAACGGCTCATTACGCTCTACGGAAAAGGGCATGCGGGGTCCTCCAAAATTAGGGTATGAGGGAGCACTGCACTCCAAAAGTCTTGAATAAAAAAACCTACTTAGTCAGTGACTCATCCTGGACCACACATGGGGGTGTTATGTTGTTGTTACCATGGCAACTCCTTTCTAATAAACATATAGCCTTAAAGTTCATCTGTGTTTTTGTAGTTCATTGGCAAAGACAGCCAAAAGTGTTTGTAAGCCTGATTCTTTGTGTTTGATCGCAGTTTGAAACGTGAAGATCTCTCTTCATAACATGTCGTTCAGTTCTCTGTTTCCATACATGTTCAGGATAATGAAGGTCTTTCAGATAGAATAACAAAGGCTTGAAACTTCCTGTTTAGCATAATTATATAAACTCCCATTCAAAATTGTAAGAAACACTGTCTGTGACCAAAAAAAAGGAACCTAAAATGAAGTCCTGAAAATCTGTGTTGTAAAATTTACAGGAAAACCTGTAAAAGAACAACAAAGTGATTTTCGACAAAACATTGACAGGACAACAATGCAGGC
Source organism: Branchiostoma belcheri (assembly GCF_001625305.1). Taxonomy (NCBI): domain Eukaryota; kingdom Metazoa; phylum Chordata; class Leptocardii; order Amphioxiformes; family Branchiostomatidae; genus Branchiostoma; species Branchiostoma belcheri. Next base: position 8,555,930 of record NW_017803909.1, on the reverse strand, counting down.
AAAAAATATGTATGTGCTTAAACTTTTGACCTGAAAAAGTCACAGACACAAAGTGCACAGCTAGGCTTAACACAAACACATACCTTCCTAGCCTATCACTAAAGTTTTCCCTCTAAATTATTTCATTTTCGTAGTGAAAGAACACGGCAACATAGAAATGTGTTGTTATACACAGATGTGTGCTGCACAGGTGTATAGATGAGCGCAGGTGTGTGCTGTACACACCTGAGAAAGTGCCTCTGGGGTTAATTGGTCTGTACGGATGATTACATGCAGGTGACAGAGTTCACAATAATCTGTCATGTCCAAACACCTGTTCTGACTACCGATCATTCACCAACTGTCATGTCATCATTTAGAGAAGAACAGGGACTGTCATCATTACTCCTGGAAACAAAAGACGTCAGAAACCTTCCCATGCCCCGCGTCCTGAGTGTTGAGTATCCCTGGGGCCAACAAATGGCTGAAAAAATCCTTTCTGAATCAAACAATATAATTGCATATTAGAGGCATCCAGTGCAGTTTTTAGGGCCTGGAAACCCAATTTTTCAAAGTCAATATTTTAGTCACTTATCTACATACTGAGTTGAAACTACACTACCCCAATGTATATTGATCCTCATGGAGCAAAAATACCCAAAATTCTGACGGAAAATTGTTACTGGAAGGGCCCTTGGCTGATTTTTAAAGTACCACTTATAAAATAAAGTACTCATCTAGGGGCTTGTTTCTCCAGTTTTACTTACCCAAAGTATGAAATAATGATTGAAATGTGCTAATGTGAAGCGGTATGTGTCAATATCACAACGATTGCCTTATTCAGAATATTTCCAGTTTTGCTGCTATGAAATCGCATTGGATGCCTTAAACAAGAAAACCTAGGATCAATGTGAACATTTCTTACAGAGTTGGTCCCATACATGTACATGTATATACATGTACATGTATGTCTCCTTAGTAAGTTTTGATTTTCTTTGTGTATTGGCTGTTGTAATTTTATTTCACGAATTTTGTTTGTTTTGCATAATCAGTAAACTGCCTTAAAACTGCCAGGCAGATTTGATTGATTGATTGATCCCTGTGTTTCCCCACCAGTTCAACAGGTCCCTGCTAATGTTGGGGTATCGCTTCCCTGTAATAACACTCTTGTCAAGAGAAATTACCGGACATGCTCCACTGCTGTAGATAATTCTCCATTGTGCATCACACATCAAAGAAATGATTTGGAACAACAATTGGTAGAAACAATTTTGAAATACGAGCTGCTTTGGTATCTTGGAAGAAATTTTGTATCTTCCGAACAAATTGAATGCCTGAACCATCTTGAGTCTTGACATAAGCTGTTCTCTTCTATGATACATTTTTTATTTCAGGGCAAATATAATCTTTGATGTCTGTCCAACCAAAACATTTCTGTTATGTTTTGGAAGGAGACAAATACTTTCCTGCTCAATATTACAACACATACACATTTGTACTTCCATCTAAGGAATTGTCACTAGTTTAGGGTGAATTGTATCAACCAAGGATTGAGGTGTTCAAGAATTCATTCTTTCCTAGAACTATCGCAGAGTGGAACTTGCTGTCACGGAGTACAGTAGAGGCATTGTCATTAAATAGCTGTTAACGATGTTTAGAGTTAGATGTTCAAGGGTTAGGTGTAACACGTCGTTCGGTGTAATGTAGCCAGCTGCTCCCGCGCCGCGTGCCTGTGAAGCTTATGTGTTACACCGAAGGGCGGTTATACCGGCTATACAGATACAGAAGCTGGTGTGTTACACCGAAGGGAGGTTATACCGACTATACAGATACAGAAGCTGGTGTGTTACACCGAAGGGAGGTTATACCGACTATACAGATACAGAAGCTGGTGTTTCCTGCGACCAAGGTTACACCTGTGGCGAACACAAACACGCCATTCCAAAGCTGGGACCTCTCAAGCAATGACAAAGTGAACCTCCAATCTGACTTGGCATTGACTTTATGAAGATAGGTAACCTTATCACAGCGAAGGAATTCTCCCCTCTTGTCCCGAACCCACCACTGGTTTATACCATTAGAGGTGTCAAACACTGTTAGCAAGAGAAGAACCATTCTCTGCCTTTTCTCTGAACCTGGAAACAAGTTCCTACAAATGTACAACAGGAAGAGGTCATTAGTCGAACATGTAGGAGGTGTCCTGAAATTCCTTCATACTTTTGTGGAATGGCTGGGACATCATAAGGTGTCAAAAGAGCACCAGGTCCCCAAATCCAATCAAAACTTGAGATAAATAGAAAATTGAAAACACTCCCGGCATTCGACATAACAGAAACATCCAGACCTTTCTTTTTCGTGATGTCACCAGGATATTAGCCAGCGAAGTTGTTGAAGGCTAAAGGTCCAACTCTAACCTTTTTCTGACAAATAGAGGCTACAAGCAAATAGCTCCGACTCCCACAAGTTTTGGCAGACCTTGAATGTCTGACTTTTCAGAGCTGTTGGTCTACTCATATGATATGCAGGCGGTGTGAATTCGGAAAGTAATCATACAGAAGTGATATAGAACTGCCATGGCTACAGCTCCAATGTGCAACATTCTAGAAAAGTTGCAAATGTACAATTATGAAGGTGACTTTTTTTTTCAATTTCCTTGAACCTATACATTTTACACCTTCTTCCTTCAATTCACCTGGAGAAAGAAGACAAAACGTACAAATCAAGAAGAAACTTTGTCCCACTCGGAGTTCTTTGTATGTAGTATGCAACACCTGTAGTGCTGTGTACCTAAACTCACATTTAGGTTCAATTCCAGATTCAAGTCCAGAGGTTTAGCTTCAGTTCTGGACTCGTAAGTCTGGACCCAAACCCATGACACATACAAAATTGCATGTTGGCAACCTTGCAATGTTGTATAGGCAAAACTGTGGCCACATAACATGGAGGCCGACACTTGACAATGCCCGATGGCAATGTTTTCTTCATTTTGCAGCACAGATTTTGCCATCTATGGGAGGTTTTAGGTACTTTGGTAAGAAAAGGGATATGTGACATGGTCTTTTTTTTGTAATAAGTCCGGAATTGGTTCTTCACTTTTACTAAAAGTTTTAGTTTTTTTGGACTTGAACCTAAACATTTTTTCAAGTCTGGAATCGGTCCAGGGAACCGGTACACAGCACTAAACACCTGTTATTAAAGATCTCACTGTTAGAAACCTTATCTTCTTTATCCGGATGACACTGTAATTTGTGTCATTGTCTTTTCATTCTGTGACAGTTGGCCATTTTGACAGCAGTTAAGTTGCCGACAGCAGAGATTATATCGGTTACCATTATCGGATCAGTTTTGACAGGTACACGACCAAACCTTCCATCTGGTAGAGCTTTTTTTTTCGTCAGGCCACAGCAGGTAAATTTTATGGATGACATCCTCCGCAGACTCCAAATCTAATGCGAGCGGGTGAAAAAAAACAAGGCGGGCCGAAAAAAGCAAGATTCCTACATTTCAAAATTTTGACTCAATCATTGTACAAATGGTTTTTATTTAGTGGGAACATCACATATATATATATATATATATACACAGCCAGCATCACATATCACTGCATCAGAGTAAGAAACAAAACATTAATTCAGAGCCTTTTCTTGTCTCCTCTCTTCATAGTTACATGTATGTATCTGCCATCCACCTTCCGGCATGGCAACAGACATCTTTGCCCATTTTCGGCATGTTGACCACTGTCAGAAGGCAAAAAAATTTCATGTTTTTTTCTCCAAAATCAGGCGAAAATTAATGTGTGCGCTGATGTCATCCATAAAAATTACTTGCTGTGGCCTTAGGGCCATTTGGCCGGCACATTTGCAGACTGTCAGGTAGAGAACCTTGCTTCAGGAAGGTAATATTTCAAAGCACAGGATGGACCCTAGCGGGGTGCAAGGGTCCTCTCAATTGAACAGCGTTCGTCACATGCTCCAGATTCCTCTGACCCTTGAAGATTTCTTGCCCTCGGCAGAAGGTCGACGTTTGGCTGTCATAGTCCATGGTTTTCCTCGTTCGTAAGGCCTGAGCTTGGACGTAGGAATGTTCTAGTGTCGCCACCACTTATGTAACCACAAGACAAATGGAGAAAACACTTGTAAACAGAGTACATTTTGTAGTCATTATAGGAAGTCTTTGCTGCAGGGTTTGAATATACATGTATACCATTCTCTCATAGACCTATTGGTAGTCACCCTCCTTAAAAATGTCCTACATGTTCATCCAGATTTACCTGTAGTGCTGTGTACCTAAACCCACATTTAGGTTCAGGTCCGGATTCAAGTCCAGAGGTTTAGGTTCAGTTCCGGACTCGTAAGTCCAGATCTAAACCCACGGCATATAACTGTATAAAATTACATGCTGGCATACTTGCAATGTTGTTTGGGCAAAACATGGAGGCTGACAATTGACGATGCCCAATGTCAATCTTTTCTTCATTTTGCAGCACAGATTTTGCCATCTATGGGAGGTTTTAGGTGGTTTGGTAAGAAAAGGGGTATGTGACATGTTTTTTTTTTAGATAAGTCCGGAATCGGACTTGAACCTTAACATTTTTACTATCAATGCTTAATACCCCTTTGTGTATGTTTCCTTGTCTAGCACCTTGGTTTTGGGGGCATCATTTGGATCAGAGTTAAGTTGATTAAGGTTTGATAAACAATCACCAGTGTCCCATGGCTCAAATTTTGTTATCTTGCAATGATCTCAAAACAATATATAGTGAGTACTGGTGTTCAGATTCTGCACCCATCCTTCCACAGGTTGGTTATTGGATATCTGGTTATTCTAATTACCTGTCTAGAGACTTGAGGCATTTGGTCATCAGTTCTTGACATTCCCACCTGTCCACTTTTGTCACAGTTTAAGTCAAGAGACTTGAAAATGACTTCTTGTATGCCCGCTTCCTCAGAAAAGGATTAAGTAGATCTAAGACCCAACACCATATGAGACTGATCTTTGGTTGTGATACAGAATTGTTACTACTGGCTCCGGGCTAGTCAACAAAGGTTTTTACACTGAGTTAAACTGAAGGTAGGATTAACTCTCTTCCGATATTTTACATATAATTGTTGCAGCAGTTTCTCTCCCTTAATCTCAGAAGATTTGAAACACATGTAAGTTCTAGATATTGCTTGGGAATAACTTCAGGGCAAATTTTTGCTGCATTTGCAGTCAGCATGCCTTGAATATTCATTGTCTGTTTTTTTTTTTTTCCTCGTCTTGAACTCTTGTTATTGTCACAAAACTGCCTTCCTTCATGTGTGTGAAAGAAGAGTGAGTTGCATAGTTCTGTTGACTTGCAACTTTGAGAAAACATCCTTTAGATAATTGATGATTGGTCCATCTATAGTCTATAGAAAAATTCCTTTTAATTAAATGTTGGGCTGGTAGTAAAAGCTAGCTGTACTGTTCCAGTCAAGCTTATTTTACTCCATTTTTTGATCATTTTGAAATCCAAATTGTATTTTTGTTTTCACCATGACTCAAGATACTGACCCTTACCCATAAAAAATGTGGTGTTCTTACGGTGCTCTATAGAATTATGAGAGTTGATAGTACCAGTACACATGTAAGGGTGACCTGTGACTCCCTCAGACAGCTGTCATAAACAATTTCTTCATCCAGAGGATACATTAAGGCCGAAAATGGAACCCATAACAGACATCTACCGATGACAGATGCCTTTGGTTAGGACTTATGTTTATTACTATTTCATAATCTGAAACTGGTGTGTGATAGACACTCTGGTTTCTCTAACATGAACATGAGAGGACTACATGTAACTTCACCATTAACTTGATTAAGCAAAAATCACGAGAATAAACCTTTACAAGTTGTTAAAAGTGTTATGGAGACATTTTCAAAAGTTTTTCCAACACCTGGATATCCTAAGTATGCATACATTCATGTACCTTGAAAATTATTACATATTTATTAGTAGATCTCTTTGAATTTACCATTGTAGTCTCAGGGTTCCAGGGTTCCTGGAAAGAAAATTTGTCTTTGAAGAATTAAGGTGCAGCACTTCAGAGTATAGTAATGGAAAAGAATGTCTTGTCACACATTAAGATTCTCTTCAGTACAGGTTTTTCTTCTCAATCATTATTCCATCTCAGAATCTACACATCAGTTTTATATGTTACAGTAGTAGAATGCTCTTGTGGGAAAATCGTGTAGAGAGCCTCGCATTTTAATCAGTGATGGTACCAGGTTAACCCATGTTTTATCTAACTGTTCACCCAGTACATATTGTATAAAGTGAAAAAGGCGTTTTTTTAATTACTGTGCTGACCAGTTGGCCGGGTGGTTACACTAACGCATCACGATGTGTGGTCCCCCGTACCACCAGGCACTGCCTAGAGGAAAACACCTGTGTGGGATGTTATCCTTGCTCTGAACCCCCCCCCCCTCTCCACTTTGCCTCATACATGTATACTAGAACATACATGTACCTACAATGTACTGTAAGGCCACACGAAATTAATATTCTCAGATTTTGTCAGAAAAAATATGAAGCGACATGGCAAAAAAAAATAAAAATAAAAACAGGTTTAGGCATCCTATTACTTTAGCATTGACAGCCTCTAGTCAATGATAGAAATTATCAGAAAGATTTTATAAGAGTCAAGATGTTTGTCAGCAGGTGGTATCGTAAAAAAAGTCAGCTTCTGTCTTATTTTATTGCAATACAAGCCCTTAGATGTGGTAGAAACAGCATTGAAAACTTTCACAAAGTTGATTTTAATGAAATTTGAAATATTTAGATATTGCACAATAAATAAAAACCTTATGAAGACATGAACATTCTTGAATCAATTTCTTTATTTACAGGTAATATTTTGGTATGCATTTTGTCTTGAAGTCATCTTTTTTCATTAAAAATTTCGGGCGTACATGTAAAAGTGTATGCTCTGGTATCAGAAGAATTTCTGAAATGGAAAATATTTTTCTTCCGAGGAAAATCTTCAAAAGGCTGATGTAGACATCAACTTCACTTAGCTTAGAACATCTTTCCATTAGGCTCTTGTGTTATAAATATACATCATAGGACATAGCCAAGGGTCGTATTTCAACTAAGTTTGTGCAAAATTTAAACACCCCATACCGGTCATACATGTAAGTGTTCTACATTATTTATACCTACGCTACGATGGTGGTCTTCCAAAAAAAGTGATGTTAACGTGAATGGTATACAGGAACATTTTATGCCAAGAAGCAGTTACTCAAGCAACTGGATATGGTCAAACGTTTCAGGTAGTATCCACTACCTTTTGTCAGTGACTGAGAGACCAGAGGAGAAATGCAGGTTTATAAGCACAAACTACCGGTATTGATTGATATGCAAATAATGATGAACTTTCATGCTGATATGCAAATAAGCGAAGACAAAAGTCCAAAAGGAAACAAAAAGACAAGTCAAGACAAGATGATGCAAGAACATTTTATGTAGATCACACAGTGGTGACGGTCCTTCCTTTGAACAGGTGGACTTTAGTATGAGCCGCCTCTGAGATTGCTCAGATTGCATCATTGGTGAGTGAAGCGTACAACTGATATATGGCAAGGTCGGCTCCAAGGGCGCGGACCTCCCGTCGGTCCGGGAGCCCGTCGTGAAAGACGGCCTCGCGCCAGTCCCCTTGTTGGGTTTGACAGCAGGTTGTTATGACAATGGGTAGTAATCTAAAAGGGTTATCTGAAACACCGTCAACACGCTGCCTACAAGATGTCACGGTGTTGACTTTGGCATTGGGGGGCTGCGGCAGGAATGTGGACAGAGCAGGAAACCACAGGGAACTGCAACCGATCCTCCCAGCAACACGGCTCAAATTGAATTTCCTCCTAATACTGCTCTCATGGACAAATCCAATTCACTGTAATTTTCCTTTTCCTCAACTTGCCACAACAATCCAGCCGTGGGCCAGAAAGGTCTAAACGCAACACAGCAATGTGCAGATTAACCTATACCTGAATCCTGCTAATAAAGTATATACCAAGCTCTATCAAGCAATGTTAGACCTAGCTTTGATTGTTAAACTTCAAAGAGGCAGGGATCAACTGGGTTGTTGAAACCTCCCCACTGGGAAAAGCTAAGGAAGGCTGATAGACTTCAAGCTGTCTCTGTTTGCCCTAAGCAAACTTCCTTGGGAGAGGCTAGAGTCTTTGATAATGAAGAGCGTCTGCATTACTCAGATCAGCTATTTTCACTAATTCATGGGGTAGACATACCCTCCTTCGAAGACTTTGTTTTTTTCACATGGGCTAAGGTTTTCTAACGCAGCAGAGGAAGTTAAGCCCTTCCCACAAGTGGGCCCTGCATCCATTGCAGTTTTTAGGGCTTGGAAACCCAATTTTTCAAAGTCAATATTCTACAGTGTAGTCCCTTACATGTATCTACTGAGTTGAAACCACACTATCCCAATGTATATTGGCCCTCATGGAGCAAAAATACAAACTTCTGACAGAAAATGGTTACTGGAAGGCCCCTGGGCTGGTTTTTTAGGGTACCACCAATAAAATAAAGGACTCATCTTGGGGCTTGTTTCTGCAGTTTTAAACACCCAAAGTATAAAATACAGTAATTGATTGAAATGTGCTAAAGTGAAGCAGTATGTGTCAATATCATAAGAATTGCCTTAGTCAAAATATTTCCAGTTTTGCTCGGTTCATAGAAACAACTACTGACCCACTAGAAGTCTGTGCAGGAGGCTAGGGAAGTCACACGTGTCTGAAGTTATCTAATTTTACAAAGAAACTTTATAGTTGACCTCTTCAAAGTCTTCACAAGACTAACTTAGTCATATTAATTTTTTTTTCAAATCTAAATCCACTGCTGGAAAAACATGTCTAACTTCATATGGTAAACTTTGATAGAGTGTCTTCATCCTTAGCTTGTTAGTTCACACTCCTAGATTATTGTGCACTTATTACATTCAATCAACCTGGCAGACTTATCTGGATTGAGTTCTTTTTACATAGTTGTTAAACAGTTCGTAAAGTTGACTGCAGTGTACTGAAGGTGTGGACAATTCACAGTTAAAATCATCTGAAGCCGTTGCCACACAAGCATGCACAAGACAAATTGAAACATGACATGCGAAATGCTGCACACCATATCAATTTGTCTCATTCACAGGTCTGTATGTTTGTTTAAAGTTAAAACTTTTGATCCAACACAAAAAATTCTCTCACCTAGAGCTTTCGACCAGACACTCTGCATGGTCTTCCTCAGTAGTCGAAAGCTCTAGTGAGAGAACTTTTTGTGTTGGACCAAAACTTTTAACTTAAACATGTAACTACCAACACAGATGAACTTTCATGATAGGTCTGTATGTTGTAACACTTACTTTCTTCCTCCATACTGCTACTAGCCTGTATGCCAGACTATTCTCAAAGCCACAGGCCAGTCCCCAGTTAGACCCTGCTTAGTTTCTATCTCAGGGATGTCTATGGTATGGTAAAATTTCTTTTTGGGACATGTTGGCCCTAGAGCCGAGGAGCTGGCCTGTAGCATATTGGCCCTGGCAACAGTCTGATACCCAGGCTATACTGTTACAGCATGTACATACATTGTATCAAGCATGATAAATCGGCTTGTGTTACCTTGTATAAAAACCCATTAAGTATGTTTAAACACTACGTGTAGTGGACTCCCCCATATATATGTAATACCACTGATCCAAGTTTGATATATTTAAAGATTGATCCAGTTTGTTTAGAGAACAACAGCGTAATTCTTTTTCCTTGCGCCTCTCAAAATCTGCAAACTCTCCAACAAGCCAACTCGCATTCCCAACAGTGTTGGCCTTGACCACTTATTCTTTCATTCCGAACCGATTTTATAAACATGTCAGTAAATCTGACGACTTTCCCCGTTTCTCCATTTACTATACATTACACCTCTGCGTAAAGTTTAAAGACTACAAAGCCAGCTCCCTGGGCGCCAATCTGTGTCCAATGTTCCTCCCCCCAGGCAGTCCAACCTCTAGAAGTGCGTCCAGATTTTGGGGGATTGCAACTCATCCTAAAGGTCTCTCGCTGGGGCCTTCCCGTTGATTAAGCGTCCTTTGATGTTATCCCCCTCAGGATTCTTCCACCATCAACCATTTCCCCCAGTCCAGCTGTGCTGTACATGTAGGAACCTGGCTGTAGACTTGATGTTTGTCCATGACAGGGAAATATATTAAAGGCATCCAATGCAATTATTACAGGGCGGCAAAACTAAAAAATGCTCATATTTTGCCCCCAAACAGTTGAGGGAAGTCTTTTTCTTCCTAGTTGTTCCAGTTTTTTTTCCATCTATCAATGCAGTGGTGTGATTAATATTCATAAAATTCATTGTTTAAATATTAACTTTTGTGTCTACTTCATGTTCATGGCTCCTGTTGTAGCATTAGGATGCCTAGACCTGTTTTCATGTTAATTTTTTTTCACCCTGTCGCTTCATATTTTTTCTGGACCAACAAATTAAATTAGTGTGGCCTTAAGTCTGAAGAAGGATGGCCCTTCAGGGATGAATTCTTGGATTCTCCTTGCAGCATTCCAGGCCGTTGTGCCGCTTGGTTCAGATGATTCATGTCTACAAAAACATCTCCTACTTCTTTTGTGTTAACACACAGGAGACTGAAGATAAGTGCTGTAATTGTGATGGATGCAGGAACAGGAGAGAAAGACTAATTGGAGAGAAAATTTCTTCCTTTTTCATGCCACATTAGTGGTGATAAACATCTTGTTTCCTTAAACAAAGTCTTTTTCTCTCTCTTTTCTGTCAGCCTAAGTTGTTTTTGTCCGATCACCAAGTTTTGGTGATTTTGATCTTTGAAACAAAACGTCTCCCTTAAAGGTGAGAAGTCAAAACAGCAAGGCAAACTTTCGACCAGCGTTTGTTGTCTAAAGGTAAAGTGATGTATAGATGGACAGTAGAGGATTGTGACAGTAAATTCTGTGTTGCTAACAGCATTATCTAGCACAGCCTGTTTCTTTACTAGTATATAATTATGCAAAGCAGCTATGACAATGTCTTGATTTGCAGTTGTATTTGTTCTGCAAATTGTGGATGCTGGTTAAGACCATATTTTACTCATTACTCAAGCAAGACTTAGATAAATGTCATCTTTAGTTGCTTGCTCCAAATGTTTGTCCATTTTCATGTTTAGCTTTCCCAACTGTCCTGAGTCTTGTGGAGAAATCTTGAACAGCACCATTCCAAAAGTCTTCACCTTTTCTTCTTCATTATGCGTGACAAGAGCTGAAGAATGTTTGGTACTTGCCACAGAGGATACAACCCGCGTTCTCGACAAATCGCAAAGTGTTGCTCGTTCCGTGACTAACAAAGTTGCCGTCCGCGTGCCGACGACATTTTTCCGCGGCGCACGCACGCCATGTAGTTTACCTAGAGAGGAGGGGTGCGGCTGGAAACCACATGTGCACACAAGGCTTCAGGACAACACGCTGAGTTGTCCTAGGTCTGTCTGCTGTGTTGACTGAACTATCTTGTACAGTTTCATCCATCTCTGTCACGGTGTCCTCCATAAAGCTTCTTGGGTACTTGAGAAAGTCCTGGTATGCTTTGTTCCTGGTGCTGTGCGGTTTGTGTTGGAGCGGAGAAGAGTTTTTATCTTCAGAGATGTAACATCAGTCTCTAAAAAATTGATAAAGATACTTGCAGGGCTCAAAATTAAAGGTGGTCCAGTGGCCACCGATCGCTAAAATTCAGGCTGGGACAACTAAAAGGACACTTTGGGACCTTTTTGGGACAATAGAAAAATAACATCAGAATGTCACCCATTTTTTGTTTATCAAAATCATGTCCCGGGTTTCGGATCCGGAAAAGTTCCCCCGAATTTCCTGTCTACTCTGCAATTATAGTGCACCTGGGAGTGAACATAAGTAAACTTCAAGTTGAAGTCATACAATGTACAATACTTCCCTAAAAAACAGGTTGGGACAGTTCATCCTCACTTCGGGGCAGTTGAAACTTATTTTTTGGTCAGTGTTGGGACAATAGGAAGGAAAGTTAATTTTGAGGCCTTTACTTGGTTTTTGTAAGTCTGTAACCATGAGTGTTAATGACAGACATACAACTTACAAGTAAGAAGAAATTGTAAGAATCTCATACCTCCAAGAATTTTTGAGAATAATTCATTTCATTCATTATTATGAACTTGACTCAGTGTTAGGTGTCTCCGATAAGGCAACTGACATGCATATTGCAGGAAATTGAAGACGGTAAGACCCGGTAAATCCCCCGCCACTCATGTTAAACGGCCAGCCAGTGGAGAGAGTTAAGAAATTCAAGCTCCTGGGTGTCACTGTTACTAGTGATCTCACATGGGATGAACATGTCAAAGGCATCATCTCGAAGGTACAACCCCGTATCCACTACTTACGACTTGCCAGGAAGTCCGGACTACCCTCTGACGTACTACTGAGTATCTATACTTCATTCATCCGACCTGTCATGGAGTACGGATCACCTGTGTGGGGAGGGCTTCCAAAGAATCTGTCAAATGAGCTGGAAAAAATCCAAAAACTCTGTTGCAAATACATCGGCACTGAGCACCAGCAACTACACACGCTAGAGTTAGGTCGACATGAAGCGTCTCTACGCGAGCTGCAGCGAATCCTGAAAGACACCACACATCCCTGTAGACTGTTCCTGCCCCCAGTGGTTCAGACACCCTACAACTTACGCCGCCGTACGGGACTGAAACCACCACTCAGCAGATCAAATAGACACAAAAACTCTTTCATACCCAGAACTCTTTCGTCAATGTAAAGCCCGCGAAATCTTTATGCTTGTGTTGTATATTTAATGTTGAGAGATTTTAACAATATCGGAAATTCGCTGTCTTTTTAAACTAATGGTATTTTAAATGTAATGTTTTTTATGAATGAAATGTAAAATCAACCCAATTTAGTCTTGTCAAAGACTACAAAGTTGATTGCTGAATAAAGTTTACAAGTAAATGAGATAGCCTTTTCTGGGACCTTTGATCTAACTTCCTGTCAGTGTCCGAAATTTGCCTACCATGTGGATCCATGATTGAAACACAAGCAAACACACAAACAGACCCACCGAAAACGAAACCTCTATTCACGGAGGTAACGACATGCCAGTTGAAGGATGTTGAACTTGCTCGTTCAAATGACATGTGTTTACACATGTAGCAGTGACATGATATACATTGTACAACTTACAAGGCTTCAAGTTGAATCAGATGTTCCAGTGTTCATGTAGATCTTGAAGAAATTTGTAAATCAAACCTCTCTCCCTAATTGATACTGTGAAGCAAAACAAAGTCACTGAAAAGGAAGATCCCAGACGAGATAGAAAGTTAAAGGAAAGTTCAGGCTAATCTTGGCTCTAAATCTTAAGGCATAACAGTTACTTTTAATGAGTCCGTAAATTTTGAACTTGGCACTTCCTCAATATGGAGGAAAGCCAAGACAGAGTTCCTATACACAAGGACCAGACAGACTACCTCGAATGTTTACCTCTCATATCTGCAAAGTTTTCTAAAAACAAACTGTATCAAACATGTCATTGGTATTCTTCAAAATAGTGTGCATACTTTTAGGCCACACCAATTTAATTTGTTGGTTCTTGAAGTTGCTTCATTTTTTTTTTTGATTTGCAAAAAAAAAATTCTGTTTCTGAATCTACTCAAAAATGCTCATATTTTGCCCCCAACAGTTGAGGAAAGTGCTTTTCTTCCTAGTTCTTACAGTTTTGCCATCTATCAATGCAGTGGTTTAATTAAAAGTTCAAAATTCATTGTTTAAATATTGACCCAGCCTTTTGTGTTGACCTCATGGCTCCTATTGTAGCATTTAGGGCTATAATAGGATGCCTAGACCTGTTTTTATTTATTTATTTTTTTTGCCCTGTCGCTTCGTATTTTTTCCTGAAAAAAATCTGAGAACCAACAAATTGAATTGGTGTGGCCTAAGTATGATTAAAATTGCAGTCAAGGTTCTGTCTGTCATGTTGTTTCTGCATACCGTACCTTGGCAGGGATTTTCCTGTATGATAAAAGGATTGTCAGACTTGACTTTAAGAGATAAGCATGCTTGAACTCAAGTTGAAAGTCTGTTCTTTAACTTGTCATTACTGTTTACTTCAGTCAGTCATGAGTTAAGTGGTAAGGAAGCGGGGGAAGGAGTACCTCAGAAGTTAATATAAGACAAGCATGAAGACTTAGGAGGGCCTGCATGCAAAATTTTTGCCGCCGATTACGAATTACATTTAAGTCTCATAGCTGATTACTTTATGATTTGTGGCTAATGTCCTATTACGAATTGCGTTGATTTTTGCAGAGGCTGCCTATGAATTACGAAGTCTAAAAAGGCCTGATTACGCCTTACGAAAAAGGGCATGCAGGCCCTCACTTAGGTTCACTCCCTAAAAATGTTCATCTTGAAATGTGTGAAATAGCATTTCTCAGGGTTAAAAAAAGTCATTTTGGCTTGGATGTGTGCAATATCAGTTCTTTGCAACTAGTTTTGACTAGTTTCTTAGAAATGTTAGAAAAAGATTCCCATAATTAACTTCCCATGCTTTGTTCCTTGTGTGTTGTGTAGAAATTGTTGCGCAATGAAGTTCATTCATTTAATTGAAGAAGAGGTGCACCTGGCAGTATAAAACATCAGCTACTCATGTCTGGAAATGCCACCCCTTGCAGGGCTGTGTCATGAAACCCCAGCCCTCCCCATGGAGAGGAATATAACCAGGGAGCTGGGGTGTAATTGGTGCCTTATGCCTGCCCTAGGGTCCCTTGGTAAAGAGGGGAAGAAACTAGATATGCTACTTAAGAGTCAAAAAGTCAACAGAGATCAGGGTGGGCCTCTCTGATACTCTCCCTATAGGAACAGTGGATCTGTTTACAAACAGGACAATGGGAGGTCCTGGTTAATATTATATTGAAAATATAATTCTATAGACCATGTTGATTTGATTACTACTACTAGTACATGTATATGGATGACATCTGCACACACATGAATTTTCCAATTTTGCAAAATGAGCGAAAATATACCGTAAGTTGAAAAAAAAACACTGGAAAATGATACCTATGTCGTAGAATGCCAAAATCAAACGAGAAGTACGAAAATATAAAGAAATGAATTTGAGGACTAGATTATTTGCCAAACCATACTAGTACTTATTTATTCAACCTTCAAAACCATGTAGATGTCATAATGAAAGTAACTTTTTTGGGAGGCCAAACTTTTTTTTTTATTCACACGCTCGCATCAGTTTTGGGGTTCTCAGAGGATGTCATCCATATATTAATCAAAAAGCAGTTATATGCTGCAAATACCATCTAGCTAGCCTATGGTAGTCATGGAATATTTCTGTCAGCTTCATAGATCCAGAGGAGACATTTAAAAAGAGCCTTAAAGTCCCAGTTCCAATTTATCACAAAGCCGCTCTATTAAGAGTCAGAAAGGGGCCTCCCTAGTGGATAAGCTGGTCTACTTTGTTTTCCCATTGCAACATGTACTTAGGAAGACACACATGATCCAGGGGTAAGGATGTTACATCCAGTGGGCACGTCAGAGCCAGAGGAGACCGGTGGTGTTGACATGAGTTGGCTGCCAGTCCTCTACAACCTGCCAGGAGAGTGCAGCGGTGGGCTTGACCATTGCCCTAGACTTGCAGGGGGTGTTTAGAACAAAAATGGTTCGTCCGTGGAGGTTAGGCATCCAGGGCAGTTGGTTTGTTTTAAACAGTATATCTTTTGGGCTAAGAATTCTTGAAAAGAAAAGAATTTCCCAAACTCTGCATTTTTTGCAGGCTGCTTAAAAAGAGGTAATTTCTGTCACAAAAGAACCTTTCTGTGGACGAATACTGAAACCTAAAGTAGATTTGCCTTCTTTCTATCTAGTCCATTTCTTTCTGTTTCCTGATTTGTTGGTAATAGAAAACAAACCGTTTGGACTGAGTTCCTCTGTGCAGTGTGTCCAGGGAGAAGAGAATTTGTGGGTCCAAATTGATAGCCTGGGGTCAGCGGGAGGGAGATATGCTCTACTGTGATGAGATCATTTGTTCTGCATCCAAGGAAATGGCCGGGGACATGTGGCTGGCAGGTGGCTGACACCCAGACTGGGCACCTCTCTCAGGATGTGGCAGTTCTATCTGTTTCTGCAGGGCTTCCTGTGATATTGGCAGAGTCAGGAGTGTTTTTAATTAGAGACACTGTAGCCCAGGGAGCTGGTCTGACTTTTGGATACTTGCCGGTTATGTAACTAGAGTCATCAATAGACACCTGTGAACCAAAGGCCGGCATGGGAATTTGCAGAGAGGCGGCCAGATTAGGCAGCAAAG
>NW_017803909.1:8536763-8539565 GCF_001625305.1 Branchiostoma belcheri | reverse complement strand
CATCCATTGCAGTTTTTAGGGCTTGGAAACCCAATTTTTCAAAGTCAATATTCTACAGTGTAGTCACTTACATGTATCTACTGAGTTGAAACCACACTATCCCAATGTATATTGACCCTCATGGAGCAAAAATACAAAAAACTTCTGACAGAAAATGGTTACTGGAAGGGCCCAGGGCAGATTTTTAGGGTACCACCCAGAAAATAAAGGACTCATCTTGGGGCTTGTTTCTGCAGTTTTAAACACCCAAAGTATAAAATACAGTAATTGATTGAAATGTGCTAAAGTGAAGCAGTACAATATGTATGTGTCAATATCATAAGAATTGCCTTAGTCAAAATATTTCCAGTTTTGCTCGGTTCATAGAAACAACTACATGTACTGACCCACTAGAAGTCTGTGCAGGAGGCTAGGGAAGTCACACGTGTCTGAAGTTATCTAATTTTACAAAGAAACTTTATAGTTGACCTCTTCAAGGTCTTCACAAGACTAACTTAGTCATATTAATTTTTTTTTCAAATCTAAATCCACTGCTGGAAAAACATGTCTAACTTCATATGGTAAACTTTGATAGAGTGTCTTCATCCTTAGCTTGTTAGTTCACACTCCTAGATTATTGTGCACTTATTACATTCAATCAACCTGGCAGACTTATCTGGATTGAGTTCTTTTTACATAGTTGTTAAACAGTTCGTAAAGTTGACTGCAGTGTACTGAAGGTGTGGACAATTCACAGTTAAAAACATCTGAAGCCGTTGCCACACAAGCATGCACAAGACAAATTGAAACATGACATGCAAAATGCTGCACCAAAACATCACTTTGTCTCATTCACAGGTCTGTATGTTGTTTTTTTTAACGGAGTGGTTCAATGCAAGGCCTATACGACCACTTCTCGGCATTGAACTAGAAATATGAGAGATACATGGCTATGTCAAGAGATGGCGGTGAACGTTTGATTTGAAAGCCTGTAGATTATATTGTAGGTTGGTGAGAAACACTTGTCAGGGAGGGAATTCCAAAGTTTGGCCATATGGGGAAAGAAACTGTCACTGTAAAAAGAGTTCGAACAATGAATTTGGACAGTGAAGTTGTGTGAGCTAGTGGAGAACCTAGTGGAACTGTTAAAAGTTCTGAGTGGTGGAACTAGTTGGGTGAGTTCTGCAGAGCAATGACCATGAAAATATCTGTAAAAGTGGGATACATTTACTTTCTTCCTCCATATATATACTGCTACTAGCCTGGATGCCAGACAGTTAGTTAGACCCTGCTAAGTTTCTATATGAGGGATGTCTATGGTAAAATTTCTTTGGGGACATGTTGGCCCTGTAGCCGAGGAGCTGGCCTGTAGCATATTGGCCCTTGCAACAGTCTGGCACCCAGGCTATACTGTTACAGCATGTACATACATTGTATCAAGCATGATAAATCGGCTTGTGTTTCCTTGTATAAAACCCCATTAAGTATGTTTAAACACTACGTGTAGTGGACTCCCCCATATATATGTAATACCACTGATTTAAGTTTGATATATTTAAAGATTGATCCAGTTTGTTTAGAGATCAACAGCGTAATTCTTTTTCCTTGTGCCTCTCTCAAAATCCGCAAACAAACTATCCAAGCCAACTCGCATTCCCAACAGTGTTGGCCTTGACCACTTATTCTTTCATTCCGAACCGATTTTATAAACATGTCAGTAAATCTGACGACTTTCCCCGTTTCTCCATTTACTATCCATTACACCTCTGCGTAAAGTTTAAAGACTACAAAGCTAGCTCCCTGGGCGCCAATCTGTGTCCAATGTTCCTCCCCCCAGGCAGTCCAACCTCTAGAAGTGCGTCCAGATTTCGGGGGATTGCAACTCATCCGAAGGTCTCTCGCTGGGGCCTTCCCGTTGATTAAGCGTCCTTTGATGTTATCCCCCTCAGGATTCTTCCACCATCAACCATTTCCCCCAGTCCAGCTGTGCTGTACATGTAGGAACCTGACTGTAGACTTGATGTTTGTCCTATTGGCATGACAGGCAAATATTAAAGGCATCCAATGCAATTACAGGGCGGCAAAACTAGAAATATTCTGAATAAGGCAATCTGTATGATATTTACACATCATACCGGTAAGTGTCCTGCATTAGGCCTAGGAAAATAAATGTTGTGTTTCCTGTTTCCCGACCGACCCTAAAAAAACCGCCGACCCTAGCCTTATTTTTGTGTGGACCCCTGCATATTGCTGAACCAAAACATTTTGCACGACGCTACCGAGAGAATCGCTGTCATTGGTGGAACATCGGGCGCCCCGCTAGCGTTTTGAAGTCGTGTAAACAACGCTAATAATTTGTCTGATTTGTTTGTAAAACAAAGCCATCGACTCCGAAAATAAGTTTAAAAGCCGATACATTTACGAACTAATCGTAGAAAATTCCCTACCGTACTGCACCATCAGCATGCGGCGGCCGCAAAAATTCGGCAACGCGAAAGAAAAATGTCTGGTCCATGATAGCAGTATTTCTCATAAAAATAATGTATTTGATTTATTTTCCCCCCTTTGTCGGTCTTTTAAGTCCCAAAACGTCTAAAAAAGCGGAAATTTGCCCATAAAACCGGACGAGGAAAGGTAGCTATCGACGTAAACAAATTATAAGCACATGGCGAAAATCAGCAAAATCGGCAACGGGACAGAAAAATGCCTGGTCCATTTATCGATATTTACCATGAAAATGTCGTCTGTGGTGTAATTTTTTCCTCTGATGTGAGTTTTTAGGTCGCAAAACCTCTAAAAAAAGCAGAAATTTGCCCACGAAAA
>NW_017803909.1:8495125-8536743 GCF_001625305.1 Branchiostoma belcheri | reverse complement strand
CCGATTTACTAGTAGCTTAATTTTTGGGGTTTCAAATTGATACAATCACACTATCGTATTTTTAGGACAAACAAAGGGATAGAAACCTAATTTAAAATTTTGTGCAGTATTTAATTTTTTTTCTTTAGAATTCTTTTTTGTTTCTTTTTTTTCTCCCAAATCCCTGGGAGAACCCTGAAAACCTGTAGACTTGAATCAGGACCTGAATCTGAATTTAGCCCTGCAAGGGCTAGGGACGTCTGTTAAGTTCTTCGAGCTGATCGACCGTTTAAAGCTCCATGATCTGACACCTGAGTACCTGAGTGATGAAATATAATATTGCACAATCGATTTTTCATCATGTTCTGCTTATATAAACACAGCAATCAGCAAAGTCTAAAAAAAAAATAAAAAATAAAAATAAAATAAGATAATCCCTACCTACCGACCCTAGTTTTTTCTGGACTGAAACAGGAAACACAACATTTTTTTTCCTGCACATTTAAATCAGTATTTCATTAAAAAATTTAAAACAGCAGAAACATGCCCCAAGATGAGTCCTTTATTTTCTAGGTCAGGTACCCAAAAAATCATCCCAGGTCCTTCCACTGTTTTCTGTCAGTATTTTGGGCATTTTTGCTCCATGAATGTTGATATACATTGGAACAGTGTTGTTTAGAGCTGTGTACCGGTATGCAGTACCGATACTGTACCGGAAAAATTGATTAGGTACAGGTCCAAAATACCTAATCCCTCAGTACCGGTACTGTACCTAAACAATTTCACACTAATTTTATGCCTATTTGTGACCTCAAATGTGTAAATAGCTGGTCCACAATGGGTCCCTGTGTAAGGACAGTGTGTTCATGAAAACAAAAACAACTTAGTTTTGCCTATATTTTATCTGAGCATTCGCCATAAACAAAGAATAAACCTTAACTATCAAGTTTATTTATGTTTTTTTGTTATTGAAGGAGTTCAGAAGAGCATATAAATTGGTCGAATTGTTCAGGTACAGGTTCAGGTCCGGACCTGTACCTAAACCTGTGTACCTGTACCTGTACCTAAAATTTGTTTAGGTACACAGCTCTAGTGTTGTTTAAACTGAGTGACTAGAATATTGATTTCTATTCTGATGAATAGTGGTTTGATTAAAGTTCAAAATTCATTGTTTGAATATTAACTCAGCCTTTTGTGTTGACTTCATGGCTCCTATTGTAGCATTTGGGACTATAATAGGATGCCTAGACCTGTTTTTATTTTTATTTTTTTTTCGCCCTGTCGCTTCATATTTTTTCTGGAAAAATCTGAGAACCAACAAATTAAATAGGTGTTGCCTAAAGTCTGAAGAAGGATGGCCCTTCAGGGATGAATTCTTGGATTCTCCTTGCAGCATTCCAGGCTGTTCAGATGATTCATGTCTCCAAAAACATTTCCTACTTCTTTTGTGTTAACACACAGGAGACTGGAGATAAGTGCTGTAATTGTGATGGATGCAGGAACAGGAGAGAAAGACTAATTGGAGAGAAAATTTCTTCCTTTTTCATGCCACATTAGTGATGATAAACATCTTGTTTCCTTAAACAAAGTCTTTTTCTCTTTTTTTTCTGTCAGCCTAAGTTGTTTTTGTCCAACTACCACAATTTTGTGGTTTTGATTGAAACAAAACGTCTCCCTTAAGGTGAGAAGTCAAAACAGCAAAGCAAACCTTCTACCAACGTTTGTTGTCTTAAAGGTAAAGATGGACAGTAGAAGATTGTGACAGAAAATTCTGTAGTGTTAACAGCATTATCTAGCACAGCCTGTTTCTTTACTAGTATACAATTATGCAAAGCAGCTACGCTGCAGTAAAAGCTTATGCTGTGTAAGCAAGTTAAAGAAAACATCACTGACAATGTCTTGATTTGCAGTTGTATTTGTTCTGCAAATTGTAGATGCTGGTTAAGTCCATATTTTACTCATTACTCAAGCAAGACTTAGATAAATGTCATCTTTAGTTGCTTGCTCCAAATGTTTGTCCATTTTCATGTTTAGCTTTCCCAACTGTCCTCTGTCTTCCAGAGAAATCTTTGAACAGCACAAGACTAACTTACACCATTCCAAAAGTCTTCACCTTTTCTTCTTCATAATGCGTGACAACAGCTGAAGAATTTTTGGTACTTGCCACAGAGGATACAACCCGCGTTCTCGACAAATCGCAAAGTGTTGCTCGTTCCGTGACTAACAAAGTTGCCGTCCGCGTGCCGACGACATTTTTCCGCGGCGCACGCACGCCATGTAGTTTACCTAGAGAGGAGGGGTGCGGCTGGAAACCACATGTGCACACAAGGCTTCAGGACAACACGCTGAGTTGTCCTAGGTCTGTCTGCTGTGTTGACTGAACTATCTTGTACGGTTCCATCCATCTCTGTCACGGTGTCCTCCATAAAGCTTCTTGGGTACTTGAGAAAGTCCTGGTATGCTTTGTTCCTGGTGCTGCACGGTTTGTGTTGGAGCGGAGAAGAGTTTTTATCTTCAGAGATGTAACATCGGTCTCTAAAAAAATTGGTAAAGATACTTGGTTTTTGTAAGAGAGCCTGCATGGCGGGGTAGTGATTACGAATTACGCCAAATTTTTGCCACCGATTACGAATTACGTTAAATTCTCCGACCTGATTACGACTCAACGCTTTATGGCTAATGTACTATTACGAATTACGTCGATTTTTCGGGAGGCTGCCTACGGATTACGAAGTCTAAAAAGGCCTGATTATGCCTTACGAAAAAGGGCATGCAGGTCCTCTTTTAATTTTAAGTCTGTAACCATGAATGTTTATCTTAATGACATACAACTTACAAGTAAGAAGAAATTGTAAGAAACTTATATACCTCCAAGAATTTTTGAGAATTATTCATTTCATTCATTATTATGAACTTGACTTAGTGTTAGCATTTCCCACTGTCTCCGACAAGGCAACTTACATGCATTTTGCAAGAA
Organism: Branchiostoma belcheri; assembly: GCF_001625305.1. Classification (NCBI taxonomy): domain Eukaryota; kingdom Metazoa; phylum Chordata; class Leptocardii; order Amphioxiformes; family Branchiostomatidae; genus Branchiostoma; species Branchiostoma belcheri. Next base: position 8,533,787 of record NW_017803909.1, on the reverse strand, counting down.
ACAAGAAATCAGATAACCTTTTCTGGGACCTTTGATGTAACTTCCTGTCAGAGTCCGAAATTTGCCTACCATGTGGATCCATGAAAACACGTAGAGCAAACACAAAAACAGAGTCACACCGAAAACGAAACCTCTATTCACGGAGGTAACGACACGCCAGTTGAAGAACGTTGAACTTGCTCGTTCAAATGACATGTGTTTACACATGTAGCAGTGACATGATATACATGTACAAGGCTTCAAGTTGAATCAGATGTTCTAGTGTTCATGTACATGTACATGATTGTAGATCTTGAAGAAATTTGTAAATCAAACTGTAACAGTGCTAACTGACCATGCTAAATGGTCGTGCGACCCTTTAGTGTAATGGTTAGCGTTGGTGACCGCCAAGCGGACAACTCGGGTTCGATTCCCGGTTGTGACATGCTCGCCCCTTTCGGTTTTTACAGTGGGCCCTGTGAGTACTGGCACTGAGGATAAGTGTGGCAGCTCCAGGGATGTCGGACTCGGAAGATTCGAGGACGAATCTTGAAAGAAAAGGGGGAGTAGTGTAACAGTGCTAACTGACCATGCTAAATGGTCGTGCGACCTTTTAGTGTAATGGTTAGCGTTGGTGACCGCCAAGCGGACAACTCGGGTTCGATTCCCGGTTGTGACATGCTCGCCCCTTTCGGTTTTTACAAAACCTCTCCCTAATAGCTTGATACTGTAAAACAAAACAAAGTCACTGAAAAGGAAGATTCCAGAAAAGATAGAACGTTAACGGAAAGTTCAGGCTAATCTTGGCTCTAAATCTTAACTCCTAACAGTTAGTTTTAATGAGTCCATAAATTTTGAACTTGGCACTCCCTCAATATGGAGGAAAGCCAAGACAGAGTACCTGTACACAAGGACCAGACAGACTACCTCGAATGTTTACCTCTCATATCTGCAAAGTTTTCTAAAAACAAACTCAAAATCAAAGTTGTTATTGGTAGTTTTCAGAATACAATGTGCTTACTTTTAAGTATGGCCACACCAACTTAATATTATGGATGACATCCTCTGAAGACCCCCAAACTAGTACGGGCAAATAAAAAAAAATTCCAGCCAAAAATAAAATTGCTACTAAACCACAGGGATACAAAGCTGGTATTGTGAATTTGCGGCAGTACATAGCGACATACATGACAAGCCGGCACATGGACATGCTGCATGGCTTTTTGTATAATTTATGAATCTGCACTGTACGTATGTACTGAGTTCTTGAGTCGTGGAGCTTCGGTAGCCTGGGTGCCGTCCTCCAGAGTTACCACAGGCTCCGTGCACCCAGGCCTAGATCCTAGAGCCAGGCCAGAGCCTCGGAGGATAGTGAACAGGCAAAAATCAATGCGCACGTGGATGTCATCCATAAAATTAAGTCGGTGTGGCCTATGATTAAAATTGCAGTCAAGGTCCTATCTGTCATGTTGTTTCTGCATACCGTACCTTGGCAGGGATTTTCCTGTATGATAAAAGGATTGTCAGACTTTACTTTAAGAGATAAGCATGCTTGAACTCAAGTTGAAAGTCTGTTCTTTAACTTGTCATTACTGTTTACCTCAGGCAGTCATGAGAATTAAGTGGTAAGGAAGCGGGGGAAGGGGTACCTCAGAAGTTAATATAAGACAAGCATAGAGACTTAGCTTCACTCCCTAAAATTTTCATCTCAAAATGTGTGAAATAGCATTTCTCGGGATTTAATAAAAAGGCATTTTGGCTTGATAAAATTTACAATGGCTTGAATAGAAAACAGTGATATCAGAGTTCTTTGCAACTAGTTTTGACTAGTTTCTTAGAAATGTTAGAAAAAGATTGACATAAACTTCCTATGCTTTAGTCCTTGTGTGTAGAAATTGTTGAGCAATTTAGTTCATTCATTTAAAGGCATCCAATGCGATTTCAGAGCAGCAAAACTGGAAATATTCTGAATAAAGCAATATTTGTGATATTGACACATACTACTTCACATTAGCACATCTCAATCAGTATTTCATACTTTGGGCATTTAAAGCTACAGAAACAAGCCCCAAGATGAGTTCTTTTTTTTTTCTGGGTGGTACCCTAAAAATCAGCCCGGCAACGTTCCAGCAACCATTTTTTGTCAGAATTTTGTGTATTTTTGCTCTTTGAGGGTCAATATACATTGGGATAGTGTGGTTTCAACTCAGTATGTAGATAAATGGCTAGAATATTGACTTTGAAAAATTGGGTTTCCAAGCCTTTAAATTGAAGAAGAGGTGCACCTGGCAGTATAAAACATGAGCTACTCATGTCTGGAAATGCCACCCCTTGCAGGGCTATGTCATGAAACCCCAGCCCTCCCCACAGAGAGGAATATAACCAGGGAGCTGGGTGTAATTGGTGCCTTATGCCTGCCCTAGGGTCCCTTGGTAAAGAGGGGAAGAAACTAGATATGCTACTTAAGAGTCAAAAAGTCAACAGAGATCAGGGTGGGCCTCTCTGATACTCTCCCTGTAGGAACACAGGATCTGTTTACAAACAGGACAATAGGAGGTCCTGGTTAATATTATGTTGAAAATATAATTCTATAGACTATGTTGATTTGATTATATCATGGATGCCATCCACACTCATGAATTTTCCGCTGATTAAACAAAAAAAGTTTTGGACCATACTGTAAATTGTACAAAACAGTTGCAAAATGAGCGAAAATATACGGTAAGTTGAAGAAAAAAAACACTAGAAAATGATACCTATGTCATAGAATGCCAAAATCAAACGAAAAATACGAACATGTAAAGTAATGAATTTGAAGAATAGATTATTCGCCAAGCCATACTCTGTCTTATTTATTCAACCTTCAAAACCATGTAGATTTCATAATGAAAGTAACTTTTTTGGGAGGCCAAACTTTTTTTTTTATTCGCACGCTCGCATCAGTTTTGGGTCTTCCAGAGGATGTCATCCATATAATCAAAAAGCAGTTACTAGTATATGCTGCAAATACCATCTAGCTAGCCTATGGTAGTCATGGAATATTTCTGTCAGCTTCATAGATCCATAGGAGACATTTAAAAAGAGCCTTAAAGTCCCAGTTCCAATTTATCACAAAGCTGCTCTATTAGAGTCAGAAAGGGGCCTCCCTAGTGGATAAGCTGGTCTACTTTGTTTTCCCATTGCAACATGTACTTAGGAAGACACACATGATCCAGGGGTAAGGATGTTACATCCAGTGGGCACGTCAGAGCCAGAGGAGACCGGTGGTGTTGACATGAGTTGGCTGCCAGTCCTCTACAACCTGCCAGGAAAGTGCAGCGGTGGGCTTGACCATTGCCCCGGGCTTGCAGGGGGTGTTTAGAACAAAAATGGTTCGTCCGTGGAGGTTAGGCATCCAGGGCAGTTGGTTTGTTTTAAACAGTATATCTTTAGGGCTAAAGATTAAAGAATTTCCCAAACTCTAGTGTAGCTGCATTTTTTGCTGGCGGCTTTGGTAATTTCTCTCACAAAAGAACCTTTCTATGGACGAATAGTGAGACCTAAAGGGGGGGCCTGCATGGGGGGGTCCCGACAATGCTCTAAGCTGAATTCGGAAACCTCCCGATTACACTTTACGATAAATTCCAAGTGGCTACAACGCATTATGTAGAATTAAAATGGCGAATAAGCTCTACACAAAAATGCGCCAATTCTGCCCTAAGTTGAATTAGAGTGGTCCGTCTACGCTCTACGTAGAATTAACGGCCCTAAAGTTGTACAAGTAGATTTGCCTTCTTTCTATCTACTAGTCCATTTCTTTCTGTTTCCTGATTTGTTGGTAATAGAAAACAAACCATTTGGACTGAGTTCCTCTGTGCAGTGTGTCCAGGGAGAAGAGAATTTGTGGGTCCAAATTGATAGCCTGGGGTCAGCGGGAGGGAGATATGCTCTACTGTGATGAGATCATTTGTTCTGCATCCGAGGAAATGGCCGGGGACATGTGGCTGGCAGGTGGCTGACACCCAGACTGGGCACCTCTCTCAGGATGTGGCAGTTCTATCTGTTTCTGCAGGGCTTCCTGTGATATTGGCAGAGTCAGGAGTGTTTTATATTAGAGACACTGTAGCCCAGGGAGCTGGTCTGACTTTTGGATACTTGCCGGTTATGTAACTAGAGTCATCAATAGACACCTGTGAAACCAAAGGCCGGCATGGGAAATTTGCAGAGAGGCGGCCAGATTAGGCAGCAAAGAAATAGAACTTCCGATAAGCCAGTCTGTGAACTTTCTGCCAAGAAATTGTACCACTGACAGTGTGGTTGCATCTGGAAATTTAAAAGCCCCAAAAGATGGAATCGTGGAGAAATTTTAGGACCTGGTGTTGTAGATAACGGACTTAAAAGAGTGGACTAGTTTAACAGCCAACCAGATGGCCAGACTGGCGGAGGACCGCCAGCAGTGGAAGAACTTGGCCAAACATGCTGCCCCGACGGCTGACTAAGCTATGGGAGAGAGTGAGTGAGTGAGTGTTGTAGATAAAGAAAGGGGAGGAAGTTTTCGCACACTTTTTTTTTCCTGCTCAAATGTTACATGTTTAATTATTTTTATCTTTCTCAAACAAGACATAACAACACTGCATCAACCCTTTTTACTTCAATTCCAACATCCTGGATCAGGCACTGCTAAAATGCAGATTGTTCTCCCTTAGGGTACCCTTGTGTCAATCTCTCAAGCTTTTGCCATGTCAGTATGTCTTGTGTCACAGATTGTTTGTATCTTTTATTATGTCTCTCCATCACATCATTTAGTATTAGTAAAGTTTACACATTTTTCGCAGAAGTTCAGATAAGCTAGAACTGTAGCATCTTAATCTTCTGACTCTGCCGACTATTATTTTTCTTCCGAGGAAGGCTTGTTAGTGAGGATATGTCTAAGTTTAGCCGCTTACGCTGCAGATGTCAGACACCCCAATCATATGGCAGCTTGCCCAAAGTAGGCTCCTGCTTAGTGTTCTCTTCTGTCTCCCAGTCAGACTGCATTACATCCCAATTAAAGAGGGCTCCTTGGAGAGTGATTAGCAGTGTCATCAGATAAATCCAGATATTTGTGGTCCAGGCTATTTGAAACTGTAAACTAACTCCTCAGTTTTTTGTGTGAAACACAACTTCGGTACATGTTCAACTTGTTAAAGTAAGACACTGAGGCCCCGTGAAAAGGCCCTTGACTTGTTGTGAGACGTCAGAGTCACTGCTTGTGAGGGTCGGCTTGGGGCAAGCTGGTTAAGATATCTTCTTGTGTGGCGTGCCTCCCTGGCCAAGTCTTCCACTTCACTTGACAAGCGGATAAGATCTGCTGTCCTGAATACATAGCACAAATGGCCTGAGTTTTTTTTCCCCTTCCAACTCCTCATGCCCTGTTTTCAAGTGGGTTGAGCTTGATGCCACCCAGTTGGTTTCTAAATTAGACCGATGTCCGGGATTGTGGGCTTTCTTCTAGAGGGGGGATTTCAGGATGTGATTATGGGGATGTCACCCTGAGTTTGTTGTTGTTTTCATTGTAGGGAGGCAGGAGGTTGTAAGGTATCCCCCAGCAGGGTACCGCAACTTTGGGGAGGAGTCTTTACCCCAACAGCCCCCATTACCCTCTTCTACCCTGCCCCCCTATAGAGTTATCAGAGAGACGATCTTTTCACCCAGTTTGAATTAGTGAAAGTTTTTCTGGCAATCTCTTTATCCTGGTAGTAAAACTATTTCCCCCTATTAGCAGATGATAGGGTGGGTCCAAAGCAGGGGACTGGGATAAGTGGTTTTTAAGATAATCTTTTTTGGGTGATTGACGCCCAGATTAGGGGTAGTCACTCATGCCCCATTCATCACAAGTGCCAGGGGTTTTGTCCTGCCTATTGTGGCCGGTGCAGCCCTGTAACCATTGCTTTTTGGTCTCCAGGCACTCACCTAAAAAGGGAGGGAACAATACCAACAATTTCAGAGAAAATGAGCATACAATCACTTGTGATCGGCCCTTTCTGTCCTTTTCTTGGAAGTCAGTGTCGAGGACGGGAGAGGGCCTTGGCGAGGATTGTGTCGCCTTTCGCACAGGAAGCTTTGCGTGCGTGCGTGTGTGCACTCCGACTTGTACGTCAGAGTTGTCATTGGAGGAATAAGTTGAAGTGGGACCTCTGGCATCCATCTGTAGGCCTGACGTTATCCGGGGAAAAGGGTGGCTAGACATATAAACAACATACCTCCGCACATGTTTGTCCTGCACACAAGTAAACGTAATAACATAGCGGATGTAAACGTACTGTCCTCTAGCCATGTGGGAACGTCTTTCCCTCTACCAGGCCAGGCTGGAAGGAATGTAGGACGAGTTTTATACCTGAGCAAGACAGGCAGAAAGGGTTATCATTCAAAAAGAAACAAGGCCCTCCCAGCCCACATATCACTGCTAATTAAAAGTGACTGCCTTTGGGGCACTCGCTTTAACTGCCAAACCCCTTAATTATTTGCAGGGGGAGATTTTAATCCGGGTAGCCTGCAGCCGACAGCAGGAAGCCAGCAAAGTTTGTGGCCAACATGTGGTGGTGGCTCCTCCCTCCTTGGCCGGGAGATTGGTTCGGCCCAAATTACAAATAAATTGCTCAGCACACGCACAGCAGCTTTATTCAGGTGCCACACCAAGTTGGACACAGTGCCAAGCTCCCACCACTCGGGCAAGCTCCAGGATTTCTGTAGGAGTTCACCCTGTGTAAAAGGGGGCATTTCTCCACAAACGGCCGTGCTGATTGATTTACTGGTCGCCGGTTCAACCATTTGAAGACAAGGCACCAGCTCTCCACTCCGCTGACTTTCCTCAACACTGCCTTTGAAGGTTTGTTATTCCTTGGTTGCCAGTGGTCCATGGAACTTGTATACAATCTTCTCCCCGAGTCGTGATCCAAGATGGCTTATTGGAAGGAGGCGTTGGTCGTGCTCGTCGTGCTTCTGGAGTGTGGTGACATCTCGGCGTGTCCCGCCAGGTGCGAGTGTACGGAGGACCACGTCGTGAACTGTGGCTACCAGCGCCTCACGTCCCTCCCACAGAACATCCCCGAGGACGCCGTCAACCTCTACCTGCACCACAACAACCTGCAGTACGTTCCTCGCGGTGCCTTCAGGAACCTGCGACGCCTGGAAGGACTGGCCCTCACCTACAACCGAGTCAGCCAGATCGAGCCAGGTGCCTTCGAGGGCCTGACAAACCTGCAGAGCCTGTATCTGGGCTACAACCTGCTCACAAACATCTCCGGCTGATGTATTCCGGGGGCTGAGCAACCTTGACTTCCTGGTTCTCAATGGAAACGTGGGGCTGCAGTTGAACAACAGGCCATTTGTGGACCTACGGAACTTGGGTGGTCTGTATCTAGGGGGTGTGGGGCTCCGGACAATACCCAACAATGCCTTCAGAGGCCTCTCCCGCCTCTGGTTCCTGGGACTCAGCTGAAATAATCTGACAACCCTGTCCAGGGAGCTCGTCAAGCCATTGATTTCCCTGCGAGCGATAGGACTGGCGGAGAATCCCCTGACGTGTAACTGCGAGCTGCTGTGGCTCAGAAAGCTGGTGGATACAGCTTACTTCTCCCTGTCATCCGTGGAGAGCACCTACTGTACAGAGACGGACGAGATGTCAGAGGACCTGTTCGTCAACATGCCCCTGACAAACTTTACCTGCAAGCCGCCCAAGATTCTCAGCCACACCGTGCGTTTGGATATCCTGGAGGGGGACCGGGCCGCGCTGAGATGCGAGGCGACGGGCGATCCGGACCCGGTTGTCATGTGGCGGACGCCGCACGGAGATTACATCACCCCTCAGTCCAGCCTGAAAGGCATAAGGCTGAAGGAAAGCACCCTGGTAATCCGCCGGGCCCGACTCCCAGACAGTGGGTACTACACGTGTATCGCCGGGAACTCGGGTCAGAACGTCACGGTGTGGTCGTACCTGAACGTAACGTCGTGGGGTAACGACGGTTTGTGGTCCACAACGACGCTTGCAACCACAACTACAAACCTCTCCTCGACAAGTCAAGTCACAACAGTGGTCACCTCTGAGGGTCGGGTGGGCCTCAGTTTAGGAGGGGTCGCCATTGCCTTGATTGCCTTGGGTCTGGTTTGCATTTGCTGCCTTGTGTTCTTTGTGGGGCTGACTTTCATGCGTTTTCGGAGGAATCGGAGTCAGGACCACAGTATTTCCAGCTCAGAGCCAACCGTTCAGTACAGCCCGGCGGTTCTGCACCGCTACGAGAGCGGATATGACACACAAACGACGGAATTGTCTGACATTTCCGAAAAACCTCCCCTTACTGCTTTTGACAGGACAGACATACCTGAGCCTTCGCCAATAAGTTTCCAGTATGGTTTTACAGACTTGGCTTCAAGCCCCGACCACTCAAGGTCAAAATATCCCCACCAAGGTCAAGGCAACGGTCATGTAGGGAACGGATACAAGAACAGGCCCACACGGTCAAAAAGGGATGCTTATTACGTTGATCTAGAAGTCCAACTTCCCCTGAATCCTTCTCCGAGACCTCCGCCCAGTGGAATGGAGGACGTTCGTAACCACAACTCTCTTCCAAGAGAGGGACACAGTCCACAACTGTGAAACCTTGCAGCCAGGGGCATCGGCGGACCACAGCAACAAGTGCAAGTATGACACTCTCTGCACATGTTTTCTTTTAAACCAACCCGCTGGGGTGTTTTGGGCAGGAATTTGGGTAACACGATTGATCAGGTTTTGGATGATAGTCCCGCTGGGATTGCCACTTAGAGGCTGGGGGATTGAAGGGATTTTGAGAAGGGATCTCTACTCAGATAGGATGGTTTTATTATAAAACATAATTCTGCTGTTGTTTGTTTTTGTTTTGTTTTTTTTTACTTATAGGGTAGCCCACACTGTTATTCCACTTGGAGAAATGTACCGTATGTCATTTCTACATGTTTAGAGTTTTTCTTTTTTCGTGTATCTTTTGAGGTGTTATGTTTCCTCATTGAGTTGAGGTATCTTATGACAACAACAGCATTTGGAAGACATACAATTTACAAAACAAGCAAAATGCACTGCAGAGAAGCCCGACATAGGTAGAAGCCTTGCGTAGGGCAGAAGCCTTTCGTTTACTTGAAGATTAGGGTGGTCTGGCCCTTACACGCGGTCTCCCCATTCATACGTGGGTATCACCTGGTTGAGCATTCCACACATGGAGGTCACTTCCGTTGCTGTGCACATGTTGTTCCCAAAATAAGCAAAAAGGCCAATGGTTAAGGATCTGAGGGTATCGCAGAACATAGTTGACATAGTTCGCCCCTTCCCCACTGTGGGTTTTGGCCGTTGCATGGAGGCGAAACCTTTCATTTCGGAATCTCCAAACTTAGTATCATGAACCGTTGCCAGGTGCTATATGGATATACATGTAGTTTGAATTCATGAACCAAAAATATTTTATGTATTTCACTTTTCTTGCCCATTTTTAAATGGTTTTCGAGAACCACATGCATATACATGTAAGTTATGTATAACTGATGAAAGTTCTATGATGTGTTGATTTTAAAAGTTTAGAATTAGTTTGTTAAAAGTGCTTGAAACTTAATAAATCTTGCTCTTAGAACAGCCCTTTCTTGTGCAACAGAGCTGACTGTACTGGCAACAGATCACACTACAGACCGGCTAATTGGCCAGTTTCCAGGCACTGACATGTTTTTTGTATAACAGTGATCATGTTTGGGAGGTTCCTTTGAAGTCTATTTGATTGACATTACGGTGTAACAACTGGGCCAGTTCGAAAAGTTTCACACCTGACAGAAGGAAACGGTGACAACTATTACTGTGGAAAGAAATCATTTACTGAAGTTTTATGAAGTACATTTGTTATGAATAGAAGTGTGCGACAAAAATCAGCCCATCCCTATACATGTAGGTTTTTCAAAGCTCAGTGTCTTATTTGTATAGGATTGTCGCGACATAAACCCAGTCATTGTGCGTTTAATTGGGTACTTGTGCCCTAGCACCTTGCAGATGAGTTTGTCAACAGAGACTAGACCCCTGGTGTGTCTTGTGTCAACAGTAGCATGGGGTGGGGCAAGTGGTCATCCTAGATGTTCCCCTTCTTGGTAATTATGAGGAAATATCTTCACCTCGAGTGGGGAGGGGGGCATAACCCTGGCTGGGGGTGGGTGAAGTCGTGTCCTGGACATCAGGAAAGTTTTAGGGTTGGAATCCAACTCTCCTGCTGTCAGAACTGGATCTAATAGAGTTTCCTGCCAACTGTCAATCACTGGGTAGCCTGGAGGTGGTTTCTGCTTGTTTTCGCAGCCTGTGAACCATAGCAGGTATTAGACAATATAGGTCATAACTGGTCAGATCTGTACCAGCACCAGGCCAAACGGATTACGATTTAGATCGCTATAAGTAGATCGTAGATCCCAAATATTGCTCAATTAGCTTTCATGTTTTGGAAACCCGTCTAGGTTAAGTGGCTGGCTTGGTCTGTGAAATGTCATTGGTGGCTCTATTCTAACGCTGTCTGTGGCACTTCAGGTCTTGAGTACCAGGTTGTTGTTATTCCTGGGAGACCAAACAGTCAAATGCCAGAGTGTGAGACAAAAATGTTCACTGCCAGGATTTCATCTGTTGTTTGGAACCACTTTGAATGTAGCATGGCAACATACCGTGACATGTAGGGGTACTTTGGAACGCACCTCTGCCATTAAGTTCTGGTAGATACTATAATAGTGGTGCTGCATTAATTGTTGTCTTGTTGTCTAGTGGCATGGCTGGAAAATTGTGCAAATTTGGTACACAAAGAGATCTGGATATGGAGGCATCTTAATTACTCTCCAGAAGCAATTTTCTGCACAATTGGTCAGATTTTTTCATCAATGCTGCTAGACTATTACAAACTACAATGCATATTTCTCAACACGTCTTCCAAACAGTTGCTTTTTTACTGTATGTATACCCACCCACCTGCCTCAAGAAAATTTATGGAATGGCCCCCAGGAATTTATTTGACTGTCCTAGATTTTATAATGAAAAACAATCTGCATGGGATACTTTTCCCATGCCAAGCTGTTCCATCAGTTTACCATCAGGTATATGAGTGCATCTTCTCTGATGTATTACATATATGTAAGACATGCTTTAGTTATGAAATATTACTAGTGTACATGTAGAGGTATGCAACATTCTTCACAATACAGTATCTCTCTACTATATTAGCATATTTTATTTGGTAGATGTAGATTTAATGAATTTTTTTTAACGGAGTGGTTCAATGCAAGGCCTATACGACCACTTCTCGGCATTGAACTAGAAAGATAAGAGAAAAATGGCTATGTCAAGAGATGGCGGTGAACGTTTGAGTTGAAAGCCTGTAGATTGTACATGTAGGTTGGTGGGAAACACTTGTCAGGGAGGGAATTCCAAAGCTTGGCTGTGCGGGAAAAGAAACTGTCACTGTAAAAAGATTTCGAACAAGGAATTTGGACGGTGAAGTTGTGTGAGCTAGTGGAGAACCTAGTGGAACGCTAGTGGAATTGAAAATTTACATGTAGATGTTCACTTAAGTAGGCCAGACTGTCACAAAATACTTCCTGAAATGCTTTTTTGAGTGTGTTTATTTGGGTTAGTCTTTACTTAATCCGGAAGATAAGACAAGGGGTGATGCTATTACCAAATCTAACCTGTCTTTGCTAATAAGAAGCTCTTTTTGTTTATTGTTGATGTGTGCAGTCCGGAACCAAATTAGAAAATAAAAACAGAAAGTTTTTGCTCCACAGTAGATCAACATACCAAGTTAGCTAAATGATAGTACAGCAGCGATAGTACATGTACTAAATAGGGGCAATGCTTATACTGTTAAGTGTCCTAACCATTTCTCTTCAGAAATTACATGTTGTATGTGTACCAGTATCCCTCATACTACATAGGACCAGACATTTCACCAATACTAGTTTCTCAGAAATTTTAGGTGCCATACTTGTGCAGTGTACATCTATACTGTAATTCCTGATTTTTTTCACTGTACTGTTAACTGTTTTCACTGCCACTTCTATACCGTGAACTTATCATTACATTTAACAAATAATTCCTGGACTTTCTTTTTTCTGCACCTGTCGACACCATAAATAATATTATTATTTATAGTTCCTTGAACATGTCTATTTTTCTCAAGACTGTGAAATTTTGCTACTTTGAACATTAAGTGAATTACAGTAACCTTTTGCCAGCTAGGGTAGCTGCTTATAGCACTAAATTCATATTGTTCATGGGTTTATTTAGGCAGCAGAGATAAGGATAAGCTACTAGTACTTTCCCTTCCCTAGACGTGCTCACTCAAGGAGATAACGACTGTCTGACCTTGCAGTCAACTTGACCTTTCGTGGCCCCCCTCCCCCATGATGGGCTGACATTTACAGAACATGCTGTTTGTGCTTCTTGCAGAGAACATGTGTTTTCAGAATGTCGGGGAGTCTCCCCAGTCCAAACAAGCTGCTTACACAGGTTTTCCCCAGCCCCGTACTGTATTTGCACTCCTGTATCCAAAGTGTCAATGGCCTTGTTTAGTCCCTAACATGCAAACAAACCTACTTCAGTAGGAGTTAGGAGGAATTTCATTTGTGTTCTGTTCTGGCAGGATGGCCATGGGGACCAATCATGGTGGAGTATTTGACCTACAAAGGCATTTCTTACCCCGCAAATCTTTTCACTCACCTGTCACTGGCATTGGTTGGTTGGTTTCTGAACAGAATAACTCAAATGTGAATAGATTTTTTTTTATTAGACTAAGTATTAACGATAGGAATATTATTGATTGGCAAGATTTTAACTGGTATTACAGTTAAGTTTTATCTTTTGATTTAAAGTGCTTACTTCTGTTTGTTGTATATTGATCTGTGTCATATTAATAACCTTTACCTGGCTTTATACTTCATACAGATATTTGGACCTGACAGTTGATTTAAGTTTTTAAATTGAAATCCCATTGAAATTGAAATGACTGGTCTTTTATATGGTGTTTTATAATGTTGTTGAATATGGATAAAGTTGTCGAATATGGAGATCAACATCATCAATCGTGTTTTATCTTGAAACTTTATCTGTGTTGGTAGAACTCATTATGAAACAAGTTTGAAATACAATATCCAACACTAGAAATTGGACTTACCCAAAAGAATAAGGTTACATGTTTGTAAACCATAACTCACATTGTGAAGTGATTGGTCATTAATTATCCTGATTAAGGCGACATTAGTCACTAAAAATTTGATCTACAGTTGTATGTTGGAGTAAAGTTCAACGTTTTACTAAAAATCGTGTTTGTTTTCCTGTTTCCTCTCAGCCGATCGTGAGTCGAGATACGAGGGGACCAATCATCTTTCATATCGTGTTTTATATTATTGTTGCATATGGAGATGAACAATCGTGTTTGTTTTTTTGCTTCCTCTCAGCCGATCGTGAGTCGAGATACGAGGACGAGGAAGAGCGACCGCGCAGCGGGCGCAACAGGCAGACTTCCCACAGCAAGTCCTCCAGCAAGGGCGGCGGTGGCGGCGGCAGGCACAAGCCATCCCCCCACAAATCTCCTCACAAGTCTCCTCACAAGTCCTCCTCACACAAGTCCTCCTCGCACCACCACAAGTCTCCTCACAAGTCGTCCTCGCACAAGCGACAGCGGAACGACAGTGGCGGGCGGGGCAGCAGCGCCAAGAAACAGCGCAGACACTAAAGACATTCCAACGTTTCAGTCAGTATTCCTTTGGACTGCTTCAGAGGTTGACATTTTCGTTCGGTTCACTACGTGAATCCTATTGGGGAGCAACAGGTCAGAGTTTTTTTTTCTCTACAGCTTTCATGTAGGGAGATCATAACTCTGACATTAAGAAAATTGATAAAATACAAATCATACATACTGTTCATTTTACCAGTGCACAGATTGTCCAGACTTCTCTTGAAGTAGTAGTTTCAGTAGTATCATATAAATCCATTGTACAGATATCTTCAGTTCTCTTTTGTTCAGTTTATTATGTATCCAAGTTAATGTTTAAAAAAATGTGTTATTTACAAGTTAGACTACACAGGTGTTGTTTGAATAAGCCTTTAAAGGTGATATTTTTGAGAGTCTGTACTTAAGAGTTAGATGCTCCTTTTACATATACAGAATGTCCTATAGATATGCAGTCACTGGTATCGTTCATGTGTCAGAAACTGTAGTGTTCTCCACTTTGCACCTTCATGTACCATGCATTCAATAGTCACTGTAGTGATGTCAAATTTTGATATTTTTGTACGAGGTCAACATATATACTAGGGACACAAAACAAATAGAAGACATGCGTGAAACATCAGAAAGATCTGCCGTTTGGCCATTGAAAATCTGGTACTGTGTTTTGTACTGTTGTCAGTAGTTCAGCCAGCCCAATGCGATGCCACATCATGATCCACTTTCAGTTGTTTTCAAGTTCTTTCTTTGAAGAATTAAGTGGAAGCACACAGACATAAGGCTCTATGAATAGTTGTAAGTTTTACTGATATTATGTGGAGTGGGGTCTTTCTTGTTGGTAAATAAATGACTGAATACCATAGTCTTAGACATGTTCTGATGAACTAATTCCAATGTGTTAAGTACAAAGTTGGCAGTTTTGTGTCAGTCATAAATCGACTCCAATTTTGTTCCTTGACTTCAGGATTTTTTAAAATTATAGTGAACGAAAAGAAAAAACAATATAAAAACAGAACTAGAGGAGAGAGTACGCTCGTTTATGCATACAACATGTACAGTTTCATGGAGTGACTGTCAAAGTATACTACAGTTTGTTTCTTTGTATGAAAGCTCTGTTGTCATTTTGTTCTTTGCCCCTTTTTGTTGTTTCTACACAATGTATGCATGGTCAGTAAGTTTTACATTAAATGTACAAGTAGCTGTGATGGTGGGGGGGGGGCAAGTTTGACCTTCAGTTATGCCGTCTATTGCAAGGTCATTTCATGTAATTTGATGAATAAAGAAAAAAGATTGCAGTTTGTGGGAGTAGTCAAATTTTCCTTGTCAGGTTAGAGAGTGATTGCCCCAAGTCATGGTTTGGGTTTCTTGGAGGAAAGATTTTTTTTTCAACAACCAACTTACAAAATTTAGAGAATTTTTGTGTTGGACCAAAAGTTTTAACTCTAAACGTGTAACTACCAACACAGATGAACTTTCATGATAACTTACAAAACTGTTGTGGCCTTATCTTATTCTCAGTAATGTGTTCAAAGCCAGGAGTGCTTTTTCTTGGAGAGCAGAAAAGAATCAGCATCATTTGTGATTGCTGTATGCGCTTTTTGTTATCAGTACTGTTGACCCAAAGGAAGCTATTACAACCACATTATAGACAAAACATTGTAAGGGGGAGGGGGGCAACAGGTTCAAGTACAGTAACTCCCTCTGTGATTTTTCCCATGGAAAATGTAGATAGATCCAAATATAGCTCTAGAAAAGCACCCAAACCAGGCTACTGCATTTCTGACTGAACTGTCATAGGGCAGCATTTGAAAAGACACTGAAAGAATTAATTTTGAAATGCTAATATACAGTGTTCAAAAGGTGTACAAAACTTAAAATGGGAAATGGAAGAGGGAGTCAAGAAGTATTCTGTCCTTTGTTGTGTGTTATGTTGATAACTCGTGAATGTAACATTACCAACATTTATATGCACATTTTATGTGCCCAGAGTGCATCTCCAGAAATGTTCTTCATATTTCATCATCTTGTATGTTATGAGTGGAAGGAAAGTGTGCTTCAGATTGAATCTGAGAACCTTTTAATTTTGAGCTGCGTGATCGCAAAAATATTTGTACCCTGTGGACCACACATGTTCCTGAGTTAAGGTTTGCAGGAAGTAAGGTAACACCCTCTTAACACATCTGTCATTATCAAATAGCATAAACAGTGTGTGCTCTTTCCTTCTGGGTGTACAGAAAGCCAGTGCTGTAGTAGAAAACATGTCATTAAAGTCTTACGGAGGATTTGAAGAGCTTGTTGTGCCATTCTTGACCCAAGGCCCTTATCTTGTAGCGAGAAGCTGGGTCTTACAGGGTACGTCGCACGTGAAGTCAGGGTGGGAGGGGGGCAGCCAGGTATACCTTCTTGATCCTTCTTTTGCGAACCTTGTTCAAAAACCTATATCAAACCAATGTATTAATAGATGGAAAAACTGTAACAACTATGAAGACAAGGACTTTCCTCAACTGTTGGGAGCAAAATATGAGAATGTTTGAGTTGATTCAGAACCAGAATCCTTTTTTTTTTTTTTTTTTGCAAATCAGAAAGAAATGAAGAAGCTAATCCTATAACCAACAATTAAATTGGTATGGCCTAACACATTGGGATACATCTGTAATACACCTGTAATTCACAGGCAGAACCAAATATTCTATAATAAGAAGTCTACTTGATAGTTTGCTCAGATCTTGTAATATCAACTGCAAAATTATGTTAGCCACACAGGAATTCATCATATCAACAAAACGTTTTAGTTGTCCGTGTTCTTTATACTTTCTTCCATGGGGGAGGAGGTTGGACTCATGTTCACCAAAGCTACATTGTAATGATTGGTTTTATGTGTATTATTATTTTCTTAGTGACTTGTCAAACATTAATTTCATTTTCAATGTACACGTGGCGGCTAGAAAATATGTTTTGCACAATTTGAGTAGGTCGCCACTTTGTCTTCGTCCTTCAGTTTCTTTGTATTATTGTTTCTCTGAATAAAAAAAAATGCAATTTACGGGCAGAGACTAAAAGAATGAAAGCGGAACAAGAAACTGGAGGTCTTGTACCTCCGTAAAATATTTAGAGCTTTTGTGAATTTACCGTTTTATTCATCGTGAATTTCTCGCTGGCGCTTTTTCAACCCGCTCTTCAGAGACCCAGAGGGCTGATACTGTGATAGGGCTGTCTTTTCTCTGCAGCTACTCAGCCAGGAAATTGGGGTGAAAATCGGGTTTTCCACTATCTGACAGGGTCGGTCATAAATACAGGGTAGACAGGTGTCTGAAATAAGTAGCCTCCATAGCATGCCAAAAGCTGGGGGTTTGGGGGTCTTCAGCATCTTTGGGAGCCTTTTGTGCTATTTTCTGATTGCATATAGACAACATAGCCGGGCTGGTTGAATTACCCCTGTTTTTATAACAGGGCTAATCAGAAAACAGCCGAAGACCACCAAATCCCCCACTTCTATAAGCCTGCTACGGAGGCTATGAAATAAGCAGGAAAACTCATTTGCGTTGGGGCCATCATAGTGCTTCTTCTTTGGGCTGCCTTTACTCTCCAAGCAGAAGTTTCCATGGGTTTTGGCTTCCTTTTTTTGGCGTGTTTTTAGATTTTTTATGGGGGTTCTTATTTCCACTGGAATTTGGCATAAAAAGAATTCCAGAAAATGAAACCCCGACTAAAAAGCCTAAAAACACGCCAAAAATAAGCCAACACCCAAATCTCTGCTTGGAGAGTAGGGCTGCCTAACCTAGAGAGAATAGGCCTAGAAAAACGGCTACTGCAGTCTGCTAAAGGTTACTTTCAAATGTTCGCTCAAACACAAGAAAAAATTTGGTTCATATATGTACCTTCGCCAGTATTGCACATGTACAAACTCTTACTGTTCAGTTCCATAGCAGTTCTCTATCCAATTAGAGCGAGTTAAAATACAAAGTTTGCAGACGGAAATTCAGTATTAAAGGATAAGCATATCGCTGTAATGTCCTTGATAACGGGTACTCATCTTACGTTAGATCAAGAATCCTTCTACTAGTATTTCAAGCTCCTTGGTTAGATAGAAATATTATACTTCATTTCTTTCTGAGCTCAGTCAATCTAAGTCTGTGCAAATGCAGATAGATAGATAGATAGAAATCAATAGGCAAAAAAAACAGTGACACCAGACCTAAGTTCTTTTTTTATTATTCAGAAGCACAGTGGTGAATACAACTAAAAGAACATGGACTAAGTGACTGCGAACTCAAGTTAGGTACAACTTATATTCGCGTAGCCACTTTTACAATGGAGAAAAGACATTTGAAAGACGTTTGAAAAAACTATGGATAGCATGAGTCAAACCTCCCATCCCAGAAGAGAAGGAAAGCATAGCAGGACACATACAACTAGAAGCGTTTCTGTGATGTAATTTTCCGCGGCTAACATAATTTCACAGTTAATGTCATTCGAACAAACCAAACTGCCGCGAAGAACTATAAGTTGTTTAGCATTATCAGAAAGTGTGCTGAAATTAATAATGTGTACAAGTATATATGCTTGAAGCGGCTTGCCAAAAAGGACTGAGCGCTGGTAGGTGTACGTATGTAGGGCAGTTCTTTATTCACCGTTTATTTAGTCATCGCTTGCTTCGTTGCATTAAACCAAGGACGTTCAATCATCCTTGGTTCAACCCAGCTAGTGTCCTGAATGAGCTCAGATGCCTTCTGTTCCGTGGGACAAAGACAGAGAACCTGCCATGGAAAGTCGGACCTGTCACTGGGCACGAACAAAACTGCCCTGCTGACTGTGTCATTGGAACTGTCTATTTTCCTGTTGACCTCGCGCCCTTTCTTTCCTGGACCTTTTTTTCTGATGGAGTGCACTAGTGGGTGTCCAGTAGCCTCTGCCAGGCTTCGGGAGGCGGTTGGAAAGAGTAGAAATCGGCCAAATAGAGAGATAACATGCCGAGGGAGTTGGTCTGCTGGGAGAGAACAGTTTGCCTCTCCCGGCAAAATGTACTCTCTGGCGGACCAATTCTCCCTCGGTATGTTATCTCTCTATTTGAACGATTTCTACTCTTTCCAGCCGCCTCCCGAAGCCTGGTAGAGGCTAGGTGCCCAGCTGACAGGAAAGACTTGTTGTGTTCGGAACCCGAATCTGACTGCTTTGGGAAGAAATATTAACTCAAATTGGCCAAATACGTACGGATGACTTCCCAAGATCTGTACTCACTGATATGTCATGCCACCAGTAAATCTGATTGGAGATCAGAGTCAGCTAGCCATTTGTAGATGTTGACACACAAAAGAACGATATCTTAACTTATGATAATGATAATATTCGTCCGTAGTACCGCACACCAGTTGCTTTGTACTAAGGAAACTGAGGAGCTAGTTTTAACTGACTAGCCCTCTACTACTCTAGAAATTGCGGTGCCAGTAGAAGTATCAAAACACAGGCAGCTATTTGTGTTGGTGTAATCTTTGACCGGAGGGACGACTTTGACGCAGTCCACTCACAGAGATGAGGAGACCTACTCAAGTACAAGTACAGTAAGTGATCTTTGACCGAAGACACCCCAGATATACTACACATTTACGTGTCTTCTGCGTTGTACATCATGTACATGTTACAGTATTAAACCAACAAACATTCCAGCAAAATACCAGCAACCAGGCTCTTTTCTCCATCCCAGGGACATCTGAGGAATATCCGCGGAGGTTGAAGTTTTGGGAATATCGTGAGACTTGAGTTCGGGCGCAGTACACAGCTTCAAAGTTTCTCAGTCTTTTCGTGACAGCATTAGCAAAATTGATGGGTTTTAGAGAAGTGTCCTGGCCGCCACACAGATAGCGCTGGTAACCCAAGCCCTGTAAGCTGCACCGTACTGTGTGTTTTCGCACTGGGCTACTGTTCTGTGTTCAGGTATAAGGATTGGGTGCGTGCATGCCTGTGTTCCGAAGTTAGTCACTTTCCTCCAAAAGGGGAGGGTAACAAACAATCTCTATACATGGCACTTAATAGTCTTCTTCAACTCCAACACAGGGAAGAAATAGGTAACCTACTAATGTCCTTGGGTAAACGAAAGTAAACTCATACGTTTAATGAAATCGAGAACAAAGAAATATATTCCAGCAAAGGTGCCAGATCACTGAGGAAGCAGGGAAAGTAGCAGTGCAGTTACGACCCCTGGCGGAAAATGTGAAAATCGCAGTGCGCACTTGACAAGTTTTCTGCTTCCAGTGCATCGACTTTTATACTATGACTGAGCACGTATACTCCCTCTGGTGTATTACTAAGTAGGCAAAACTAGCCCCTCTTCGGGGTGTCAAAAGTAAAAAAAATCAGTGTAGGAATAGGAATAGCTATTTATGGTTCCTATGAAATTTCGTGCTTCATTTTGCCAGATATGAACAGTTTTGGACAAGCAAATTCCCCTACTTAGACATGATTAACACCTTATACGTAATACATAACTGAGATTTAGATCTTTATGCCAAATGTTTACCTAAAAAAGAGGAGACAAACTTTCCTGACCTTGTTCGCGAGTACGAAACCTGTCGAATGTCACGGTAGAATTCGAACTTGTGTCCATGGCAACCTGGTAAACAACAGAGTTCGAACACCGGGTGACGATGGAAACACGTCACAACGAACATCATGGTTGTTTATCCGGTTGCCATGGACACGGGTTCGAATTCTACACATTCGACAGGTTTCGTACTTGCGAACAAGGTCAGGAAAGTTTTCTCTCTTCTGTTTTAGGTAAACTTTTGGCCTAAATTTGCCAATCCCAGTCATATATAGATTGACTTGACTATCTTACGTAATAAGTGTTATTTTATATGTTAGTAGGGCAGTTAATTCGTCTAAACGGTTCATATATGGCTAAATGAAGCACGAAATTTCGTAGGATTGTAACCAACCTGGTTGTCGCAAAGGTCACATAAGTTGAACTTGTCAAGGTCATTATCGTTTGTAAGCGCATTTTCGCACTACAGGAAGGCAGTTTAGTAAGTCTACTTGGTGTCTGTAAGATCTTTTAGTTTGTTGTGTATACAAACGCCTTGCCGTGCACACGACAATTGAAGATACATGTAACGTTACTTGTATTCACTTTTCATTTGATAATCTATCTTCAGAAGGGGAGACACTTGATAATCGACATCCCGCTCTCGACTCCAGCTTAGTCACTTTACGTTGTACTTTACTTTCTCCCATTGTTCATTTGCAGACCTCTGTTGGCTTGTATTGTTCTGAGGCCTTCTGAGAGTGGACATTGTCTACCGCACAGAAGGAAACAAAGACATGATGTCGACACTTCGAAAAGTGAAGACCGAGTACGACTTGAGTACTATTGGGAGTCAGTTTGAGGTAAGTGATTTCGTTACAGCTTTCCACCGTAAGGCGGCAACTCTCATATTTCTCAAAACTTTAATTTAAAGCCCTTGCTTCTTTAGGCATATCGACATGTAAATGTGGATCCTATATTGTTTTATTTTGTTGTTCTTATATGTAATCTTACCCTAAACTTATGTTCCCATTCCTGCTCACTGTATTGTCAGGGATGTGATTTGAGCTTGCTCGTCCAGTCGTCCCTGGGAAAACTGACCCGTGAGTGTGATGAGGGGACGGTGAAGGTAAGATAGCATTTGACAACAGTTATGGCCAGTTAGAAGTGTTATCTTTTTCATGCTTCCCACAGTCCTCTGCTAGTAATTTTGGGTTTGCAGAAGTGTCGTTAAACCATCGGGTTTGAGTAGATAGACGGTAAAATGCAGTGCATAGAATTTACGGTGGCCCGACTCTACAGATTTACTCTCCTCTTACACTTCCGATGTACATATTGCGCTCGCTCTAATAAATCCCCTTTGTTCTATCGAATTTTCCATGTTAACTCTGTTGCTTTGCTCTGGTTTATTTGCTTGTTTATTTGTTTGTTTGTTTGTTTGTTTTGTTGTTCATATTGCCTTGTGTTGCTTCTCTCACATAGCCCGGGCAAGAGGGAGATGCAGTCAGCTCGTTTAGCGAGTAAGAACTCTTTAGTCGGGTTTAACTAACAATGTTCAGAACAGTTAGAACTGAGAGGAGAGAGGATCCCATATCTATAAAGACAGAAGCCGATATAAGCTGTGTTCTCCTGCCATATTTTGATGAAAACTCACTTTATGTGTTTAGGGTTGGGGGTTCACAAAGTGGGTTTCTGCATTCTTCCTGATGACATTTTGTCAGTCACCTACAGAACCTCTTCAGCACAGAAGCCACCTCACTTTGACTGGAAGACAACGGGAAATATTGGCAAACGACGATTGCAGTTTAAACAATTCGTTTGTTCATACATTGCTGTAACAACTTTGTACACGTTGCCACTCCAGATCAGCTAACGTGAGCAGTCTGATCCGGGGGTACGAGGCCCTGGCCAGCCGGTCTCACGGAGACATCAGCGGTGTGGCATCCTCACATGCACTACCGGATGACGACAGAGTTCCGATCAGGTACGGCAGCAATGACCTGCTGGGTATGGAGTGTCTCCTTCATTCAGCAGGTCGTGAATTCAAACCCCTTTCAGGCCATAAAGAATTTCAATGAATTGGCAATACAGTGAATAAGACCCATTCGACTTTCACGGATCACATAAACTGCATACGTCACAGGGGGGACATTTCGAAAGTTCTTTTCACGGATCGCATAAACTGCATACGTCACAGCACAAAATAACAGTAAATTGTTGTACGGATTACCACCATACAATGTTGGTGCCTGTTTTCCTGTCATTTCCGCATATATTACAGAGAAAAAAAAGACACTTACCTACATTTTAGTAAAAAAATGATCTGACAGGGGGGACACCGCGAGCACAAGCCGCGTTCGACGTCATCGTTCTAGAACGATGTTCTTTCGAAATGTCCCCCCTGTGACGTAAGCAGTTTATACGGTCCGTGAAAGTCGAATGGGTCTATTCTGTTGTACTTAGCGATGACAAAGATTTGAACACGACGTCGTGCGGTTATGGGGATGGACAAGTGATACACAATGTGAATTTAGAAGCACCATTATCTTACATAGTGGTGATTTCAATGTTCTTACATTTACCATGCCCAGCTGTAACCAAATCAACTTTAATACCCAAAGGTTACAAACGTAGAAAAGTTTAGAGTTGTCTTTTACTTTTCTTTTTAAAAATACTAGTATTGGCGAATGCCATCTGGCCATCTGTAGTGATTCCAGCCCATTTTAACAGATATTATATATAAGCTGCTTCTAGAACGTCATATTAACGTAATTTTGTCCTTTTTTTTTCAGCCTCCGACCTTCTGTTCGGAAGATCAGGGCAGAGTTGGAACAGCTGACAGAACAGACCGACTCCGTCCCCTCAGCTAGCGGTGTGGTTACCGGTACACCACCGCCTAAACCACCCAGGCTTCACCGTGGAGACAACACAGACAAGACCACCGACAACACCCCTGCCCCTCCGCCCAAGCCTGCCAGGTGCAAGGACTTTGTGTTGTACCGGAACAGGCTGGGACAGTTCGAGTTCCTGCTCCTCGCTACTGAGGTCCTGGAGAAGCCGTTTGGTGCTTCAGAGGAGACCCTGCGCAAAATCCACGTGGTGTGCCAAGCAGCAGGCAGCATCGGACCCCTTCCAGTCGGCCGACTGGTTGCCATGAACTTCCTCCCTGTACACGACAAGACGACGTCTGAACTGTACGATATCTTGAACAGATCAGCGGAGTCTGTTCGGCTGAAGATCCAGCCACAGGACTTCCCGCTCGCCACGCTGCAGGGCCTGATCAGCGAACAGGAGATTCCCAGTGAGGAGGAGACACAGGAGAACGGCGACAGTCAGCCACAGACTCACCCTGTCAAGAAGCTGGTGAAACGTCGGCTGTGGGGAGCTGCCTCCGCCCTGTCACGCTGCCGCAAGGCTCTCCGCTCGTGTTGGCGCTGAATATCTAACACAGACATTTTCTATTTTCACATCGAGCTATCTATATTTGTAAAGAAATTATTTATATGAAATGAATTATATGAAATGTTCACTATGGCCGTAGGCCGATGTTCGATTTTTTCACCGTAAACAAAAGTCTATTGTGTTTGTCGTGCCAGAGGATATGCTAGACATCCTGTGAATACATCAAAGCATTTTACGAAAAGACAACAATATTCATCATGTATATATTTTGCAGATTTTTGTTAAAAAGAGAAAGATACTGCATTTCAGTACATCATTTGCAAAAATGTCCCTTATGACATGTATACAAGAATGCCTTCTAGTATTGTTGGAACTGGTGAATACACATGTCATCTGAAATATGCAAAATGGACCGTGTACTGATTTATAACTGATATACTGGGTGGAATGTTAATACCTACTCTCCAACCAAATATACGTGATACAGTACTGAGTGACTTGGGCTTGCTACGTAAAAAACAATACCTCTCGTGACGCTGAGTTCCGTTCACGGAAGTTACAACAACCATCATACCCTGTTGTGTATTAATCTGATCATGAGAACGCCCCGCACACCTGTACTGTGGTCTAGCCAATCGAAGCCTGGTACTAAGAGGCTACAGGTACCGTAGGGTGCGTGCGTGCGTGCATGCGTGTGTTGCGAAGTTAGTCACTTTCCTCCAAAAGGGAGAGCAACAAACACTATACATGGCACTTTAATAGTCTTCTTCAACTACAACACAGGGAAGAAACATAAACCTACTAATGCCTTTGGGTAAACGAAAGTAAACTCATACGTTTAACAAGAGTTCCACGATCTCATACCTTCGCCAAATGATGTTAACCCTTGCGGTTGACGAATTATACAATTTCAATAATTGATTTCGCAAATAAGAGCGTCATATGCATGGATTACATCAGTTGATCATATTCTCTACCCAATGGCAGCCTTATCTTAACAAAGTAGGCTATTCTAGCACTTCCTCATAAATTATGCAAATGAGTTCATAATGTGAATAAATTATCTTCATTGATGTTCACCTTCACTTAACTTCCAAATACGGCAAGTATGAAATTCCCAGCAATTACAACTATGAAATTATAACAATTTTCCATTAATTATGTAAATTAGGTCTTCATTTACATAATCTATATCCTCAGATGTTTTTCTAGTTCTCAATTACATGTCACAAGTGTTTCAAAGTCCTATAATCGAACGAAGCAGATTTATAGAATGTCCTCATTAATTATGCAAATTAGCTCCTGATTTGCATAATTGTCATCTGATTATGTCAAGTATCACTTCAGCTACCTACATACTAGTACCAAAAATCATGACAATCCGTCAACCGGTTCTTGAGTTATCAACCTTCGGAGATTTTTTCAAGAAACGCTCCTGCAGTTCCAGAACAAGCTGCTAGGGGGCCCAAACTCATGTCACTTCTTCCCCACCTCAAGAGCTATCTACCAACCAAAATTCGTGACTCTAGCATGTCCAGATCGCGAGATATCAAAACCGGAAGTTCTGCTGCAGTACCAACAAAAGCCGCCAGGGGGCCCAGAATCTAATCATTTTTAGGTCTCATCAAGACCTACCCACCTACCAAGTTTCATGACAATACATATTAAGCTTCTTGAGTTATGCTGTTCACAAACAGACAGACAGACAAACGCTACTGAAAACATAACCTTCTTGGCGAAGGTAATGAAATCGACGAAAAAGAAATACATTGCAGCAAAAGTACCTGATCAGATGGAGCTGGGAAAGTAGCAGTGCAGTTACGACCCCAGGCGGAAAGTGTGAAAACCGCAGTGCGCACTTGACAAGTTTTCTGCTTCTAGTGCATTGAGTTTTATACTATGACTGAGCATGTATACTCCCTCTGGCGTATTAGTAAGTACATGTATGCAAAACTATCCTCACTTTGGGGTGTCAAAAGTAAAAGAATCAGTGTAGGAATAGGAATAGCTATTTATGGTTCTTTGGAATGTTCATCAATTTCATTTGAAGACCGTAGTACCAGCAAGGCTTGCGTATATTCAACGTGGCAACGCCCGTGGACGTCAAGAAGACAAATAAAGATTTGATTTTGACCTACGTCAAGACCTGTAAACATGTTTGTTTGAATTTCCCGCACGGCGAGGCCAAAGTTCTCATCTTCTCAGACTTTTAACTCGTCCCGTCATGCACCGCGGAAGTGGGTCCAAAATGGCGGACGTCAAATGATGTGTCTGACACTCTCCTCTCCCAAAACTCCGTCGATTTGAAGCCTTCTAAGCCTGCTTTACGGAGTCTGTGACTATCAGAAGACGAGGTAAGTCTTAGTTATCCAAAGTATCCCCCACTAGAAGCGGCCAGGAGAAAACATCACCGCAAAATCGGGGCATAAATTCGTCATATTCGAACCCCGTTCCAGTGAGGGGAGTTGTCTCGCGTAGTGGGTTGGGCAGCCGGCGAATAATAATTTTAGACGGATACTTTTGAACTTTCATCGCTATAAATCTACTATTAAGACTTACATTTGACGTGGCTAGTGTCTTGTAGGGACATGTTATGGCCCCCATGATTCGCAAATTGTGAGTACGTGACTCTTGCACATATAATTGGGTAGTCACTTGTTGACACTGCCAACTCTCATAACAAAAAGTCCGGTTGGTTTTAGAATAGGAGTTTCTTGTCACGTAAACTGAAAACTGGAGCCTTGTGACAGCCACAAGTCCTGTGTCAACTTCCCAGGGATTGAGAAAATAATATTTATCACATCAACCCCATCTTTAAGCATTATCTAAACGTTTTTGTAAACGTGTTTCTGTGCAAGTTCATCCAAAAATTTACCATGATTTGATCTTTCATGTGTACATTTTGTAACAAAGATTAAAAACGAGTCGACTATATATCTATATAATTACACAAATACAACGGCCACAGCTTGAACAGAATTTCACTTTGGAGGGTATTGAAATACAGGAAATCTGATTTTAGGTCTTTAACAACTATAAATGGTTTGTTAAACAGCGAGTGACTATGATTGATCAGTTTGAAATGTTGACAGTTACAGCTTGTGTATTTGTTTTGATTCATAGAACAATTTTCTAATTCCAGATGTTCTGGAGATTTTATAATTATAGACATTAGACAATATAGAATCAGGTGCGTCAATATTTCCCTCTTTCAACAAATGAGTCAGCTGTCAGACTTTTTACATTGTAAATTGTTGTAAAATTATAAAGTCTGCAATGAGCTAGATAAATCTGATATACATGTGCTTATAATAAACATAAACTTCCAGTAAGCTTAACTGTGACTTGATGAGTACATATTGGTTCAGCTTCAATGAAAATGTCAGCAAAATGTCAGCAACACTTCTAATAACTTTTTTCACTAGTAGTGATTTTGTTCGTCCATTTTTTCTGTGTACCATTTGTATGATGGCCTGTTATCACATGTTGAAGTATACAATTAGCCACATGATACAAAACTGACCATGCCAGACCAGATCATATTTCCAGAGATGCTATTGTTTATAAGTTTGCTATTCCTGAGAAATTGTTGTCTTAATGGTTTACCCAGCTGGACTTGGATTGCTCACAAACAAAAGCATGTGAAGACACCAGATATTCAAATTCCTGTGGGCATTATAGACCCCACCTATTGGAATGAAGTGGAGTGACCTGCTTTGTTTTTGTGCCCTGGATAGGCAACCAGGCATAAGTCACCAGATCTGATAGTACTACATGTATCACTATACTAGTATGGTAATACAATGTACTACATGTACAGATGTACTAGTATGATCATGTACAGGTCAAGTTGTTTTTACCCCCCAGGCATGTAACATTTCTCATAGGTCATAGAATTATCAGGGCTCAAAATACTGGGTGCATGTGCACCTTGGTGCACCCAACATTGGAGCTGTGCACCCAATTTTTTTCTGTGGGTGCACTGTACACTGTACATTGTACAAATGTGCAGGATATTCTTGGCATCCAAGTGTCAGAAAAATTAAAAAATCTTTCTTTGCTGATTTTGAAGTTAGCTCCAATTTCAGATCAAGCTAAGAAAAGGAACAGTAAGATCTGTGATTAGGTTTTGTGTTATATGGTGCACCCAAAAAAATTCTGTGTACCTAATGTTTTAGGTTGGGTGCACCTATTTCCAAAATTGAATTTCTAGCCTTGTCTATATGTTGTGTGTTTCAACAAAGGCATTGTTAATATCATTATTGTCCATTGTGGTTGGATGTAGATTGAATTGTTGGAGACAAGTCCCACGGGTATTTCCGAAGGACACAGACGTCCATATTTGTATGGCATCTGTCAGTTCACATCAGACAAGGGAATGAGGTATTTCAGGATTTGTGTATGTAATTATGTCGCTTCTAATATACTGTAAATCCATTTATTTTTGCAGCGACTTAATTTCCTTTTCTTAGAAGGAAGGAAATTTTCAAGTTGTGTTTAAGTTTACAAGTTGAAAGCTTAAGAACTCCTTAGTACAGCAATACATTGTATATAGTGCTGTGTACCGTTTCCGGACTTGTAAAAATGTTTAGGTTCAAGTAAAAAAAAACTACAAGTCAAGAACCAATTCCGGACTTATTACCAAAAAAAAAAAAACATTTCACATACCTTTTTTCTTTCCAAACCACCTAAAACCTTCCGTAGATTGCAAAAACTGTGCTGCAAAATGAAGAAAACATTGCTATTGGGCATCGTCAAGTGTCGGCCTCCATGTTATGTGGCCAAAGTTTTGCCCAGACAACATTGCAAGGTTGCCAACATGCAATTTTGTATATGCCATGGGTTTAGGTCTGGACTTATGAGCCCGGAACTGAACCTAAACCTCAGGACTTGAATCCAGACATGAACCTAAATGCACTAATTGTATACTGTACAAACATCATGATAGCTGCAAAAGTAGAACCACTGTGTGATCTTCTGCTACTAACACAGTCAGT
This sequence comes from Branchiostoma belcheri, assembly GCF_001625305.1. NCBI lineage: Eukaryota > Metazoa > Chordata > Leptocardii > Amphioxiformes > Branchiostomatidae > Branchiostoma > Branchiostoma belcheri. The sequence continues at coordinate 8,505,165 of NW_017803909.1, read as the reverse complement.
AGTATATTTTGCAGCCCACTTAACTGTTAACATCTAGATCTACTGGTAGTGGTAGTCTCTGCTCAAATTATGGATAGCGCCAAGTCTGCATCTGAAATGACAAAGTACTAAAATGAAACACAAATATGCACAAATTACATCATGCTAATATTGTCCGAGCTTGATATATGAATGACATTGAAACAGATATTGTGTAATTTGCATATAGGCGCACGAGAGTAAGATTATACATTGCCATATGTTTGAGGTTTACTGTTTCATTATATGCGGGGATGAAAATACCCACCAACAATATCCTATAATTGGTAGGCAAAAACTAAAATCTAAGGTGAAATTTTAGTCACTGACTCTGGTTTCTGAACAACTCAACAAGCCAATATTATAGAATTCCCAAGAGAGCTGAAGATTTCTTTAAAAATTTGTAATGAATTTCCTTGTGGTTGATCGAAAGTTGGAATTATTGTAATCATGCATTTTCTCATATATGCTGTTAAGTTGTAAGTTACTATGGCCAGAATGTTGATTTTTACCCACTGATTCCTGTGTCTTCTCTAGTTCCAATATCTGTTTTTGCCTGCCATTTGGTGATGCATTAGATCATAAGTTTATATATGAATCATCTTATCTAGGATCACTAGTGAACGTGCTCTATGGCAATCACTCGAGATCTTTATTTGCAATAAGATACAGATTCATGTACAGATACATAGTCATGCACAGATACAGATTCATTTACAGATACAGATTCATGTACAGATATACAGATACAGATTTTCCGAGTATGATGACCGTGTCAGTTCCTACACCTGAGTGAGGATTACAGTTGACACAGTGGCCTTTGCGTGGATTTGTTTAACTAAGGTGGATAACAGGTTGCGAATCTGAGACCCACACACTTGGGCATCCGTCTTCCCCAGCGGATCCTCATCGATGGATACATGCTGGTTCCAATTGGGTTGCTTGCAGTGAGCTGCCGGATGACTTGGTTACGCTCAAGGTCAGCCTTGATCACGCCAGCCAGCCAGCCTGGCGCTGCTCTCGTCCGCCAGCCGAAGACAACTGCCGTTGGAGACTTGTCCCTCTAATTGAGGGGGGATACGTGTAAAGTGCCTTTTCCAAGGGCACAACGTCGGGGTGCAAGTTCGGACATGCCCCTGTACTTGAATCTGGACCTCATATGGGTTTAGGTACACAGGCCACACCAATTTAATTTGTTGGTTCTCGGATTTTTTTCAGAAAAAATATGAAGCGACAGGGCGAAAAAAAATAAAAATAAAAACAGGTCTAGGCACCCTATTATAGGCTTAAATGCTACGGAATGAGCCATGAAGTCAACACAAAAGGCTGGGTTAAAATTTAAACATTGAATTTTGAACTTTTAATCAAACCACTGCAATGATAGATGGGAAAACTGTAACAACTAGGAAGAAAAGGACTTTCCTCAACTGTTGGGGGCAAAACATGAGCATTTTTCAGTTGATTCAGGACCAGAATCATTTTTTTTTTTTTTTTTGCAAATCAGAAAAAAACGAAGAGGCGAATCCGAGAACCAACAAATTAAATTGGTGTGGCCACAGCACTAATTGTATACTGGGCAAACATCATGAAAGCTGCAAAAGTAGAAACACATTAAACATTTCAAGATTTTGAAGTACAAGTTCAAGGGTTAGGTGTAACAAGTCGATCAGTGTAATATACCCAGCTGCCGCTGCGCCGCATGCCTGCGAAGCTGGTGTGCTACACCGAAAGGCGGTTATACCGGCTATACAGGTACAGATACAGATACAGAGGTACCTGGACCCAGGATTGAAACCGGGTCTCCTTGTTTTAGCACCGAACGATCTACCACTAACCACTACGTATATGCTACACAACGCCACATAGTGAACATGCTACAGCTAATAGTATTAGTAGTGATTGTATTGATCTGTTTGCCTGCAGGGCAGGAGTGGCAGACATCAGCTGGAGCAGTGAGGAGCCCAGAGACTGCAGACATCACCTCACGGCACTGCAGGGATCGTGGCAGCCTTATCATGCAACATGTCTTCCAGCACAAAGCCTAGAAAGGTACTCTTTCACTTCTCAATGATTCCAAAGAGAACTCATTTCATTTTCATTTATTTATTTTACCAGAGGATTACGCTCAGGTCTTTGACCTGTTTTTCAGGATAAAATACATAATATACATGGGGAAAATACACACAATAATGACAGTATATATTGCAATCGTAACTCAATATACATATGCTACTCAGTCCATAGGTCGATAGCTGCCACTCACAGTGAATTTTTGAAAGCTGTTAGAGTTGTGAGCTCTCTTTGTTCCTTGGAAAGTCACTCTAATAAAGATATCAAATACTGGAAAACATATGAGAGAAGTGCATACTGTCACAATTTTGGCAGCCTTATCGTTCAACATGTCTTCCAGCACAAAGCCTAGAAAGATACTACTGGTACTTCTCTTCTTCACTAGTGCCAAAGAAAACTCTGCTTTCTTTCTAATGAAATTATAAGACAAACACAGATTAGACAAACACTATGAGTAGAACAAAGGGAGAAAGAATTTTGGCAGCCTTATAATTTGCAACATGCCTGTGTCAGCACAAAGCCTAGAAAGGTACTCTTTCTCTTCATCTTCATCTCCAAACAGATGTTTAGATCCATAGTCTGTTATTGAATAACACAAATTTCACTGTCCAAGTAGACCATAACATAAAGGTGTACAGTCGACACCGAAAATTTGGAGGTACGTAATCTACCTTACAAAAATACAGTCACTGATTGAAGAATTTCTACTAACTGTTAATTCTACATGACTGATGAACCTCTTCAACAAGACCATAACAGTTTGTAGAGTTTGTAGATTATACGTAAGTTATTGAACTGTGGCACAAAGCGTATCATATCATAAAGGGTAGCCATGTACAGCATTGATACCATGATTACCATCATATCTTACACATGTTGATATTGCAGAGGGAACTCGTATATACAAAAATATACATGTACGAAGGAAAACATGTACATGTGTCCTGAATACACACTACATGTATATGTGTATTACACGTAGTTTCCTTTCGTGCTAACCATCCTTTTGTGTTAACTGAGTGTTGACATTGCCAATCATTTAATTAGCATCTTGTTTTCTTCTCCCTTTTATCATGTAAACATGATTTTATGAAGTGCCTTCACCTCATCAAGGGAAGGGGTATCATTAGACAGGCTCAAGCCTCAATCCTATTGTCACATGTAACACATGCTGAGAACCATGACATTACAGTAGGCTATAAATAATGAGCCCACTACTATAAACAAACAGCTGTCAGCTGGACATGTCACTCAGCTGCCTGACTGGATTCCAATTCAGTAGCTTCATCAGGTCTGTAAATCATAAGACACTACTTTAAATGGTATATTGGGCCCACTTTATACGCAGATTTTCGCAGCCCATACAATAGGCTACTAGAGCACATCAACAGAACGTACTGCACCTGCGCGAAATCCGTAATGTATTGTACATAGCACTTGGCAGAACGTCTCATATAAGGCCGTATTTGTGCATATAAGGTTAACACTCCGTATGTAGTTTCCAAATGTTATGTCGGAAAAAATATTGTCTGCAACAGGCAAAATTCTAATGCAACGTTGACCAAAAATCCAAAGAAAAACGTGAAAAATCAGGGTTCTGCGCAGGCGCAGTACGTTCTGCCGACGTGCTGGCTACTAGTACTAGTATAATATAGACTGACGTAAACTCATCGTCATTACCAAACAATATTGCCATATCCCTTGGAGCCTCCCATAGACAGAAAAAGCAGTATGTACCGTTTAGTTACATTATAGCCCAAACATATATCCGAACAGAGCGCAAACAACAAATATAGCAAGTCTTCTCGGTGAAATGCGGAAATTTGCATATAACCCCTGACCTAGATTTGTTCCCGCTGTTGTGAGCTCTTTATACGCACTTTTAAGTTGTGTTGTGACGTTAACATAACAACCGCACAAGCAGAAGACAAATTGTCCAAACTTTGTGATGTACTGCAAATTGATTACAGAACTTTCCTTTGTAACTGGTCCTACACATTATAATGGCCTATAACTAGCTGTGAAGCCACAAGGTGGCATTAGAAAGGCTGTATTTTTGCTAATGACAGGTCCCTGTTGACAAATTGTGATTGTGTTCCATGGCTTCCCAGGTTTTTGGTTAAACAAGAAGGTGTTGGATTGTCCTCAAGCTCATGTTTGGGTTTGGGAATAATAAAGAATCCTTTCAATTCTTGTATCAACAGTCTATCCCCTATCTGCACTTTTGTAGATTGTGTATTACTTAGTTTGAATGGAATAATGCTAATGCACATTCTAGTGCTCTTTCTTGTACTCAGATGTTGGTACCATGTAATTTTCCCATAATTGATAGGGTGGGCTTTAATTTGCAAGTGATGTCATCCGTCAAACTCCCATGTGCTACTGGAGACACCCTATTGGTCTTATTATGCTAATTCTTTGTCTGGAATACTACTGGCAAATTCTATACTGTGGATTCAAAGAATGAGCTTGTAGTGTAATATTATAGCCTTGTTAGTCTATTTGTCTACAGATCATTTAACTCCTATACTAGGGCTATAAGGCACAAGACAGAACTGTACTAGTTATTATTACCCAAATAACTTCACAGGTGGTAAACAGATGAAGACCTCATTGACATGTAAATTAGCTACAGTCATATAACCTGTTCTGAATGCAGACATGTCCCAAATCAGGAATGTCCTGTATCGTTGGACATTGGAGATTTGATGCCTGTTCCTATCTACAGTATTGTTACAATGCTTAGACACCATTGGGTCAGTGGTCATCCTGAATATGCAGCCAGTTGAGCCAGAAGAGGGGCCAGGACATTGGGTCAAGCGAGGGAAGGTTTGGATTGCAGAGTGTTAATCCACGGGAGATTCCACTCTTGAGGCACAATGCAGGGATGGTGGCAATCTTATTGATGGTCTTGAAGACATGATTCTGATACCAGTGGTTCCTGGAGGAAGTTCAGAAGATAACCGTGCATCCCAACCTTCCAGAAGTGGTTCATCTGACTGATACAAGCCGTAGGAGTTGTAACTTCTGTGTTGTATTTTGTCAACATTGATTGGTGTGAAGACAGCTGTTAGGCTGTGCATGTGTATATAGGCCAGTACCTGTCGCTATGTTTAGGACCCTGCAGGTGACTATTCTGCCCAGTGGGAAGAGGCAAGCACAACTCAAGCCACACAAGGTACAAAATGTGTATATTACAAGTAGTTCAACACGTTTGTGTGTATTTGGGATCTAGTGCCTTTTGGTGTATTTGTCATGTGGCAAATGGTTTCCCAAAGAAATGGTGACATTCAGTCACAAAAGTTACCGGTAATATAGTTTTTGTGTACAAACATTATCACAAAATAGTAGTGCTAATTGCCTATTTTCCTAGCAGCAGTCCCAGAACAAACTAGTACAATACTGTACATAGAATGTATGAATGTATATGATCAGTTAGTACAATCATGCAGTGGATGACAGCCTGTACTTAGCATAAGGTTTTGTGTACAAAGAATTCTTATTCATAGATTTGGACAGTAAGCTATGGAATTGCTTCAAGCAGACCTATAACATTTGTGGTATACACATGCAAGAACTACCCTACTTGTACCCCTTGACCACCTGTAGCTTTAGACCTTGTTTATAGAGGCTAGACTGCACCTGTTCAGGAGATATTATCACAATTCTGACAGGAAGAAAAGAGCCTTAAATGGGAGCTTGAAAACTATCAATTTTTTGTGTGAATTTGATCAGAAGGTTGGTTGATGTTTTTAACACTTCACCTTGTCTTGACCTGGCCTCATTTTAATCTGACAAGTGCCATTTTTAGTCTATAAAATTGATTGATAACCTACGGTCCAACTACTGGAGTACATAAAAGCAGAGATAAAGTGGCTGCTTCCCAACAAAACTGTCACTGAAGCTAGACTTATTGTACTAATTTGTAGGCCTTTGAAGAAAGTAATGATTTTGTTATCTCTCATTCACACACACTCGGTATCCAGGATTTATCGTATGCAATGTTAGCTGTAACTTAGGCCATGTTGATTTGATTATATGGATGACATCCTCTGGGAACCCAAAAAGTGATGCGAGTGTGTGAATAAAAAAAAGTTTTGCAAAAAAAAAGTTGCTTTCATTATGAAATCTACGTTGTCATGAAGGTTGAGCAAATGACATGATATGATATGGCGAATAATCTACTCTTCAAATTCATTTCTTGACATTTTCGTCTTTTTTCATTTGATTTTGGCAATCTGCAACATTGGTATCATTTTTATTATTTTTTTTTGCAACTTACGGTATATTTTTGCTGATTTTGCAACTGTTTTGTACGATTTACAGTATGGTTGTAAACCTTTTTTTTTTAAACGGCCGAAAATTCATGTGCACGTAGATGTCATCCATATAATCAAATTAACATGGCCTTATGGCAAATGGCATTTAAAATAACTGATCACACATATTAAGGCTATGTAGTGACAAGAGATGTACTAAAAGCATCTGTAGGTGTCAGATGATTTCCATAAGGTCGTAACCCACTTGTACTTAAAAGCTACATGTATCTCCCCAATAGGAAGTAGATGTTTGCCTTGACCGACATATTGACAGTGATATTGATGCACTAGTTCTTGACCCACTGACCTGCCCCCATTCTAAATTGGTGTTACCATTCACCCTTGACCAACTCCAACTAGGAGCAAGAGGGTATGTGTTAGAAGGGTCTTATGGGATGGAGAAGGGAAAACTAACTTTACCATGTGTATCAAAGATCTATAATATCTTTATGGCCCATGCTATCAAATAGGAAGTATTGAGTATTCTGTAATACCAGCTTCAAAACTGTACATTTCCCATTTTTCGATTAGGGTAAAAGGAAGAACAGCTCCCATCGTTATATTACATGTCATTTTCTGTATACTAGTATATGCACAAAGTGTGTGAACCATTATTGCATGGCAACAGTACTATGTGAACAGTTGATTGTGACAGATGGGAATATGTGTTTTGCATCCATGTAATTTGCTACTGTAATATATGGGGGCCCGCATGCAATTTTCCTTAGAGCGTAATCGGCTGTTTTAATTCAACGTAGAGCGTAGACGGACCACTCTAATTCAACGTAGAGGCTAATTCATAATTGGCACATTTTTCGTAGAACGTATTTGCCGTTTTAATCCTACGTAATGCATTGTGGCCACTTGGAATTTATCGTAAAGCGTAATAGAGAGGCTTCCGTAATACATAGCCAGCTTTCCAAATTTAACGTAGAGCGTTGTCGGTACCTCCCCATGCAGGCCCTCATATACCCTTCTGATGCTATTTTATGATTTCTTTTGGGTGGCTTGCACTGCCAGAAACTGAATAGGACCTGGTCATGTTTTTAAAGTTTTAAAAAAACTCAATAGAACTGTGCCAGCTGTGACGCTGTGGTTTACATACGTGCCAGGTTGGGACATGGTCAGGGTGCCACATATAGTCACATTTAAATATACACACGACGGCGACAGAAATTGTTTCAGTAAGGCATCTATGGCATGGTGCAGGCCCCTGTCCTTTCTTCACCATCAGGCAGGCTACAGATTTTTGCAGGTTGCTATCTGGCTGCTACAAATTAGGCCAATGACGATAGTAATACCAAATATTGATTATCAAATGAGCTCTTGAAGTTTACAATACAATATGTTTGCGCTTTGATGTGCAGGATCTGTGACAACAAAGCAGCCAAGTCTGAATATAATACAGCAGCTGTACATGTGTATGTGCTTCAATGGCCCTTGAAGTTGAACAGTTGTATCATGTTATTGTGGTACATTCAAGCTACAGTTGCCAGTCTGACCTGTTTTTCCTCAATGATATGTTCTATGGCTGAAATATTATGTTAGTGCTTTCATTTGGCTAAAACTGCATAGCTTATTGAGCTACCTCTACATTTATCTGTAATTTGTATAAATTGTAATATAATGTCAGACAGTGTACTGTAAACCACACTACAACCTATAGTATAGGTGTTAAGTGAATTATTTTGCATTGGTACAAGGATACAAGAAACCAGCCCCAGTGTATTTGACTAGGTCTTTATCTCTCTATTAGAGTTTTCTGTATACCATTGAATGATTTAGTATGGAGGTTTGGACTGGTAAAATCTTGCATTGTAATTCTATGCTGCAGTACCGCAGTGATTTGTTAGGTGGTGCCAGTATAACTTTGGTAAAGGGTTTTGATGCATGTTGAGTGTGATGCAATCATGTGTCGCAGTTGTGTTGGTTCCAGGTTATTAACATTCTAACTGCACACTGTAATATTCCAATCTAGCCAGGAGAGCATTACACCAAAGCTACAGCTTATTACTGTATCATATAATGGTTAAGTGATAATGCCAAATGCACATGAAAAAAATAAATTGTGATTTGAGTAAAAGATGAAAGGCAGTTCTTACCTTCATTTGAAAAAAAAATTATGGTTAGAATATACAACGGTGAAAATAAATAATGGCTGAAAAATGGCAATCTTTATGACCATGTAGATTTCATAATGAAAGCCCCCTTTTTTTTGCAAAACTTGTTTTTATTCGCACACGCGCATCAGTTTTGGGGTTCCCAGAGGATGTCATCCATATAATCAAATCAACATGGCCTAATGAGAATAAAAGCTTTCTTACATATTCCTTTCATACATGTACATGCAACATGCAGTGACAAATTACTGACTCCTACTGTACCTACTGTGCAAAGATTAGTGGTTTTTGCACATGTATTCAGATGTCTTTGTTACATGAAAAGTGACACCATCCTGCATAGCACTGCTAAAAGCTGCAGCTGAATTATGTAGCCTTTGTATGTTTTTAAACTCCCTGCTACAGTACCGTTCGCGTTATAGTTAACCGGGTACCCCGTTACTAACGAGTTATTTTTTCGTCAGAAAATGGTTAGAAAATCGTCAGTATTTGGTTAGATTTTCGTCAGAAAATGGTTAGAAAATCGTCAGAAATTATTTCTAACGCGTTACCGTTTGCGTTAATGTGATAGGGTCGGATTTCATGTTTGTTTTGCGCGCCGACAAGACAATAGCAATTTGCCACCTCCTGGGGCGTCCGCTAATGTGTTACGATGTTGCCCCTTGAAAAATAACAGCACCAGAGGCAAGTGGACATGTGATTCGTAAAATAACTTTGTGGTTTATCCATGTGTCGACTGTGTGAAGCGAATTGTGCTATCTTTTAATGCTATTCTATAGTTATTTCTAGCGGAAAATTACGTTGTGTAATACAATGTATGTCAACAAAGTGTAGCAGTGGGCAGACGATGTCTTGTACATTTTGTACCAGCGGCGGCCTACCGCTCTCACAGGACGTCATGGGACGTGACGAAACAAGAAATATCTGCCGTAGAAGAAATATAAATCGGTAACTCATGCCTTAAATTCACGGCGGTTTTTGACACAAAAGAAAAATTATTATAATTTTTGTAAGGCGCGCGGCTTAGTACTAGCGGTAAAATGTACTGTCACTCCCGGCGCAAGGACTCGGTTCGCCAGCTGAGGACTTTCCACAACCATGATGATATCATAGGTAATAAAGGAATATATAATAGATCTATCATGTGGAAATGATAATTGTAATACATGGTTCTATTTAATAGCGGTAGTTTCGTTTCTTATTTTGAGGGGGGAAACTGTCAAAAATCGAGGGAACGCAAACTGAGATCGGCTCACTTCCGGGTGCATAACGCCAAAATTTCTCGACGATTATATAAAAATGACCACTCATTTGCCGCCTACGGTAGCGTGTACATGGTAGTGCGATCATATCGTGCCAAAGTCAGCGTCAAACGTCAGAAAATCCCCGTAAAAATATAGTTGCAAAACACATTTCCCGCGCACTCAGGGCCGGTCGCCCTGGCTGCTGCCGCCCTGTGTGCAGCATGCTCATTATAATATGCAAGTAGCTACGCTCTGATTGGTTCACCTTT